>NC_080464.1:7373641-7676672 GCF_028018845.1 Melospiza georgiana | reverse complement strand
GGTTGCTCGGGACCCTACCCAACATGTCCTTGATCACTTCCGGGGATGGGGCAGCCACAACATCTCTGAGCAACCTGTGCCAGTACCTCACTACGCTCTGAGTAAAGAATTTCTGCCTAATAGCCAATCTAAACCTACTCTCTTTTGGTTTAAAGCCATTCCCCCTTGTCCTGTCACTACATGGGCTTGTAAAAAGTCCCTCTCCATCTTTCTTGTAGGCTCCCTTTAGGTACTTGAAGGTCACAATAAGGTCTGTCCTAGGGTGACGTTATGATGCTTGTATCCCCATTCATGTGTTCTGTTTATGCTGGATATTATGTTCTGTGCCTTTAAGACTGGCTCTGAAAAGTGAAAGTTTTGTTTAGGTTTTCTTATGAGCCTGGCGGGACACAGAGACAGGCAGTACATAGTGCTGCTTTTGCTTTTTTGCTATTTTGCTTTTGCTTTTTGCTTTGCTCTCTCGCTCTTGCTTCTGCTTCGCTTCTGCTTGCTCTTGCTTCTGCTCATTAGCTAGTTTACCTAAACAGTCCAAATTTCTTCCTGGACTGTTTCTCCTTCCTTTTTTTTTTTTTGACCATCTTGAATCTGTGCTGGACTGGGACCTGGGAACACTGAGAGTTTGCACCTTGTGGTCTGCAGCTGCCCCAGCGCCGGAGGGACTGATAACAGAGCAACCACCCGCGAGGGAGACTTTCTGAATTTGTCATCTTTTTCAGAGTGGTGTCATCCGGTATTGTTCATTTTGTGTGCCGGGGGGTGCTTTGCCTGTTAAATAAAAAGGTTATTTCACTTCTCTCTGAGCAATTCTTCCCGAACCGGTTGGGGGGAGGGGCCATATGGGTTTGCTTTCTGGAGGGGCCCTTCTTTGGAGATTCTCAACCAATTTTGCCCTAAACCAGGACAAAATCTTGGCGCCCAACACATGGGGTGAGAGAGAGAGTGGAAAAACCCTTTTTTGAGTGCATTTTGGTTGCCATTACTCTGTTTAAAGCAGTTAATAGCCATGCTTTTTGAATTCATAATGTCTATTGGGGTGAAGGCATGCATACATTTCTGGTCCCTAGGGTTTTTTGAGATTTTAATACCTCTATGGTCCCTAGGTTTATTTCCTTATCCAGAAATAGCTCTAGTATTGTCCCTAATACATAGTTTTTATAGCAGAGGGGCAGTGACCAGAATAGCTCTCCTGCTGGGCTTGGTGGCAATGATTTGTAAGAAGTTTATAAACATGCTGGGGTCTGCTCCAGGTATGAATGGTTTGTGGCTATGGTTATGCATCCAGTTTGTTAGAGGAGGAGCACGGGATAAGGCTTTTCAGCCTTTGCTTTCCTTCTTCTCCTATGAATCTGTTACATTGCTATTGGAGAATGTTCAGTTTCCCCTGAATGTTAAAGAAACCATCTTTCTGGTATTCCTTCCGGTAACCCTCCTCTATACAGTCTGCTGTTTCTCTTGAATGAGGGCTGAGATTTCTAGATGGGCTGATGAGACCCTTGACTCAGAAGACCCAGGTGTGGAAAATCCTAAGTGGTGTGGGAAATGGGAGGATATGGGCCAAATCCTGAAGGAATGCTCTGACCCTATAGTCTGGGATTTTCCCCATGAACAAATTCAGAACCCAGCTGAGGTGGGGAAATATTTGAAAGTACCAGGATGAGCCTAAGGAGAGGAAGATCATTGCAGTGAGCTGGGCCTTGGCATATGCTTATTGCACTCTGTTGGAGACTGTAGGGCAGCAGACAGAGGCAGGGGGGCAGGGAGATAAATCAGCAGCTATCCCAGTCACTCAGGCTACAGCCAACACCCCAGGCTCGAAGCCAGCAGCCAAACCAGATAGTGAGCCTAAGCCAGCAGCTAAACCAATGGCTGTTGCTACCAGCACTAGAAGTGAGAAATGCACGGACAAGACTAATCAACCAGTGGATGATGATGATGATAATGATGATGATGCAGGAGAAGGAACCTCAATGCCTCCTGACATAAAATCAGGAGTCAAAGCAGCAGGTGCAAGATCAGATGCAAATATTGAGTCCTTTTCCCTGAAGGACCTTCATGGCTTACGGAAGGATTACATCCGATGACCTGATGAATCCATAATTAGTTGGTTAGTCCGTCTCTGGGATACTGCAGGTGAGGCTACAATTCTGGATGGCACTGAAGCAAGGCATTTGGGATCCCTGTCACAGGATCCTGTCATCGACCAAGGAATGATGAGAAGGGCTAACCCTCACAGCCTCTGGGCATGGGTCTTAGAAAGTGTTGCACAAAGATACCTGTGTGCAGATGATCTTTATATGCAGCAAACATAGTGGAAGACCATAGAGCAAGAGATTCAACGCCTGATAGAAATGGCAGTGGCAGAGATTATCTTCTCAGATGATGTAACAACTAGGAACCCAGACTTGGTACCATGCACATCTGTGATGTGGCGAAAACTTTTATGACTTGGGCCAAATGAATATGCTTCTGCCTTAGCCATAATGAAGAGGGATGAGAGGGATGAGACTGTGCTGGATATGGCAAGGAAGCTCCGAGCATATGCAGATGCTGTGCATGATCCAACACATGCCAGAATTGCAGCAGTAGAAACATGTCTGCAGAAATTAAAGGCTAAGATAGAGGAGAACCACAAGAAGCTCAGAGAGGAGATTAAAGAAGATCTTTTCCCAATCTCGGCAGTACAGATCAGAGGTTCTGGTATCCAAGGCAGACGTTTCCCAGATGACGAGAGAAGGTACACTCCACGAGCTGAGCTGTGGTTCTACCTGCGTGATTGTGGAGAAAACATGAGGAAGTGAGATGGAAAACCTACTGATGTTCAGTCACAACGGGTGTGTGAATTGAAGGAAGAGAGGGCTGAGAGAGGGAGTTTCACCAAAAGGAAAGCAGCTCCAGTTGCCCGTAGCTGAACGGCCAGGTATGATGATGATGACATGTCTGATCCCCTTGAAGGAACCTCCAAGACATATGCCCAGGGAAAGAAGGATAACCAGGCTTAGAGGGGCCCTGCCTCTAGCCAGGTAGAGGCCAGGGAAAATCGTGTTCTCTGGTCTGTGTGGATTTGTTGGCCTGGCACATCGGAACCACAAGAATACAAAGCTTTGGTTGACACTGGTGCACAATATACATTAATTCCGTAGAGACATGTGGGGACAGAGTCTGTCGCCATTGCCGGTGTAACAGGGGGATCACAGGATTTCACTTTGGTGGAAGCTGATGTGAGCCTGACTGGGAATGAATGGAAGAAACATCCTATCGTGACTGGCCCAGAGGCCCCATGTGTTTTGGGCATAGACTACCTTCAAAGTGGGTATTTCAAAGACCCAAAGGGGCTCAGGTGGGCATTTGGGATAGCAGCTGTAGTGACAGAGGCCATCCAGCAGTTGAACAGCTTGCCTGGACTGTCTGAGAATCCATCTGCAGTAGGATGCCTGACAGGAGAAGAGCAACAGGTGCCAATTGCCACTTCCACAGTGCATCGACGACAGTATAGAACCACTCGAGATGCTGTGATTCCCATCCATAAGATGATCTGAGAGCTGGAGAACCAAGGGGTGGTCAGCAAGACCCACTCACCCTTCAACAGCCCCATTTGGCCTGTGCATAAATCTGAAGGAGAATGGAGATTGACTGTGGACTACCATGCATTGAATGAAGTGACTCCACCACTGAGTGCTGCCATGCCAGACACATTAGAGCTCCAGTACGAGCTTGAGTCCAAGGCAGCGAGGTGGTATGCCACTATAGACATTGCCAATGCATTTTTCTCCATTCCTCTGGCAGCAGAATGCAGGCCTCAGTTTGCTTTCACATGGAGGGGAGTGCAGTACACCTAGAACCGACTGCCCCAGGGGTGGAAGCACAGTTCTACCATCTGCCATGGACTGATCCAGACTGCACTGGAAAAGGGTGAGGCTCCAGAACATCTGCAATATATTGATGACATCATCGTGTGGGGGAACACAGCTGCGCAAGTGTTTGAGAAAGGAAAGAAATTCATCCAAATCCTCCTGGGAGCTGGTTTCGTCATTAAAAAGAGCAAAGTAAAGGGACCAGCTCATGAGATTCAGTTCCTAGGAGTGAAGTGGCAAGATGGACGGTGTCAGATTCCTTCAGATGTTATCAACAAGATCGCAGCAATGTCTCCATGCACCAATAAGAAGGAGACACAAGCTTTCCTAGGTGCCATAGACTTTTGGAGGATGCACATTCCTGAGTATAGTCAGATCGTGAGCCCTCTTTACCTGGTCACCCGCAAGAAGAAGAATTTCCAGGGGGGCCCTGATCAGCAACAAGCCTTTGTTCAGATTAAGCAGGAGATCGCTCATGCAGTAGCCCTTGGCCCGGTCAGGACGGGACCAGATTTGAAGAACATGCTCTACTCTGCAGCTGGGAACAATGGCTTGTCCTGGAGCCTTTGGCAGAAGGTGCCTGGGGAGGCTCAGGGTCAACCACTGGGATTTTGGAGTTGAAGCTACAGAGGGTCTGAAGCCAACTACACTCCAACAGAGAAGGAAATCTTGTCTGTCTATGAAGGAGTCCAAGCCGCTTCAGAGGTGATTGGTACAGAAGCACAACTCCTCCTGGCACCCTGACTACCGGTGCTGGGGAGGATGTTCAAAGGCAAGGTTCCTTCCACTCACCATGCCACCAGTGCTACATGGAGCAAGTGGATTGCTCTTATCATTCAGCGCGCCCGTATAGGTAAACTGAATCACCCTGGGAATTTGGAGGTCATTACAAATTGGCCCGAAGGTGAGAATTTTGGTGTCACAGATGAAGAACAGGAACCAGTGACATGGGCTGAAGAGGCTCCTCCATATAACCAACTGCCACCAGAGGAAACACGCTACGCTCTTTTCACTGACGGTTCCTGTCGCATCGTAGGGATGAACCGGAAGTGGAAAGCGTCTGTGTGGAGCCCCACATGACAGGTTGCACAACTACCAAAGGAGAAGGTGGATCAAGTCAACTTGAGGAACTCAAAGCCATTCAACTGGCCCTGGACATTGCAGAAAGAGAGGAATGGCCAAAGCTCTACCTCTACAATGATTCATGGATGGTAGCCAATGCTCTGTGGGGATGGCTGGAGAGGTGGAAAAAGGCTAACTGGCAGCATAGAGGAAAACCAATTTGGGCTGCTGATGAGTGGAAAGACATTGCTACCAGGGTAGGGAGGCTACCTGTGAAAGTCTGCCATGTAGATGCCCAAGTCCACAAGAGCAGAGCTAATGAGGAGCACCAAAACAATGAGCAGGTAGACCAGGCTGCAAAGACAGGGGTGTCCAAGATAGACCTAGTTTGGGAACACAAGAGAGAGTTATTCCTAGCTTGATGGGCCCATGATGCCTCAGGCCATCAGGGCAAGGATGCCACCTATAAGTGGGCACGAGACCGAGGGGTGGATCTAACCATGGACAGTATTTCACACGTCATCCATGACTGTGAGATGTGTGCTGCCATCAAGCAGGCCAAGCAAGTGAAGCCCCTGTGGTACAGTGGGCGGTGGTCCAAGTTCAAGTATGGGGAGGCCTGGCAGATTGACTACATCACACTGCCCCAGACATGCCAGGGCAAGCTCTATGTGCTGACCATGGTGGAAGCCACCACTGGATGGTGGAAAATCTACCCTGTATCTCATGCTACTGCCCGGAACACCATCCTGGGCCTTGAAAAGCAGGTCCTTTGGAGGCATGGTACCCCTGAGAGGATTGAGTCAGGCAATGGGACTCATGTCATGAACAGCCTTATCAACACCTGGGCTAGGGAACATGGCATTGAGTGGGTGTACCATATTCCCTACCATGCACCAGCTGCAGGAAAAGTAGAGAGGTACAATGGACTACTAAAATCCCAGCTGAAAGCTTTGGGTGGGGGATCCTTCAAAAATTGGGAGCAGCATTTAGCAAAGGTTACTTGGTTAGTTAACACTCGAGATTCCACCAACCGAGCAGGTCCTTCCCAGTCTGAGTCCCTGAATATAATAGATGGAGATAAAGTCCCAGTGGTACATGTCAGAGGTTTGCTAGGGAAGTCCGTGTGTATCAATTCTGCCTTGAGTACAGACAAACCCATTCTTGGGGTTGTCTTTGCTCAGGGACCAAGTTGCACATGGTGGATAATGCAAAGAGATGGAACAACACGATGTGTACCTCAGGGAGATCTGATTGTGGGGTGAGAATGATATGCAAATATCACTGTTCATTGGATGTTACTGCCATTGTCTGTACATTAAACCATACAGACATGAGAAAGAAGGAAATGTGTAAGTGTCAAAGGTCTGAGCAAGTGGAAGATGGAGAAGGAAATGTGCAAGTGTCGAATATCTGAGCAAGTGATAGATGGAGCTTTGAGTGAGTAAAGTGAAAGGGGGGAATCCTGCAGCTCTGTAGTATAGGGCCTGGATTCAGTGGTCCATTGTGGGGACGTGATGAGGGCATGATGGGTACTGCTTGTAAATTTTGGGGGAACAGATGGAAATTTTGTGTGAATAAATGCATGATGTGTGGTAGTGTGTTGATGCTACGGGGATAAGAGGTGGAATGGTTTTGCCCAGGTTTAGGACAAAATTGGTAGAGAATTTCCAAAGGAGGGTCCCTCCAGAAAGCAAACCTACACAGCCCCTCCCCCCAATCGGTTCGGGAAAAATTCTTCAGAGAGAAGTGGAAAAAAAAATGTTTATTTAACAGGCAAAGCACCCCCCAGCACACAAAATGAACAATACCGGATGACACCACTCTGAAAAAGATGACAAATGCAGAAAGTCTCTCTCGCGGGTGGTCGCTCTGTTATCAGTCCCACCCATGCTGGAGCAGCTGCTGCAGGCCACAAGGTGCAAACTCTCGGTGTTCCCACGTCCCAGTCCAGCGCAGGTTCAAGATGGTCAAAAAAAAAAAGGAAGGAGAAACAGTCCACTAAGAAATTTGGACTGTTTAGGTAAACTAGCTAATGAGCAGAAGCAAGAGCGAGAGAGCAAAGCAAAAAGCAAAAGCAAAATAGCAAAAAATCAAAAGCACCACTATGTACTGCCTGTCTCTGTGTCCCGCCAGGCTGATAAGAAAACTCAAGCAAAACTTTCACTCTTCAGAGCCAGGCTTGAAGGCACAGAACATAATATCCAGCATAAACAGAACACATGAATGAGGATATGTTACAGCACTTGCAAGGGTTTTTCAGGGTGAAGAGAGAGGCGAGAATGTTGACCTCATGTTCAGAAGGCTTGATTTATTATTTTATGATATATATTACATTATAACTACACTAAAAAGAAATAGAAGGAAAAGTTCTCAGAAACTAGCTAAGCTAAGAATAGAAAAGGAATGAATAAACAAAGGTCTGTGTCTCAGCTCAGAGTGAGACCCAGCTCTGCCGTGAGTGGTCAGTAAATCCAAACATTTACCCAAGACCAATCAGGCATCCACCTGTTGCATTCCACAGCAGAAGATAACCATTGTTTACATTTTGTTGCTGAGGCCACAGCTTTACAGAAGGGGGAAAAATCCTAAAGAAAGGATTTTTATGAAAAGATGTCTGTGACGTATCACCCTTTTTTATTTAATTAAATTAGAAAGAAAAATGTTTGTAATTTTCTCTGCTGGGCACATGCAGAGGAAAGAACAAACACCTGACAGGTTATCTGTTGCCAATCCAAATCTCAATCAAGTGCTGGTGTGGAATTAACAGGGAATTTCTTCTCCTGTAGAACATACAATACCAACATATCACTAAAACAATCTTACAGTCTAAGAAAATGCAAAAAACAGTGTAAAGAAAATTCAAGTCCAAGCAGCTGAGCTTCAGGAAAAATCCATGGACTGAAGATGTTCCTCTTGGACATATCTGAAAGTCCTTTTTGGTCCTGAAACCGGCTTGCTGCAGAAAAGTCCATCAGTAGTTATCAAAAGCCATTGACAGTCATCAAACAATTTCAAACAATTTGAAAAAAGTTCTGGAATGTCCTTTTTTTGGCCCTTCAATGCTTCAGAGCTGCTGCCAGCTATTTCAAGTCTTTTTATTTAATTAATTTTTTTTTTTTTATTTTATTTTTAATCGAAAAGAGCAGCAGAGCAGAGCCAGAGAAAGGCCCTGGGGGGCCCTGGCCCATGGACGGACCAGGAACCCCAGTTCTGGCCCACAAAAGGCAGGTCAGGACCGGTAGGGGAAAGCAAAACCCCCAAAGCCATCAGGAGGCTGGGCGGTGGCCCTGGCCGAGGGACCTGTGCCCAACAGCCCAGGCCCAGCCCACGAGGCAGGCTCTGCATTCCCACAGGCCTGCACTCTGCTGCCAGTACAATCGCAGCATGGGTGGTGAGACGCTTCCTTTCCCCAAAATCACTGAAGCATGCCAGCAGTGAGTGAATAGAAGCAGCCCCAAAAGCCCTCATCTCTGGTCTTGGAATGTTTCTTCCCCACAGCAAGCAAGCCGTGATCTCTTCCTGCTGTTCCCTCTTCCTCTGCAATGCAAATGCAACACGTGTGTCTCCCATCTGCCTCATGGTACCACCCCCTCCGGGCTGGGGACCAAAGGCAGAACTTTCGGGACCCACCTGCCCCTCGCCGCTGGGGCGCACGAGGGGCGGCAGAGATGGCAACCTCCAAGGGGTAGGAACTGACCAAACAACCCCCAACCCGCCGAGAATGCTGGTCTTGAAAGCCAACAGACGGGCTGCACCCACAGCCAGCTGGCGAGCCACGCCTCCCTGGAAGGAGAGACCGGCGCCCTCTTCCCCTGTCCCAGCTTCCCCCCGCAGGGGCAGCCCCGGGACAACCCGAAAAACTCCGGGGGGAAGCCACGCTGGATACAGGAGCCACCGCAGGCTACCCTGAGGGTCCCACAGGTTCGGCGCCGTCTTCAGCATCATCCCAAACAGGCACTGCCTCGGCTTGAGGCGGCGGGGATGCGCGGGAACACACCGCTGCTGTCTCGCCTGGCTCCGGGAGTGGCAGCAGGCATGGCACGGGGTTGGCAGCGTCTTCTGCCTCTGGCTCTGGAGTCAGCTGCGGAGATGCAGTTGCAGAAGCTGGCAGAGTGCGCACGGGAGGCGGCGGAGACGGCACGGGCAGCAGTGAAACAGTCAGGAGGGGCGGCGGCGGAGGATCACTGTTGCTTAGCAACAGCGGTTAAGCTGCAGGGAGCGGTTTTTCTGAGCTCTCAGGCGCAGGCGGGGAAGCCGGGAGAGGCACGGGCGGGACCGCCCGGGGAGGCGGCTTTGGAGCGGGTCTGGGAGGCGGCCCCGCAGGCCCGGCAAGGGGGGCCTCGGAGACCGGTGCCGTCCCCATCTCTGAGCGGGGCGGGGTCCAAGAGGCTGGCTGTGGAGGGGCCTGCAGGGCTGCCAGGGGCGGCGCACGCGGCGCTGGCTGGGGCGGTGCCACCTACTCCCATCCGCCCGGAGAGAGAGAAGGGGGGGGAAAAGACCGCTCCAACTGACCATGCTCTGAAGATGCAGAGAAAAAAACTTCTTCCGCTCGCCACGAAACTTTGCCCCCCCTGGTGCGATTCAGGGGGGCTGGAAAGCAGCAAATCATCCCCCAAAGGGTCTTCTCCTGCTGGAGATGGGGGGAATGGAGCTTGTCCCTTGCAGTTAGAAATCCAGGGAAAAACAGCTGCTCTCCGTTTCAAGATAGAAAAGAGTACACAGAAGAAGACTGGGTAAACGCGGGGGTGTCCCACACCACGGTCCCAAACAAATTGGAAAATGGAATTCATGCACTCCCATACGAAAACATCGAGGGCATATAGCACATTCGTAAAGAACCCAAAACGCTTTGCCCATCGAAAAAAGTCATAGAAATCTGTCTCCAACAGGCGAATTCCGTCCTCTTCACCCCATTTTTGCCAGAGGGCAATAAATTTCTCCTCTGAAGGAGAAAAATGAACCTCATCCTCTATGGAGGATGTCCCACATATCAGCAGCCACAAACTACGAAGGGCTGCATCTTCAGGAAGGGAAAAGCCAACAGTACCCTTTGAAAGAGTCCAGCATGCTCTGGCCAGCTCCATGGTGCTGCTAGGCTGTCCAAACATCTTCCTAGAGGCTTTTCAGAAGGTTCTCTTTGTGGATAGCCTTGCTGTGAACTCTGTCCAAATCAGGATCTTCAGTTCTTCAGTTCCTGGCTAGAATCCACTTCTGTGGTCACTTGTGAAACAACCATCAATGCCACACATTCGGGGTTTACCCAGTGCAGCACTTGCTCCTCTGGGATCTCATCAAATTATTTTGCTCTTCCAACGAGGGGTCACCAGTTGTTACAGGGCTTGCAAGGATTTTTCAGGGTGAAGAGAGAGGCAAGAATGTTGACCTCATCTTCAGAAGGCTTGATTTATTATTTTATTATATACATTACATTATAACTATACTAAAAAGAAATAGAAGGAAAAGTGTCACAGACATCTTTTGTGAAAAATCCTTTCTTTAGGATTTTTCCCCTTTCTGAGAAGCTGTGGCCTCAGCAACAAAATGTAAACAATGGTTATCTGCTGCTGTGGAATGCAACAGGTGCGTCCGTGATTGGTCTTGGGTGAATGTTTGCATTTACTGACCACTCACGGCAGAGCTGTTCTTGCTTTCAGCCTGGACACAGAACTTTGTTGATTCTTTTCCTTTTCTATTCTTAGCTTAGCAAGCTTCTGAGAATTTCTCTCTCTATTCCTATTAGTATAGTTATAATGCTCCACACCTGCCTCTAAAGCCCCTAACCCAGTTCCTGAGTGGCCAAATGACCAGAAGTCCCACCTGGGGGAAGGGCCCAGGAAGGTCAAGGGGTATTTAAGGCTGAATACAAGGGAAGCATATGTCTTGACCCTATTTCCTCTTGGAATTTCTATCTGAACACCACTGTAATCTGGGAGTTTATATCTATATGTGTGATTTCTATATCTTTTCTATCTTCTTCTCTTTCTTTTTCTTCTAATTCCCTCTTTTTGGAATTTTTGAGTAACTTAAAATCAAACAGGCTTAGAGTTTGCTAAGTTAAATTGGCCAAGTGAATGCTTTAAGAAGTGTTTCATGTTGATTGAATGCTGCTCTAAATCTTGCCAAAACATCTTTGATATTTTTAAGTTGCCAGGAAAGTTCTTTTTGCTGTTTTGACCTCTTGAAAATATCTTGTCAGTATTTCTCCCACGTGTCTAACTGGGAGTACATGAACAACTGTAAGCCCTTTTAAGTGTCCTGTCAAGTGAGGTTGTTTGGGGCCTTACAAGTCCTTACTCAAAAGCTAGCTCCACACTGCTGCTCTCTGGCTTATTACTCAACTGAACTATATCCTGTATAAGCAGGGAATAATTCCCGTGCCAACATGACAGCAATAACAGCAATTATCATGAAGAAGACCAAACCATTGGTTCTGGGTCACCCAACCACTGTGTCCCCTACATGAAATAGAACTGATTCTTAAAACACATGCTACACAAACATCATCCCCACAAAAAGCACATAGTTATGAACTAAAAATTTTTAAACCTGACAATATTATTTGAAAAGATAAATTGTTTTGAATTTCGGCAACTTTATTCCCTCTTCCCTCCGATGGTGAGTTGCATCATGATTATGCTGAGGTAGTGTTTCACTCCATCCAACTATGAGAAGATCTGTGAGATCACCCTCTAGAGAACTTGGATCTAACCCTGTTGTAGAAGTCCATCCAAAAATCCTTCATTTTTTGCCTCACAATTGTCATGAGAAAAGACTACCGAAGGGTTAAAACTGCTGAGCCAGTTGAGAAAGAAAATCTCCTGCTTATCTAGTGTGTTCACAAGTGATGCTTGCAGAACATGCCATGCTGTACTCGAAGGGGGCATGCTGCCCTTTTCTGGACAATTGAACTGGACTTTCTTCCAAACTCCTGAGCTGGCTGGACTGAGCTCTGGGGTGGCTCCCCCCTGCTCCATGAGAAGACCCCTCTTGCCTGTCTTCAACCACCGTGACAGACCAACTGAGATGCAAATCCCCTCGTCAAGGAACCCAGAACCCCTCTGGCACCCTATTGGCACCCCCATGGCACCCCCCTGGCGCCCCCCTGGCAACCTCCTTCCAGAGACTGGGACTGTACTCCCTCCCAACTCAGGGAGGGGGAAAAACCTAACGTACCTGTGAGCATTCGGCCATGAAAACAATGGACTTCTCCCCTCCACGGAAACCTAATTTCAGCCACCTTCCCCCAACCAAGAACAGTATATATATTGGGGTTCAGTCCGACTGTCTTTTGAGTACTCCCCAAGACGTGAACCAGCGAGTTTCGGCGGCAGGACCCCGAAGACATCACGTTTTGGTAGCTATACCCCATTCCCTGACCTTCTTTCCTCCCTTTTTCCTTGTCTTACCCTTCTCTTCCCCAGATCCCTTAACCAAACGCATACTTAGCTGTGGTTATAATCAATAAAACTGCACCTTGTTGATTTGTTACTGCAAAACCCCTGTGCCTTGTGTTGGTTATTTTTGCACCCAAAAATCATTCGTCACCCGGTTCATTTCGGGCGGACCTTCACATAATTGGCGTCACGGACAAGGATTCCAGCAGCCAGTGAGATTTTGCAGGTTTTGTGTAGTTTGTAACTTCTCACAGATTACACACACCAAAGCCAAATCTCATGCTCGATTGAGCACACAGGCTCCGGAATTGACACAAAAGATTTTTTGGTGCAAAAGCAGGGGAAATTGTTACTGTCACTTCTGTTACTGATCTTACCGGCACGGACACTGACACTGATACTTCTGATCCTGATATTGATACTGTTGTTGTTGTTGTTGCATTTGAATTGAATCTGAACCTGTTACTGTTGTTTTTTGAGCTGAATTTGAACCTGTTACTGTTTTTTACTGCTGTATTTTGTGTACCTGGACTGTCTAAAAGGGAAGGGGCAGACTTGAAGTAATTAAGCAGTGCCTTTTAGACAGATAATTGTCCCTTCACCTACACAGGGAGCGAGGGGCAGCACAGCGAAGGCTGAGTGGCTTTTTCCCTGTTCTAGGTTTCTGGTCCCCTCACAGAGAAAACATTTGTGTGTGTGTGTAAGTGTGTGTGTCTAGACTGTCTGGAAAGGAAGGGACAATCTGAAGCAATTAAAACAGTGCCTTCCAGACAGATTTGGTTTCTTCAGCTATCTAGGGAGACAGAGTGGAACAAAAGTCTGTATGATTGTGTAACTTGAGTTCGCAAATCAGCTCCCTGGTATAGTCCTAGTCCCTTCACACAAAATGAGTGAAAATCTCAATCCTAAAGCAAAAGCTGACTTTTACACGTTGCTTGCTAAATACCATGCCAAACCGTCATCTGGCGGAGAAACTTGGGCAGAGAACAATTGGTTTAATTTGGAAAATGTCATTGATAGAATATGTTCTCTGCAACATGAATCAAAATTCAAAATGGGTAAAAATAAAAACATTCTTTGCTCAGTTCTTGGAGCATGTCTTACTGCAGCCATAGAAAACCGCTGTAAACGGAGAACTGATTATAGATTCCCTTCAAAATTTGGTTGAAATTTTGCAAAAACAGTTAAATGAGGACAGAAATGAAATTTACACACTGCGAGCTGCTCTTAGGGAAGAACACACCAAAGCCATACACAAAATCAACTCCTCTACAGAGGAGGAAGAAAAAGTAACACCTGGCATTAAAAAGATTTATCCTTACAAAGAACTCGAGGCAGCAAAACAAAAAGAATCTGAAATAGCTAAAAATTGTGGGGAAAATTGTTGTCCTCATTTGAGACCTTTTATTAAAACTGAATATAATTACATTAATGATGAAGACATGGATCCCCACATAACAACCAAACAAACACCATTCAGCGCTACCGAATTAGCTAAATTGAAAAAGGAATTCGGTCGCCTCCCCCACGAATCAGAAACAGAATATGTGTTCCGTGTGTCCCTCAGTGGTGGAGACCAGATTAAGTTAACTGAACAAGAAGCCAGTGGTTACTGGGGACATGGTGTTTTCCTAACAACAGGAGATAAGCGTGACTCCTGGTCTCTAACACAATGTGCAGCCTATTGGGCCGGGGGAATAAATCCCCTGGAAAGGGGTGATCCCTTAGCAATTGCCAGTACCCCTGACCAAATCCTAGAAAGTGTACAAAAAGCTGCATGTTTGCAAATGATTCATGAGAAAAAAATTAATTCCTGGTTTTGAATCACCAATGCAATTGCCTGTGAAGCCTGAAATTATGACCCCTTTAATTCGTGGGCTTCCAGAAACATTGAAATCAACCGCAATCACTATTCAGAAAACAGTTATGGCTCTAAGCCCAATAGATAGATTAGAAAGACTTCTTAACAACTCCACTGATCAGTCTGAGTCCACTGACACTGCACCTACACCCTACACACCAACACAAACCTCCACAACACCATCTGTCACATCTAGCAGCAACCACAAGACTTGGACATGGGGTGAGGTAGCAGTTGATTTAATAAACTATTGTAGACAGTATGGGCGTGTAAAAACCCTGGAAGAAAAATCTGAAAAAACAAAAGGTGTCCGGTTTATGGGAACCCCTAACACTGAAAACATAGAACCAAGAAAACAGATTTCCAACAGACAACACTGGTGGATGCTGGGAATAAAGAAAGGGGTTCCCCGGGACATAATGGATGGTTTACCACTTGAAAAATTGCAGAAAATCATAACTAACTGGAATTTTAGGAGATCAAATACCCAGCCTAGTGCCCCGATCCCCCTCCCTCACCAGAAATTAACAAACACTCCTACCAATACACAGTTCAGTACACACAATACATCACAGTCTTTCACACAGAACACAGGCAATGAGCCAAAGTTAACCCTTTCTCGGAACCTGGGCAGTGAGGCTGTATCTCAGCCTCTCCCACAGAACACACCCAGTGAGCCAAAATTAACTCTTTCTCAGCTTCTTTCACAGAACTTGGACAGTGAAACCCTGGCTGCGTGTCTCCTGAAAAGTGCCAGCAGTAAGCCGGAAGTAACTCTTTCGCAACTTCTTTCACAGAATCTAAGCAACATAACTGCCCACCCGCCCGTGCCCCAAAACACAAACACCGAATCTTCACCAGCAGAGCTTTCAGGAAACTAATATCTCCACCGCTTACAGGTGAGCGAAGGGGTTGAGATTGGGTTTACTTACGAAGGCTCACAAAAAACAAATCAGGAGACATGTTAATTACAGCAATCACGGGTCCTAAAAAAGTTCTGGTAACCTACATTGTTGATACGGGAGCCCAGATCTCTGCACTGACACATAGAGATGCCCAAAAGTGTGGAGTTGTTCCAACAAAAAGGCAATGCTGCGTTCTTAATGCTTTAGGAACCATAGAACCCATGAATGTTGCTTTAGTCAAAGTAACACCCCCTGGAGAAGAAAATCAATTGATTGTCAAAATGGTAATTGGGGACATACCAAATAATCTGCTAGGGATGGATGTCCTCTCAGGAAGGCAGTGGGAAGACACTGAGGGTTTCCTGTGGTCTTTTGGCACTCCACAACTTAATATTAGACTGCTTCAGACCGCACCCACACTGCCTTACAGTAAAACAATCAATGTGAAACAGTATCCCTTGCCTTCTGGAGCTAGAGAAGGCATCAAACCAGTTATTCAGGAATTGCGTGATCAAGGAATAATTATTAACACACACTCCCCATACAATTCACCCGTGTGGCCAGTCCGAAAGCCTAACGGGAAGTGGAGGCTTACGGTTGATTACCGTAGGCTGAATGCCAACACTGACCCTCTGACTGCAGCAGTGCCAAATTTAGCCGAACTGATAACATCAATACAAGAAAAGGCTCACACAATCATGGCAACCATAGATGTCAAAGACATGTTCTTCATGATACCTATACAGCCAGAGGACATGGATCGCTTTGCATTCACATGGAAGGGACAACAGTACACATTCACCAGACTCCCTCAGGGATACAAACACTCTCCAACACTAGCACATCATGCTTTAGCAAAAGAATTAGAAAAGATACCTAAACCTGACACTGTAGCTGTGTACCAATACATTGATGACATTTTGGTAGGAGGAGAGGAAATTAAAGAGGTGGGGGATCTCCAGCAGAATATAATCTCTCATCTGGAGAGCCTTGATTTAAAGATCCCCTCAGAGAAAATCCAAAAGCCTTCTCAGGAAGTGAAATTCCTGGGAATTTGGTGGCGATCTGGCAGCACATGCATCCCACCTGACACTCTAACTTCTCTAGAGCAGATGAAAATGCCTGAAAACAAAAAAAACCTCCAGCAAGCCTTAGGACTGTTAGTATTCTGGAGGAAACACATCCCAGATTTCTCAATCATTGCTAGGCCCCTTTACAATTTACTGAGGAAAGGAATCAAATGGGATTGGACTCCTTCTCAGGAGGAAGCACTGCAGTTATTGATTTTTGAAGCCACTGCACATCAGGCATTGGGGCCCATCCATCCTAAAGACCCTTTCCAAGTGGAATGGGGATTTGCCTCCTCAGGGCTATCAATACACATCTGGCAGCGAGGTCCCGAGGGTCCAACAAGGCCTGTCAGCTTCTTTTCCCGTGGTTTTAAAGATGCTGAAAAAAGATACACTACCTGGGAAAAAGGATTGTTTGTTGTTAGCTTAGCTCTCATTGAAGTAGAAAAAATCACACGGCAGCAAGCTATCGTCTTGAGAGGTCCCTTCAAGGTAATTAAAGCTGTCACAAATGGGACCCCTCCACCTGACGGCATAGCTCAAAAATCATCAGTCAGGAAATGGTATGCTCAAATAGAGTATTACTGCAATAGCTTTTCTGTCACAGAAGGTGCTGCAAAATTCTTGGCAATACAAGACACTGCGAGCCTGGATAGTAGCCAAGACAAACCTGCTTCTGTAATAAAAATAGCACCACCATTCTCACCTGAAATAGCAGCAAACTGTTGGTTTACAGATGCTTCCTCAAAGCGGGAAGGAAAAATTTGGAAATATAAGGCGGCTGCCTTACATATTTCATCTGGTGAAAAGATTATCACAGAAGGGGAGGGCAGCGCTCAGGTAGGAGAACTCATAGCCCTCTGGAGTGTTTTCCAGCGTGAGGCACAAAACACTTCTCCTGTTTACATCTATACTGATTCATATGCGGTATACAAAGGCTGCACTGAGTGGCTCCCTTTCTGGCAACAGAATGGCTGGGAAGTTAACAGAATCCCAGTGTGGCAGAAAGATAAGTGGGAAGAAATCCTAGAAATCACCAGTAAAGGAAACTTTCTGGTTGGTTGGGTAGCTTCTCATCAAACAGATGGGAATCAAGCAGGTGAATGGAACAACAAAGTTGATGAACTAGCAAGACTTAGCCCCCTGAAAAAAGAAACTATTTCAGAGGATTGGAATCAACTGTTAGAATGGTTACATGTAAAAAGGCAGCACACAGGTGCCAAAGATCTGTACCAGGAAGCACACGCCCGCGGCTGGCCAGTCACCAGAGAAATGTGTAAAACATGCATATCGGCCTGCGAACAGTGCCGCAAGCGACTGGAAAGGCATCCTTTAGAGGATGACCCTCTGCATTTGAGGAAAGGTAAAGGCTTGTGGGATGTGTGGCAGATAGATTATATTGGTCCTTTTAAGAAATCAGGAGGTAAACATTTTGTGTTAGTAGGAGTGGAAATTGTATCTGGGTTAGTACAAGCTGATGCTTTTAAAAGGGCCACAGGTGAAAATACAGTTAAAGCTTTGCAGGGGTGGTTTGGAACTTTTCCAAAGCCGCAAGAAATTCAGTCTGACAACGGGTCTCACTTTACTGCCAAGGTGGTTCAGGATTGGGCCAAAGCCGAAGGCATAAAGTGGACCTTTCACACTCCTTACTACCCTCAGGCTAACGGGATCGTAGAAAGGACAAATGGCCTTTTAAAGCGGTTCCTTAAGCCCCACAAAGCAAGCTGGGACTGTCGACTGTGGGAGGCTGTTAAAGGGGTAAATAGCAGGTGGGGAGTGAATGGCTGCCCCAAAGTCACCGCTTTTTACCCCACACCTCCAAGCATCATCCCTTTGCTGGAAGGTCCTGACGATGCAAAAAATCCATCACATTACCCTGGACAACCTGTCTTAGTGGACCTCCCCTCGGTGGGCGAAGTACCACTTGTGCTGAAAACCCCTCTGAATAAATATGCATGGGTAGCCTCTGACGCTCTTGGAAAAGAGCACCGCATACACACACGCTGGATAATCCCTTCATTTTAAACTCCTTTCTGCCTCAGTGGCAGGATTTTTTGTTGTTCTTGCTTTTACAGGTAAACCCCGAGGGACATGAGAGTCGTCTGAAAACATGATAACCTTGTTAATACTTTTCTGCATTTTACCGCAATTTCATGGACAACCCCCTGGTGAGCAGCTGTGGCCTGAAGCCATTGTTCAGCACACCAGTGCCCTTGGAACCTATCCTAAGGGCCGTTACCCGAGCCTGGCAACCCTAGTGCAGCATGACTCCAAGGTGTACCGCCCGAATGAGTGGAGGTGGGACCAGAATGAGTTGATGAGAACCCTTACGGGAACGGTTGGTGAGTCAATTGTGGTAACATGCAGAAAAGTGGAAGGAACCCTCCATGAACAGGCCACCTCCATCATAATTGCTGGAAATTTAATGAAAGCAGGCGGAAAGAATTATCTGAACATCCCCTCAGCAAAACTCTGTCCCACAAAGAAATGGAGGTGTTCCAAAATAGAAAGTCCCCTTACTCTGTGTTGTTGCCAGGAACATGTTGGTAGTTATGTTTCTAGTGCCAAAACCACCAATGTTGCAATTACAAAAGATTGTAATGATGAATCACTTGATTGCTGGTACAGTTTTACTTTGGCCAAACCCACTTACGTGACATGTCGCTGGGAGAATGACACAGCTAGTCCATTAGGACTAAGAGGCTTGGTTTACACATTTAAGATAAACACTGTACCAAAACCCACACCGAGTGCTGTAACTACACTCTCTCAGACCCTAAGTGCGAGCCTTTTTTCTAACTTCACATCCCGAATGGCAGGAGCAGCAGGGAACTCCTTCGAGTGGCCCTGGTCTCATGCCTTCCTGCAATCCACCGGATCTATGGGAGATGTCACGGGTCTGAACTTGCTAACAGTAGTTACACATGAGGATATGTTGTACACCAGACAAGAATGGGAAAGACGCAAAACCTGGCAGGTTCATGGAGTAGTGGGTGAAAAAATTAGTGTTGGGTGCCGAATGGTTAATGGGTCTAATTACAGCAAAGCGAGGTCAATCAGTGTTTCCACAGATCGGGAAAACGAACAGCAGCAAATCTGCACGCACCCAAGCATACGGGATTGCTGGTACAGTTTCACATAAACCGGCACTACAGAAGTAATT
The DNA here is from genome assembly GCF_028018845.1 of Melospiza georgiana. Classification (NCBI taxonomy): domain Eukaryota; kingdom Metazoa; phylum Chordata; class Aves; order Passeriformes; family Passerellidae; genus Melospiza; species Melospiza georgiana. The sequence goes on along the minus strand of NC_080464.1, from coordinate 7,657,363 downwards.
TGTCTCTGGGCCAAGGATACTCAAGGTCTTTCTTTTAAATTTGTAATTAATGTTGAAACCACTGATCCCACTGTCACCACTGTTACCACTTCACCCATACCACCGGTCATACTCATCTCAATAATTTTCGAGATTGGACCTTATGTGATCAGGAAAACTGGCCAACAACAAATATTGTTCAATCCGGCATGGTGTCTCAAACAGGTAAAATTGCTAATGCAGAACAATGTTTCAGATATTGAACCAGCCTGTTCTCCATTCCTGCAAACCTCTTTTGAAGGCTAGACCACTTGGCTTTGGAAACGAAGCTCCTTTAAGAGGACACCAAGGGATGTGACCAGTGTTGTGGGTACAGGATTGGGAATTCTGAATAGCATTGACTCTGAAGTACTAATGAACAAATTGGCTGCTACAACTAGGGATCTGGCCGGACTGCAGCAACCACTGAGGTCATCTCTGTCAGCCTTAGGGACACACCAGTGGCTGCTGTCAAACATTTTGCCAAATTGGGAAAGAGTGAATGTGGATGATCACAAATTGGTAATTGATGCACTTAGTGCTACACAGAACAATGTTTCCTTAGCCCTCATCTGTATCCAGGCACAATTGTGGATGCAATCTGTCTCTGCTGCAATTATAAGAGAGGGCAAGGAAGGCACCTTCCCCACAGAAATTCGGAAAATAATCTGGGACAGTGCCACTGAATTTGAAAGAGAATTCCAATCCTGGTGGAACCTGGTGAACTTTACCTATGATCCCATTTCAAACACAGCCACTGCTTTTGTCCTAACCATACGCAATGCCTCTGTACATTTGGTCTTCCCTGTTATTGCATTAGGATTAAACCATGATGGAGCTGTTCTCTATCCTACTGAACATAGGGGATGGGCCCGTCAGGTCGATGACAAATGGCAAACTGTTAACCTGGAAACTTGTATTGTCCGAGAACAGCAAGGGTTTATCTGTGAAAGCAATGCAATTGTAGCTCAGGATATCTGTTTGGACACAGAGCAGAACATCTGTCATTTCGAGATTCGTCCACATGAGGATACCCAGACAGTTCTTATATACATAGGCAATGGCTGTGCATGCTTTAGAACGACATGTGATTCTGTCTTTGTAGAGGATGTTGTGGTAGATACAAAGAATCATTCAAATTTTTGTGCTTGTAACTTTACTAAGATAGTAGGATGCGATTTCTCTTATGAAGCTCCAGTTACTTCTCACCACCTACTGCAATCCAACTATACACTGATCCAGAAGCTGATGCCCACTCCTATCGGAATGAACCTCACCCTCGTGAGACAACTATTGCTCCATCAAGACCTGATTGACATCCTCGAGAAAATCAAAGAGAGCGGACAGAAGACCCTGGTGACTGTTCATCACAACGTGAAACAAATACACTGGGTTATGGAGAGGGTAAAGCAGGATGCTGAGCATAGGTGGTGGGATACTCTTTTTGGGTGGTCACCTACTGCCACAGGTGTTCTGAACAGTGTGTGCCATCCAATTGTTGTTCTTTTGATCCTAGTTACGCTTGGCTTTATCTTGTCAGCAGCCCTATTCATTTTGAATTGGAGAATGATGAAAAAGCTTAAGAGACTGTCAACTGTAGTCAATGCACACCGCTTAGCTGATGTACTCGATACAATAGATGTCCCCAAAACACTTGATACAAAACGGTTATGAATCAAGCATATGTGCTTTAGAACAACTTCTTCAATATCAAATATGACTTACAGAAAGTTACTTTAATTCTTAGAAAATAATTTTAAAAGACGATGATAATATTATGTTTGTTGTTTTGATTATTTGTGATTTATTTTAATCATTTTGAAATTGTTAAACAAATTATATTGCTTTAACTGATTAATATTTTTTGAAATTGTTAAAATTAATCATAATTTTTTGAAATTGTTGTAACAAATAACCACGTGTGAAGTTGTTATGATGATCAATACTAATTATGTTTATGTTTGTTGGTTCCCTTTTTTCCCTCTTTTTTTTCCTTCTCTTCCCCTTTTATCCCCTCTCCCCTGTCATCCCTACTTTTCCAGGGTTATGCTACCGACGTGCAACGAGTTTCGAAGACACTCTAGAGCTCTGCTGATGAAGATTCCTCAAGACAATCGTGAGTCACGGGGTCGTGTAGAAGTCCATCCGAAAATCCTTCATTTTTTGCCTCACAATTGTCATGAGAAAAGACTACCGAAGGGTTAAAACTGCTGAGCCAGTTGAGAAAGAAAATCTCCTGCTTATCTAGTGTGTTCACAGGTGATGCTTGCAGAACATGCCATGCTGTACTCGAAGGGGGCATGCTGCCCTTTTCTGGACAATTGAACTGGACTTTCTTCCAAACTCCTGAGCTGGCTGGACTGAGCTCTGGGGTGGCTCCCCCCTGCTCCATGAGAAGACCCCTCTTGCCTGTCTTCAACCACCGTGACAGACCAACTGAGATGCAAATCCCCTCGTCAAGGAACCCAGAACCCCTCTGGCACCCTATTGGCACCCCCATGGCACCCCCCTGGCGCCCCCCTGGCAACCTCCTTCCAGAGACTGGGACTGTACTCCCTCCCAACTCAGGGAGGGGGAAAAACCTAACGTACCTGTGAGCATTCGGCCATGAAAACAATGGACTTCTCCCCTCCACGGAAACCTAATTTCAGCCACCTTCCCCCAACCAAGAACAGTATATATATTGGGGTTCAGTCCGACTGTCTTTTGAGTACTCCCCAAGACGTGAACCAGCGAGTTTCGGTGGCGGGACCCCGAAGACATCACGTTTTGGTAGCTATACCCCATTCCCTGACCTTCTTTCCTCCCTTTTTCCTTGTCTTACCCTTCTCTTCCCCAGATCCCTTAACCAAACGCATACTTAGCTGTGGTTATAATCAATAAAACTGCACCTTGTTGATTTGTTACTGCAAAACCCCTGTGCCTTGTGTTGGTTATTTTTGCACCCAAAAATCATTCGTCACCCGGTTCATTTCGGGCGGACCTTCACACCTGTTCACCAATGGATCTTCATATTACAGGAACGAGAAATGACACATGGACTATGCAGGGGTGAGACACTTAAAGGTACTTGAAACAGAACCTCTACAATCCTTGGTGATTGCCCAAGGAGCTGAATACACTGAATTAACAACTTGTCCCTGATGGGGACATAATCAATGAGTGACTATTTATGCTGATTCTGAAAACACTTTTGGAGAGTGTCATGCAGCATCTGTGCTATGGAAAGAATGAGAGTTCATAACCTCGGCAGAAAAGAATATTTCTAGTGGAACTGAAATCTGAATGCTGTTGGAAGCTATTTAACTTCCAAGGGAAATTGCTTTGGTGCATTGTCCAGTTCATACCAAAGGCTCCAATGAAATGGAAAAATAATAAAATTACCCAAACTTGTAGTCAGATAGGTTTAAAAATGCCTGAAGTTTAGGAATAGTACTATGGGATATCAGGATATTGGAAATACCCCTCCCCAACCTCTAAAGTTGTCCTCAACAGGAACAGTGTTTGGCAGACAAATATACCTGGGACCTTTGTCCCTGATAGGGCCAGCCTCTTAGATGGAGATGAGCGGGTTATCAAATATACATGGAAATAGAAAAACCATCTACAAGAAAATAAAGCATAAACCCAATGGTTTCAACCAATAACAGCAGGAATGCAAGTACATGATATCCAGTCTGAGGATACAGTAACAATAAAAGTCTACTCTCGCAAAGCAAAGTGAGACCATAAACGGGACAGTCCATATACTGTGCTACTAACTTCTTATTTTGTTGTAAAAGTTACAGGGAAAGACAATTGTATTCATCACTCACATGTTAAATGAATTTCTTAAGAATATCAGTTGAATGACTGACACTGTCGCAGAATCCCATCAGTCCTGCAGTATGGTCTGCTTTGATTATTTTGTTACAATTGCATTTCATGTCATCGTAGAAGGTGCTCTAATAATTGGTTTAGGGTAATTTGATATAATATTGACAGGGTTTGAGTAAGGGAAGTATAAGTAAGGAAGCTGCCTCCAGACACATAAACTGGTGCGACAATGCAAGGTGCTGATAATTTGAGAATAACATCCAGATGATGAAATACATTTGTTGTGCTCAGCCTGTTTATCTCTAATTGTATAGTCTTTATTCTGATTATATGTGAGAACTTGTGATATTGATACTCTTGACACTCCTTGAATCCTTTTTAAATAATGCTTTGTATATCCAGAATGGGTGGCGACCCTAATAGGCCAATTTCAGAATAACATACTTCCTGGGTTTCTTCCATTGTATGACACTTTTTATTAATAGTACAACAGATAACTCTTATCTGGGTATTGCATCCATACAAGCAATATCAGACCAACTAAAATGGTGTTTCAAAACTGAATGGCTTTAGATTTATTGTTAGCCAGTCAAGGGAGTGCTTGTGCAGCTATTAATCTTGATGTTTCTATGTTAATAACACAGGCAAGGTGTTAACAAATGCTAACTGTTCAATCGTTGGTCTCCCATTTACAGCCAGGCACCCCAAAAGATTGGTGGGAAACATTGTTCAGCAATTGGGCAATTAATTATTGGTTATCAAGCCTATTAGCCACTCCTGTTAAGATTTTACTTCCTGTAGTTGTTATGCTCTTATTGTTCTGTTGCATTTTTCAGCATGTTTAGACTTATTGAAGAAATTTAATACTTAGGAGCATGCAAGGGTATAGACACATCCTTCTTGATGACCCCTTATAAAGCAGGGCTACCTATAAAAACAGAGGGGACTGTTGTTCAACTTGTTATATTACTTATAAAGAACTTGTTAAGCATAACTTGCTTAGCCTTAGTAGCTAAATTTTCTGAAGCCTTAGGCTGCAAGACTAGATACCCTGAACTTTTACCTAGTTTAGTAAAAGGAGGTCTCAGAGCCAGTTCACAATGAAAGATAAGGAAGCAAGGAAGGCCACTACCCCTTCAGCAGAATCTGGAACCTCACAGATAAGAGAAGAAATGGCCTGCCTAGAGACAATTAAGAGAACCAATGAAGAACAAGAAGACCCCAGACCTAAATATTATTATTGGACCAAACTGTCATGTGAGGGCTGGGAAACTTAGACTGTAAGGGTATAATAGCCTGTCACAGACATCTTTTATGAAAAATCCTTTCCTTAGGATTTTTCCTCCTGAGAAGCTGAGAGGCTTCAGGAACAAAATGGAAACATTGATTATCTGCGGCTGTGAAATGCAACAGGTGGATCTTTGATGGGCCCATGTTGGACGTTTGTAATTAATGGCCAATCACAGCCCAGATGGCTCGGACAGAGAGCCATACCACAAACCTTTGTTATCATTCCTTCCTATTCTATTCTTAGCTAGCCTTCTGATGAAACCTTTTCTTCTATTCTTTTAGTATAGTTTTAATGTAATATATACCATAACATAATAAATCAAGCCTTCTGAAACATGGAGTCAGAGCCTCGTCTCTTCCCTCAACCTGGGACCGCTGTGAACACCGTCACAATAGCCCAGGTATTTCTTTGTTCAGGTCCCTCTCTGGAGGCACCTAGTTTGAGCTGTTTCTACTGCTGCACCACTCAAATAAATTACCTTTCCAGATTTAAATCTAAATCTCCTACAGGATACCTAAGGTAGAGAAGCCTCATTTACAACATCCTTAACCAAGATAGGCAAATCTACTGGCTATAGGAGACAGATCTACCTTATTCTGAGTTGTTGTCTGGTATACTTTCTTCACATTCAAGGTCTTGCAGTTCTATAACTTGCATTTTAGAATTTCTTCTTTCATACCACACATCAAAAGGCACATGGGGGTCCTCAAATGGCCCAGGGTCAGATTCAGAGTATCCTTTGTAGGGTGGAAACCTCCCTCCCCAGGAATTGTGTGCAGTAATCTGTGGCTCTCAGGGCTTTATATGAGTCCAAATCCGGCTAGCTCTGGACTCTGGCCCACATGGACTTGCATAGACAAAAGTAAGAGATGAGAAGCGCTCTTCTCCATGTGGGGATGAGTGTCCAGTTTACTGGCTTGGAGTAGGACACTGCTGGCAGAAGTGACCACCCAGGTAGAAAAAAGAGGCCAAACCACACCTGCAGTAGGGTTTTATACCTGAGGGGATGGGGGCGGGGAAAGAGGACTCTGGCCAATGGGATAATATTGGGGAGGGGTGAGGGGAGGGGTTTCCATGGGACAGACCACCAGCTGTGTAGAAAGGGGTGCAGGGGGGAGAGACCATGTGATGAGAAAGGGGGAATAATCTACATGCCATAGTATACTCAGTACAAACTTCCCATCACCCAGTGCAAACAACAACTAAATAAACTATTTAGTGCAATACAACAATTGTAGTTGTTGATGATAGAGTGCACAGCAACAGTCACTGAAGCTGAGGCAGTCACAGTAGTAATAGGCTGGAAGTAGACTGGTTCTGAGCCCCTCATGGCACCAAATACTGGGCTTTTTCTGTTATAAGAAAATGCCTTGTGACCCAAGCAGTCCCTATTTCTAGGTCCTGTATGCTGTTCAGCAGAAATTTCAAAAGTATCAATGCAATGGCAGTAAGGAGGTGATCGCAGCCCTTCCCTTGTTTCCCATTTTGGTTGTCTGCCCTGATGCTGTGAATGTTGAATGCCAGGCTCTGGATTTAACGGAATTCTGGGACTTGACTGATACCTTGTCTCTGGCTGAACCACCTGAAAGGGAGACACATGGTTATGCCTCTGACAAAGCAATGCCAACATGCTACACTTCCAACATACTGCTTCATCTTTTCAAAGGGATGGATAGCAAGCACTTGATCTTAACTCATTCAATAAGCAGAACTGGAGACATTCATAAAAGGCTCCACACAGAGTACATACACAGTAAGTTTCTGGGGTACTTTGTACAGACTGTAGGAATCTGTTCTGGATTTCTTTAAAAAGCATGAAGCACAGGGGCCACATCAATCAGTAAACTGTGTCCAACTTCAAATGTGACTGTGCTTGTACCTATTTTTAGGCCTCTGATGAACAAAAAGAGATTGACACTGCAATTCAACATGCAACAGCATGGGGAGCAAGAAATGGAACATTTTACACTTTCTTTTGAAATCGCAGTTACGTCAACTCATTAGCAAGATGGAACAGATACAAGATTTGACATAACCCTGAAACTGTTTTTTTTTTTCCTGGTCTCTATAAGTCTTTCTCCCCAAGTGAGCTGTCCAGAGAAGAGGCATATGAGATGCTGACACATGTGGGAATGTATGGAAGAGGTTTGGATATTTTAAACTTCTTCCCACTTTCTTTCCTGGAGGTCACCCACAGTAGTCATTGAATAAACAAAAATTTCTCTTTTGTGGCTGGTGTTAATATGATACAACAGCAATTATATATGCTGAAGACCTCAGTGTAGCATTCACATTCTCTGAAAAAATCCCTTCGCCCAGGATTTTTCTCCTGGGAAGCTGAGAAACCTCAGAGAAAAGGAAAACAATTCTTATCTCATTTGCTTCTCCTGTGTTTTGCTCCTTTGGAATGTGTTTGGAGATTGTTTCATTGGATTCTGGTGTGAGTTGTTTTGACTCATTGGCCAATTGGGGCCGAGCTGTGTCAAGACTCTGGAAAAAGTCACGAGTTTTCATTATTATCTTTTTAGCACTGAGTAAGTATCCTTTATGTATTCTTTAGTATAGCATAGTTTAGTATTCTTTAATGTAATATAGTATTATAAAGTAATAAATTAGCCTTCTGAGAACATGGAGTCAGATTCATCGTTCCTGCCTTCGTCAGGACATTCCCTGCTAATACAATAAGTGGTGACCCCAGATGCTGGCTGTAGCCTGAGCTGAAGAACCAAGACCCTGAAATTGGACAGAGTTTGCAGCCAAGGCTGAACACACGAGGATCTGCTGAATCCTCTTGGAAAGTGTCCAGAGACCCTTTGTGGATGCCACGGGACGGACACTGTTGCAAGGTGCTGTTAACCCTTCCCCTCCCGACAACACTGTCCTTCACAAAATGTGGGATGATGATTGGGAAGAGGTCCCCTCAGAAACGGAAGATCAATTTTCTCCATCAGAGGAGGACATTATTTGCATGTGGAGATTTTGGGCTCTGCAGAACAGAATTCTTATGTTGAAGAGACATTTCTATGAGTTTTTCAGATGGGCAAAAGCTCGTGGGTTTTTTAAGGATGTGGAGTCCTCCCTGGATCTGAGAGCCTGGCAGTCACTGGATCTCTATTTTAGAGAGAAGTACAGGTGGGGTGAGGGAATGTCTCAACATTTTCCAGTGTATGCAGCTCTTTTCTCTATTCTGAGGAAGAGAACCCCCTTAGAAGGGAACATCGCCTCGCGCAGGGGTCATCAGCTGGCAGAAGAAGAGTCCATTCAAGGATGGAAACTGCTGCTTCCCGTCCCCCCCACACGTGGGAGGGGAAGCCCGCTTTGCCCACAGCTCATAAGCAGCTTTTTTCTGCCTCTCTGGAGCATGCGCAAGAGGAGCTGTTTCCAACCCCTCCTCCTTTCCCGCGTGGGGTGTGTGAGCCAGCTTTGCCGGCTCCACCCCCACCGAGAGAGGCGGCCGTGGGCCCCTGGCCGGCAGCATGGCCCCTCACTGTTTTGCCAGGGTTGCCAGGCAACGCAATCGCCAGCAGCTGTGAGCAACGAGAGCCTGTCCTCGAGTTGCTAGGGGACGGTCCAACAGCGACAGAAACTGCGCTAGCGCCGCCTGCAGCAACCCCATCCTAGCCCGCCGTGCGGCCCCCGCCACTCCTGCTGGCTCGGTTCCCATTCAGGATGCCTGCTGTGACGCTGAGGACGGCGACCAGCCCGAAGAACTGCCCCGTGCTCTGACCGCGGCCCCATCTCCAGCGGCGGCTGCCGTGGCACCTGCAACTAGCCCGCTACACCCTCCCACAGCGACAGAGACTGCGCCGGCGCTTCCTCGCGCGCCTCTGCCACCCCCACCACCCCCGGCGGCGGTCCCGTCGCCTTCAGAGGCTTCGTCCTCCGCATCAGTGTCTGCACCGGAGCCTGCAACAGGCCCAGCAGCCCCTCCGAGTTAGTCAGACCGTCCTGAGCTATCTTTCCCTGAGGCAGCGGCTGGGACAGTGAGAGAAGACACTGGCCTGTCCCACAGCAGAGGCGGCACGACTTGACAGCTGTTTGAAGGCACCTCCTGGCTGAACACTTTGAAACTCAGTGTTTATCTGGGACGCAGCATTTTTTGTGGGCCGACTCTCGCTTGGTCGGGGGGTTCCCACTGGGGTTTAGGGTGCCTGGCTCCCCCCGCATGTGCCAGTGGCTTGGGGGAGGTGGTTCTCAGAGATGCTGCCTCCGGTCCCAAGCCCGGAGGGAATGGGAATGGTGCTGAGGAGCAAAGAGCGGGAACACTGTCATTTGAATCACAGGTGAGGGAGGTGCAGTGGAAAGCGAGCATTGCTCGCTTGTTTTGGGCAGGCAAGACCCCCAGATCCGAATGCCCCCTCCCCAGGAAAACCTCCCCTTCCCAGCCGCCAGCAGGAACTGGTGGTCAGGGGGGGAGGGGGAGGAAGCATTCGGTCTCTCCTGTTGCCGAGACACTGGCAGCATGGTGGGGGCCGGCTGTGGGAACGAAGACCCCACCCCATGGGCCAGGTCTGCAGCTCTCGGCCCTCACACCGGGGCCTGGGCCCCGGCTCACCCATCGCTGGGTCTGGTTTCCCTGGCCTGTCCACCAGGTCCAGGGACTCGGCCCCACCCAGTGGTGCAGGGTCCAAAAAGCCTCTGCTGATGCTGGTCTTTCTGAAAAAAAAAAAAAAAAAAAAAAAAAGAGGGAAAAGGCTGACCTCTCACTGTCAGGTCAAAGTACTTGAAAGAAACGAGTCAGCCTTGGCCCAAGTGATTCAATTAAGGGCTGTGGCCAGGGTATTCCAGGAATTTTCTCAATATTGATTGATAACTATCAATGGATTTCAAAGAGTTGATGGTGATTTTCTTTAGCAGTTCTTTGTTTCAGGATTCTGCAAGTCTTTTTCAGGACCAAAAGGGACTTTCAGGGATGTCAAAGATCAACATCTCCAGTCAATGGAACTTCTCCTGAAACTCAGCTGTTTGGACTTGAAACAGTGAACATTTTTTATATGCTGTTTGGGTTTCTTATCTTGTAAACCTTGTTTTAGATACGATAGAAATAGATATTCTGCAGGTAAAGAATCTCCTTGATCATTCTATGTCAGCACTTGATTGAGGTTTTGATTGGCAATGGATAAACATCTTGAGACGGATTTGTTCTCTCTTCTGCATGGGCCCAGCAGAAGAATTACAAAGGCAGTTCTTTTTATTTTAATTATACTGAGAAGGGTGAAAGGTGGCATTCACATTGTCTGGAAAAATCCCTTCGCCCAGGATTTTTCTCCTGGGAAGCTGAGAAACCTCAGAGAAAAGGAAAACAATTCTTATCTCATTTGCTTCTCCTGTGTTTTGCTCCTTTGGAATGTGTTTGGAGATTGTTTCATTGGATTCTGGTGTGAGTTGTTTTGACTCATTGGCCAATTGGGGCCGAGCTGTGTCAAGACTCTGGAAAAAGTCACGAGTTTTCATTATTATCTTTTTAGCACTGAGTAAGTATCCTTTATGTATTCTTTAGTATAGCATAGTTTAGTATTCTTTAATGTAATATAGTATTATAAAGTAATAAATTAGCCTTCTGAGAACATGGAGTCAGATTCATCGTTCCTGCCTTCGTCAGGGCATTCCCTGCAAATACAGTACCTCAGCTTTGGTGCCATAATTTTACCCCCAACTTGACTTAAAGGAAAGCCTTCACATCCTGTCTACAAGTGCTCCATATTTTGGCACAGTCACAAAGCATAATCAGACCGCAACATGAAAGAAATATTATAGTCTTCCCTCAAAAAAGCATTTTAATTAAAAAAAATCAACCAAACAAAATTATTCTTGCCATCCCTCCAGTCAAAATGTGAGCTACTTAGAGTGGATCTTGCAAAGACAGGATTCTCAGTGGCTTCTATTATTACTTAATGGACTGGTGGCAGAGAGCCTCGAATAGCCTCATACTGATGGAGCTCTTTACTGATGCCTGCATTTTGAGAGCTGTACTCAGAATCAGAGGAATCTGACCCATTATTTGTATACCTGAGTGGCAGTGCAAACCTCATAATGCTGGGCAGTGGCTCAGAAGATGGAGTAGATAATTTGTTTTGTCTACTGGCTGGAGAAACCTGATAATGACAGGGATAATTATAAGTATTCAGTATCATTCACTTAGCATTACCCTTATTATTATTAGCACTTAATAGAAAAATTCTTTGGCCAAATACACCTTTTCATGCCATTAGAAAATTAACACTAGTTTTCTGATTGACACCTGTATTACAATTTTAAAAAAGCATGAAGGAAAAAGAAACATGATCTCCATCTTGGGAGATGTATGCAAATAGGATTATACATATTTCTCTATGTATCATTGTCTCAGCAAGTACATACCTGTACACAAACATGCACTGGCGCAATGCCAGTTCCCCCATGAAAATACATTCTCCCTGGTGTCTACTGTGAGATGTGACCTGGAATAGAGCAAAGCAGGCTCCAACTTAGGAATAAAGAAGAGAAAACTTTATTAACCTACAACTACATGTAAAAAGAAAACACACAGAAAGAATGAAAACCTTCCAAAAACATTCCTCCTCCCCCCACCAAATTTCCAATGCATCCACCCCTCAGATCATCAACTCTCAGTCCATCCCCACCCTTCAGATAATGAATTCTCAGTTCATCAAGGAGAGAGGAGTCCCTCTTGTGCCATAGGCTTCCCCTGGAAACACAGTTGAGACCTCGTGTGTTTCCATGTCACAGGTGGCACCGCCCGGAGATCATCTGCCATCATGACTCTTCCTTCCATGCCCAGTGCTCTCACCACTGCCCATGGACCAGAACTGCTTCTAGGGTTTTCCTTTTAAGGGTGCTTTGCCCAGTTCTAAAAAAAGCAGTCTCTCACTTTTGGGACACCTGCCCCCCCCAAATTTCACCCCATGGGGCCGGGGGTTCTCAAGAACAGAGATCATCTTCCCTGAAGACGGAGGGCACCACCACCACTCTCCTCACCCGTTGTCTCTGTTCATGCACTCCTTCACATAACATCACTGCACTATCTTGGCTGCAAGCCATTGCCCCCCCCTAAATGCAGTCTCTGTGTCACAGGAAAAAGGGTTCTGTCCATGGTTATACAAGAAAAGTCCAGCTAAAGGCCACTCCATCACCTCTGCCCACCCAAGAATCTCCTTAACTTCTCTCGTGGCCCATTTCCTCTTGTGAGAGTGGTCACAAGGGTTTTCAGGGTGAGAGAGAGGCGAGAATGTTGACCTCATGTTCAGAAGGCTTGATTTATTATTTTATGATATATATTACATTATTACTATACTAAAAAGAAATAGAAGGAAAAATTCTCAAAAGGCTAGCTAAGCTAAGAATAGAAAAGAATGAATAACAAAGGTCTGTGTCTCAGCACAGTGAGACCCAGCTCTGCCGTGAGTAGTCAGTAAATCCAAACATCCACAGGAGACCAATCACGGATCCACCTGTTGCATTCCACAGCAGCAGATAACCATTGTTTACACTTTGCTGCTGAAACTTCTCAGCTTCAGCAGGAAAAATCCTAACAAAAGGATTTTAATGAAAAGATGTCTGTGACATGTCACCTTTTTAATTTAGTTTAATTAAAAGAAAAGTGTTTGCAATTTTCTCTGCGGTGCACATGCAGAGGAAAGAACAAACACTTGACAGGTTATCTGTTGCCAATCAAAACCTCACTCAAGTGCTGATGTGGAATGAACAGGGAATTTCTTCACCTGTAGAACATACAATTCTATCATATCACTATAAAATTTTACAACATAAGAAAATGCAAAAACAGTGCAAAGAAAGTCCAAGTCCAAACAGCTGATTTTCAGGAAAAAGTCCATGGACTGAAGATGTTCCTCTTTGCCATCTCTGAAACTCCCTTTTGGTCCTGAAACGGGCTTGCTGTAGAAAAGTCCATCAATAGTTATCAAAAGTCCATTGACAGTCATAAAACAATTTCAAACAATCTTGAGGCAACTTCTGGAATATCTTGGCCACAGCCCTTCTGTGGAGAGTTTTGTTCAGACATGGCTTATAGAAAAAGGCCATGATCATATACAGCTGGTTAAGCAGTAAAAAGCAGCTGTAAGTTCTCAGCCTTTTTCCTTACGAGAAAAACAATAACACTGTGTCCTTGGTTAAATGATGAGAAAAACACGGTGAAAAACATGGAATCCTTGAGGCTACTCAATAACAGTCAACAGCAGGATGAGAAAAACAAGTATTAGCCTCAACAAGAAACCACAGGTATTAGCAACAAAGGAGGGGTTGGCATGTAATCTGTAACCAATGATGAGCTCAGTTTTTGCAATATGTATGAGCTTAATTAACACTACTATAAAAGTATGTAAGCTGGATCAATAAATCTGAGACCGATGATCATCAATAGGATGTGCAAGTCTCCCTTCACTTTCGTCACCCTTCATTGAACAACTTGGGAACTTGGGCTGAAGCTAATTTTTGGCCCTTCAATGCTTCAGAGCTGCTGCCAGCTATTTCAACTCTTTTTACTTAATTTTTTTTTTTTTTTTTTTTTTTTTTTTTTTTTTTTTTTTGTCAGAAAGACCAGCAGCAGCAGAGCAGCCAGAGAAAGGCGCTGGGGGGCCCTGGCCCATGTGGAAAGACCAGGAACCCCAGAGCTGGCCCACAGAAAGGCAGCCCAGGACCAGAAGGGGGAAGCAAAACCTCCAAACCCATCAGGAGGCCGAGAGGTGGCCCTGGCCCAGGGACCCGAGCAAAACAGGTGAGGCCCACCTTATGAGGCAGGCTCTGCATTGTCACAAATCTGCACTCTGCTGCCAGTACAATGGCAGAAAAGGCCAAACGCTTCTTTTCCCCAAAATCACCAAGGCATGCCAGCAGCAGGGAAATAGAAGCCTTCTCAAAAATCCTCATCTCAGGTCTAGGAATGTTTGTTCCCCACAGCAAACAAGCCACGATCGCTTCCCGCTGTGCCTTCTGCCTCTGCAATGCAAATGCAACAGGTGTGTCTCCCATCTGCCTCACGGCACCACCCCCTCCGGGCTGGGGACCAAAGGCAGAACTTTCGGGACCTACCTGCCCCTCGCTGCTGGGGTGTGCGAGGGGCGGCAGAGGGATTCGCACCCCCCAAGGGAAAGCAACAGACCAAACACCCCCCTAACCCGCCGAGAACGCTGATTTTGAACGCAGGAAGATGGGTTGCACCCACAGCCAGCTGGCGAGCCACACCTCCTCCACGGAAAGAGAGGCCAGCCGCCGGGGCCGCTGCTGCAAGGGCGAACGGCCCGGGACGGTCCGAACTCGAACCTGCCGCCGGTTCCAGGTCAGCCTCTAACGCAGACATGGAGGACAAAGTCCCCGACAGCGGCAGAACTGCCGAGGCGACCGGTGGAGGCGGCGGGGGTGCGCGGGAACACGCAGCTGCTGTGTTGCTTGGCTCCGGGAGCAGCGGCGCAGAAGGGCACTCTGCCTCTGTGGGAGAGGCAGGCAGGCAAGGCACGGGGTCGGCAGCGTCTCCTGCCCCCGGCTCTGGGCTTGGCTCAGTGGAAGACACAGTGAAAGAAGCCGGCGGAGTGCGCACAGGCAGTGGCGGAACAGCCGGGGGTGGGCGGCGGCGGAGGATCGCTGTTGCCTAGCAACAGCGATGCAGCCACAGGGAGCGGTGTTTCTGAGCTCTCAGGCGCAGGCGTCGAAGCTGGCGGAGGAGCGGGCGGGACCGCCCGGGGAGGCGGCCCCGCCGGCCTGGCAGGCGCTGGCTCGGAGACCGGTGTTGCCACGGGTGGGGCTCGCGGCACTGGCCGGGGCGGCACCGCCCACTCTTCATCCCCCGGAGAGAGAGAAGGGGGGGAGAACGACGGCCCCATCTCAGCATGCTCCGAAGACACAGTAAAAAAAACTTTTCTGCCTCCGGGCGAAACTTCGCCCCCCCGCCAGGATGCAGGGGGGCTGGGAAGCAGCAAATCGTCCCTCTCCAAAGGGCCTTCTCCTGCGGGAGTCGGGGGAAATGGGGCGAGCCCGTTGCAGTTAGCAATCCAGGGAAAAACAGCTGCTCTCCGTTCCAAGATAGAAAAGAGTACACAGAAGACTGGGTAAACGTGGGGGTGCCCCAAACCACGGTCCCAAACGAATTGGAAAATGGATTCCATGCACCGCCCACTCCCATACGAACATATCAAGCACATAGAGCACATCCGTGAAAAACCCAAAGAGCTTTGTCCCTCGGAAAAACTCATAGAAGTCTGTCTCCAACAGGCAAAATCCGTCCTCTTCACCCCATTTTTGCCAGAGGGCAATAAATTTCTCCTCTGAAGGGGAGAAAGGAACCTCAGCCCTGGTGGGAATGCCCCACCACCTTTGTAGCCATAATCTGCGAAGGCCAGGATCATCAGGAAAGGAAAAGCCAACAGTACCGTGAGTCAGAGTCCAGCATGCTCTGGCCATCTGCATGGTGCTGCTAGGATCTCCGAACATCTTCCTGGAGGCTTTTCAGAAGGTTCTCTTTGTGGTCAGCCTTGCTGTGAACTCTGTCCAAATCAGGATCTTCAGTTCTTCAGCTCCTGGCTAGAATCCACTTCTGTGGTCACTTGTGAAGCAACCATCAATGCCACACATTCGGGGTTTACCCAGTGCAGCAATTGCTCCTCTGCGGTCTCACCAAGTCATGATTTGCTCTTCAGACGAGGGGTCACCAAGTGATCATTTGTCCTCCTCAGTGACTCGGGGTTCACCAATTGTGACAGTGGTCACAAGGGTTTTCAGGGTGAGAGAGAGGCGAGAATGTTGACCTCTTGTTCAGAAGGCTTGATTTATTATTTTATGATATATATTACATTATTACTATACTAAAACGAAATAGAAAGAAAAGTTCTCAGAAGGCTAGCTAAGCTAAGAATAGAAAAGAATGAATAACAAAGGTCTGTGTCTCAGCAGAGAGCGAGACCCAGCTCTGCCGTGAGTGGTGAGTAAATCCGAACATCCACAGGAGACCAATCACGGATCCACCTGTTGCATTCCACAGCAGCAGATAACCATTGTTTACACTTTGTTGCTGAAACTTCTTAGCTTCAGCAGGAAAAATCCTAACGAAAGGATTTTAATGAAAAGATGTCTGTGACATCCTCCTATCTCGTCTCTATCTCTCTTCTCATTCAACTCCAGGAGGATCAGCATTTGCAAGGTTTCCATCATCCAAGAAAAGGGTTAAAAATCTCAGGCTTTGCCTGTCCAGAACTCTCACAGCTGCCCTGCCGGGTACCTTCTCTCCGCACTCCCCTCTTCTTCTTCTCGGCCGGCTGTGCTATAAAATTTCAAGGTGGCACAGGCACAGGCTGGTTCTCTCTCTCTCTCTCTCTCTCTCTCTCTCTCTCCTGGGGAGGGGGGGGGCTGCCCAATGCCTCTTTGTGCTTCTCTACCCTTCCATCCTCAGGGCCCTGGCTCACCTCACCCAGCCGCATGGCTTTCCCTCCCCCGCCCAGCCCGCAGCAGCTGGGCAGGAGAGGTCTGACATGTTTCACCGCTGGAACCCAAGAGAAACTTTTTCTGGGAGTTCTCTGCTTTTTACCCCCTGTGTTCTCAGAGGCGTATCCATGTCCTCAGTGGCCACACCAGGTGCCAATATTGAAATCTGAGCACCTATTGGTTTGACCACAGCATCCCAAAAAACTCACTTTCTCTCAAACCAGGACACACACACTTATAAATACAGAAAGAATTCCTGGACTTGTCTTCCTCTTCAGCATACATTAATCACAGAATCATTGAATTGTTTGAGTTGGAAGGGACCTAAAGATCATCTAGTTCAAATCCCCCTGTCATGCACAGGGACACCTTCCACTACAGCGAGTTGCTTAGACCCCCAACCAACCTGGCCTTGAACACTTCCAGGGATGGGGCAGCCACAGCTTCTCTGGGCAACCTGTGTCAGTGCCTCACCACCCTCACAGTAAAGAATTTCTTCCTATCATTTAATCTAAACCTACCCTCCTTAATCTTAAGGCCATTCCTCCATGTCCTGTCACTACATTCCCTTGAAAATAGTGCCTCTCCAATTCACTTGTAGGCCCCTTTAGGTACTGGGTTCTCTAAGATCCCCTCTAGAGCCTTCTCTTCTCCAGGCTAAACAGCCCCAGCTCTCCCAGCCTGTCTTCATAGGAGAGGTAGTCCAGCCTTGTGATTATCTTTGTGTCCCTAAGCCACATGATTTCATAAACAGTATGTATAGTATGTTTCAGTGTCTAGCTGCAAAGAGAAATGGATACACATATTTGCAATATATGCACATATATATGTATATATTTTTGAATGAGGGACAGGCCATGTATATATCTAGAAATATAAGAGATTATGCACTTTTGTCAAAACCATGTTATTAAAAAACTGTTTTACTTTACTTGACCACAGCAACCCTGATACAACTGAGTTCACAATCTCTTGACAGGAGGAAAAGTGCCAGCAAAATTTCAACCCTGGACATGAGGAGAGCAGACTTCAAGTTGCTCAGGAAATTAGTAAGTAAGGTCACCTGGAAAAATGCCTTTTCACGTGCTGGGGTCCATCATTCTAGTCACTTTTTAAGCTCCACATCCAAAGGGCATAGGAGCAGGAAATTCCTAAATGTCAGAAGTCAAGCAAGCTAGGCAGAAGGACAGCTTGGCTGAACAGGGATTGTCACTTGGAAATAAGGCAAACAAGGAAGATGCATGGCCAGTGGAAGCAAGGTCAGTTGACATGGGAGGAATACAAAGATGATGCTGCCACTACAGGGAGAAAATTCATGCAACCAAAGCTTGATTGGAGTTGGAGGTGCTAGTAATGTGGAGGACAAGAGAAAGAGTTTCTTTAAATACATTTATAGCAAAAAAGCAGTGCAGAAATGACATTAGTCCATTCCAGGATGAGGATGGTCACCTCACAAACAGGGACATGGACAATGCAGAGATGTTTAATGCTTTCTTTGTTTCTGTCTTCAACATGGATGGTGGACTAAAGGGGGTCCCAGTGCCTGGAGCTGGAGGCCCATGGCTGTGAGAATGATCAGCCCCCAGTTGACCCTGAATTGATCTTATCTGCTGCTCCAGCTTGATACCTATAAACCTCTAGGGCCTGATGGGATTCATCTGAGAAGACTTAAAGAGATGGCTGATGTCATCATGAGGCCTTTCTCAATGATTTTGGAACAGTCTTAGGAATTTGGAGAGTTCCTGGATGACCGGAAGCTGGTGAACATTGTCCCGATTGGCACAAAGGGCAAAAAAGGATGACTCCGGAAACTACAGGCATGTCAGTCTCACTTCAGTGCCTGGTAAAGTTATGAAGAACATTATTCTTGGAGGTACTGAAAAATACCTGAAGGACAATATAGTCACTGTTTACAGCCAGCACAGCTTCATGAGGAGAAAGTCCTGATTCTCAAACCTGATTACCTTTATGACAAGGTAACCCATCTGCTTGATCGAGGGAAGCCAGGTGATGTCATCTTTTTTGATTTCACTAAAGCTTTCAATACTGTCTATCCCAGGATCCCTCTGGAGAAAATGTCCAGCACACAGCTGGATAAACATGTCATGCGATGGTGCCCTGGGTAACCCAAAATGTTATTGCATTCCATATCTATAATGTTATTGCATTCCGTATCTATCTATGCCCAAAAAAGGTTGCTGTCTCTTTAAGACCGCAACCAGAAACAGGGCTGGACGGCATGCCATGGTCCCTCTAAAACATCTGAGCACTACAGCTGACCTCTTTCTGGCCCTGTGGTCTATGAGTCGGGCAGAGTCTCTCTTGATTTTTGCCATAGAGCAGAGGAAGTACAGGCAGAGGCTTCTGTTTTGGGTTTTCTTTGGGGTTTTTTCCCGTTTTTGGAGAAGGTGCATTCTGCAGTCTTGGACTGCCTTGGGGCAAATTCTGGGAGTGACTGCCCACAGCTGTGGAACCAAAGCAGGAAAGATTGGAGCTGCCCCACTCCATGCAGTCCCCAGCCTGCCAGCAATGCCTGGCTGAAGCGAGAAGGCACCAATTGGCCCCAGCCTGCTGCTTGTGCAAAAGAAAAGGCAAACTCCCTCCACGAGCTCTACCCTTGACTGAGTGCCAGCCACCTTTCTCAACAGAGCTACTGTCACCAGAGAGATAAGAGAGGCACAAGGCCTGAGGCCCCTTTCCCCTTGTCTCTCAAGCAATGGAGGCATCCGTGGGGGCTGCCATCTTGGAAGGGAGGAATATTCTGCCATTTTAAGTTTCTCTTTGTTTCCATGGAGTTCGTGATTATAGAAAAGATGTGTACTAAAGTCTTCACAATCAATTCCATGGGTGACGGTATGGGTGTTAACATCTTTGAAATGGGTCTTAATGTCTTTACTAACTTCAAGCTGCAAGTTTGTTACAGAACCCAGACAGTTTGACTCATGAAATAGACAAACGGGTCCCCACAAGCCTGAGTTTCCAAACTTTTGGGAAAATTACATGTTTAAGGGGGCACTATGTGTTAGGCAGTTTGGGAAGGCTGTACCTTCCTAGTACCTCAGCTAATGGGAAAAGGAAGAGGGCAATGTGTGGCCGGGAGTTTAAAAGGAGGCTGTGTCCTCCAAAACCTCAAGAGAGAAAACCCCATGGGCATATGCCCCAGTGGACTCTCCCTTTATTTGAATAAAGTTTCAGGACTCCTCTGTCTTCTTCATGGTCACTGGCTTTTTATAGTGTGATTTTTCTACACAGAAAGATTTAGTAATTTTGTATCTAGTGATTATTTACGATTATTTTTTGCCTGTGGCTGCTTTGCTTGTTAGTAAACTCATTTTTTGCATTTATATTTACCTATATTTTGTTTCTCCTTATTGGTGGAAAGGGATCGATTAAAACAAAGAGGCAGAGCTCATTTTAGAGTGTTCCCCTTAGACTGTGTTAAACCAAGACAGATGGGTGAGGAACTGGCTCACGGGTCAGGCACAAATAGTTCTAATGAATGGGGTGACATCAGACTAGCGACTGGTCACTAGTGGGGTTCTGCAGGGCTCCATCTTTGGCTCTGTTATCAATAGATAATGAGACAATTAGCTCTCGCAATTAAGGGATGAATATTGTGTATATATTAAGAGAAGCTTTATTGATGTATAGTTATGTTATTGTGATTTGTTGTTTAGATGTCCTCTATTCTCCCCATAGTTCTCTTTTTTCCCCCTTCTGTATTGTTGCCACCAGACAGCCTAGGTTGTCTAGGACAGGTAGAAAGAAGGCATATACATATACCCCTTGCATGGGACAGTTGAGAATGGAAAAGCTTGTTGCTAGGGAGGTGCAGCATGACAACACCTAACCCTTCAATCAAGTTGCAAGAAAGCAGTCTCCACCAATAAACAGCAAAGAAGAGTTGACTGGCAGACTTTGGGAGGGGCCAGGGTTGGCTGATGCAACCCCCAGGGGTATAAAAGATGAAGCATCCATCTTGAAGACGAGCCAGCCACATGGTAGGCAGCCATGTGGGAGGTTACCAGGCCTGTTTTTCCTTATTTAGTCTGTTTGTTTTATTTTTGTTAAGGTTTAACAAACTTTTTAAATTTTTTAAAGTGAGCAGTCGTTTCTCACAGCTCTTTGCTATTCAACATCTGCATAAGTGGCTTGGACACAGGACTTGAAGGGATACTAAGCAAGTTTGCCGATGATACAAAATTGGGAGGAGATGTTGAGTAGCTCAAAGGCAGAGAGACCTTGATAAATTAGAGAGCTGGACAATCACCAACCATATGAAGTTGAGCAAGGACAAGTGCCAGATTCTGCACCTGGGACAGGTCAACCCTATATGGACAGACTGGGGAATGAGAGGCTGGAAAGCAGTGCCATGGAAAGGGACCTGGGGGTCCTGGTTGATGTCAAGTTGAATATGAGTCAGCAGTGCCCTGGCAGCCAGGAGGGTGAAATGTGTCCTGGTGTGCATCAGGCACAGCATCACCAGCCCATCAGGGATGTGATTGTCCCGCTCTGCTCTGTGCTGATGTGGCCTCACCTCAAGTACTGGGTGATATTAAACTATTAGGAAGTGTCCAAAGGAGGGTAATAAAGATGGTGAAGGGCCTTGAGGGGAAGGCATATGAGGAGAGGCTGAGGTCATTTGGCTTGTTCAGCCTGACGAAGTAGAGACTGAGGGGACACCTCATTGCAGTCTACAACTTCTTTGTGAGGGGAAGAGGAGGGGCAGGCACTGATCTCTGTGGTGATCAGTGACAGGACCTGAGGGAAGGGCCTGAAGTTGTGTCAGGGGAGATTTAGTGTGGATATTTAGGAAAGGTTCTTTATCCAGAGTGTGTTTGGGCACTGGAACAGGCTCCCCAGGGCAGTGGTCACAGCACCAAACCTGACAGAATTCAAGAAGCATTTGGACAACACTGTCAGGCACATGGTGTGACTCTTAGGGATGGTGCTGTGCAGGGCCATGAATTAGACTCAATGATCCTGGTGGATCCCTTCCAGTCATGGATTTTAACAAAATTACAAATAGAAAAATTAGAATGATTTCTATTAGACAAAATAACATCGTTGTTATCAATTTTTACAATAGCACAAACAGTTCTCAAGCATACACAACCTTTACCAGTATATACGAGTACAGTTTTCTGATCAGTGACTGGATGAATCTCGAAGTGGCAAATACTATGTTCAGTGTCTAGACACACATCTTGGGCATTAATACTATTGCTTTCACAAATGAATCCTAGATGTTGTCTAGGAACACAAGATTCTAAGTTTACTGTGTGCCACTTTTCATTCACCTTTTGTGCCCTCACTCTATGTTCTGAAGGGTAGAGCACTCATTTTTTTATGATTTAATGGTAGTGCAATGATGGGGTGGATAACAAAACAGTGGCATTACGTATGGTAAGCAAAAAGGCAGTGGCCACACTAGAAGCAGGATCATAGGTGAAATTTACCATAGTCTATCAGGATTGAAACTTCTTTTCAAAATCAATCGTATTATCTTAGACAATTTTCTGAAATTCAGCTGGAAAATTACTTTTACCCCCTTCCCATATGATTAGAGCTGCTGTTTGCATCTATTACTGTGCTTGTATACAATTGAAAGCTAACAACACATTTTCTTGAACTGTACTAAGCGCTTCTACTATTAGCTTGTGGTCTTGGTGCCTGGCCTTTTCCCACTTTGGCAGTACTTTTGAAATTTGCCACTGGCTAGTTCCTAATGCCAATAGAGATGACTGTAAAGGCTGCTTCAATTTTGCTAGGCCACTTGCTGCAGTGGCCAGTTTATTCATTAGTATTTCTGATTAAATTCTATTTAAAACTCCCAATCCTGTCCCTAATATCCCAGTTAGATCCTTTCTTATTCTGCTCTTGAGGTATACTTGTATTTGTAACTACGTTGTCCAGCCCTCAAAGGATGTTTTTAGGAAGGAGGAGCAGGCTGGTTGGATTTCAGAGATGTTAATTTGCATTAGCAATTCAATGCGTTTGAGAGACCATTCTGGATTGAACAACAGTTGTTGTTCACCTACAGTCCTCACTACATATGGGCTTATTTCATACACTTCAGGTTCAAGTTTGGGTTGGGTCTGAACTGCTTGAGTACTAGTGTGAGTTGTATTAGGTCCTGCTATTGTAAAAAGTGCAGTATCTATTTTAAATTTAAATGAGAGCCCGATAGCATCATGAACCCAAAGGCAAGTCACTTCTACAGGCTGTATTAAGGTGAAATTACACCAACAGTCTGATTCACTTGGGCTATTACAAACTTCCTGGTGCTTGTATACAAGAGATGTTGAGACACTAATCACATCTGGTCTTTCATGAGCCGTCTCATTGACTACCCGGCACTTTACCTTGATTTTTTCTCTTCTGATCTCTTGAAGTGTCTACAGCTTATGTTCTTGCTATTCTTGCTCTTCATATACTTGATTCTCGTGGATTACTACAGTGGATAGGTTTAAATCTTTTATCTCAGAAGGTTCTCCCATGGATCCAGTATACTGATTAAAAGCCTGGGACTAAGGCCATTCAGCATCGCTTTGGATAGAGGTACTCTAATTCTAAGACTCCAGTTATAATTATATACAAAACAATTCTGCAAATGAAATTACAAACTACCCCTGGCCGCAATATACTTATTTTGCCTGAGTAAGTTTTAGTCTCAGTTCCTTGTCTCCTGGTGTCATTTCCAAGGGGCTTCTGAGGCCTTTTTACTTGAGAGTGATGGATCTAGGCATTCTGCTCCTTGATCCTGATGGCGGTGAAGGTGGTGAGAAGCACCTGGAATGGTCCTTCCCACTGTGGTTCCAAAGTCTTTCCTGTTAGAGACTTATATACATAATCTCCAGGCTATATGTTATGTACTGGTCCATTTAGCTCCCTGCTCCGAGTTCCAGCCACGTGTTTCTCAATTTCTATGGGCTGTTTGCTTAAAGCCGCCATGTAGGTGGCCAACGTTACCTCCCCAATGTGGGTGCATGTTCCCTTTTGTATTCCATATGGTCTTCCATAAAGCATTTCAAAGTGACTCAGCTTTTCTTTATCCCGAGGTTTAGTTTGAATTTGCAGTAGTGCCAGTGGAAGAGCTTGGGGCCGGGGTAGATTAACTTCCTGCCCCAGTCTTACAATCTGCTACTTAATCAAATTATTCATTTTCTCCATCTGGCCACTTGATTGGGGGCGGTATGGAGTGTGAAGTGTTGCAGTGTATTGCAATTTCCTGGTTTACTTCCCAGTCCCTTCCCAGGTGTGGCAATACCTCTCTCTCTTCCCCCTTACCCCCTTTCTGAGTGAGTTCTGTCAATCAGGCTTAAAATTCCAGCAAGGCCTTGTGTTTGGTCAAGTTCAAAGGATGCTCTTCAGGCCCGGGGTCATTGGCCTGTCTATGTGTCCCTCGTCCCCTGAGACCCTCCTCCTCCCACCTGGTTGGTGCTCACCTGTGCCTTCCCCTCCCCCTGTCCCTGGGCTTAAATTGAGCCAGAACCATGTTCTCGGATTCTGTTGGAACTGTTACTTAAGATTCAGACGTCTGTGACCATGGAATAAACTCTGTATATTAACCCTCCGGCAGAATCCGTCTCCTTTTCCTCTTCACCTTAGCCTGAAGCCTTCCCACCTGAGGTAAACAGAGTTTCTACAAGCCTGGACTTGTTTCAGCGCCCAGCTGCAACATCCAGCCAGCCAAAGGTGTCTCTGAGGTGAAATACCACAGTTGCTGCCTTTGGCCCAGCAGCAAGGGTCAGACGAGCCCAGGCACCATCTACCTGGTAATATTGGGATCCTATTCCAATAGTGAAGTTCTCAGTCTATGTCCAAGTGGCTACTAATCTGTTGCACTATTCTGGAAATGAAATGTGATCCTCTATCTGAGGATATTGTGGCTAGGACTCTGAAGCATGGTATTATTTCTTGTAATAATACCCTGGTCACCTCTCGAGCCTTAACAGTTTTGGTGAGGAAGGCTTTTGGCCACCTTGAAAATGTATCTGTCAGTACTAATAAATACCGATACCCCCCTTTCCTTGGGAGTTCTGAGAAGTCAATTTGCCACTGCTGTCCAGGTCCATGGCCTCTCTCAATTTGACTGAGTTTTGGCCTGGAGGTATTTTGGGGGTTAGTTTGGAGGCAAAGATCGCACTGTTGGGTCACTTGAGTAATAGTGGCATATAAATTCTTGGCAATCATTCTTTCAATTAAGTAGGTGTTCAGGGCATCTATTCCCCAGTGTTATTTCTGGCGTTCTTCTTTTACTAGTGACTACAGCAAATGGGAAGGGATTACCAGCTTCCTTTTAATGGTAGCTCACCCTTCATGGTTATATGTCCCTTGTTGATCTTCAATTAGTTTTCTATCTTTCTTATTATATTCCAGCTTACTTTCAAGGGAAATTTGTCCATCTGGAATTAGGGCTCTTTTAATAGTTACCTCACTTTTTGCTGCTTCCTTTGCCTCTCTATCCGCCAGCTCATTTCCTAATTCTGAGCTCACTCTCTGGTATGCCTTAATATGCATAATTGCTACTTTTTCAGGCAACTGAACTGCTTCCAGCAGCTGGATTATCTCTTGCGCATCTTTGATGTTCTTTCCTTGTGAGGTTAGCAGTCCCCTCTCCCTCTAGGTGGCTCCATGTGCGTGCATACCTCGAGTCTGTATAGATGTTTATTCTCTTTCCTTTTGCCATTTCCAAGGCACGGGTCAGGGCAATTATCTCGGCCTTGTGCGCAGAGGTGCCTGTTGATAAGGGTCTGGATTCTATTACCTCTCTGCAGGTAGTCACTGCATACTCAGCATGTCGCTCTCCACTGGCAACATAGCTACTCTCATCAGTGAACCAGGTCTCTGCATCATCTAAAGGAATGTCCTTCGAGTCTGGGCGGCTGGAGTAGGTAGCTTCAATGGTCTCCAGGCAATCGTGGTGTACCGCTTCTTCTTTATTTCTACTGAGAAAAGAATCTGGGTTGACAATATTAGTCACCACTATCTCTACATCATCTTGCTCTACCATGATGGCCTGGTATTTCAGGAATCGCTGTGGTGAAAGCCAGCGGCCATCCTTTACTTCCAGTACTGCGGACACTCTGTGGGACACTAGCACAGTCATTTTCTGTCCCAGGGTAAACTTGTGTGCCTCTTGAATATTCAGCATGACTGCTGCTACAGCTCTGAGGCAACCTTGCCATCCTTTGGCCGTTGCATCTAGTTGCTTGGAAAAGTAAGCAACTGCCTTCCGCTATGGACCCATGTCTTGAGCCAATATTTCCAGGGCAATTCCTTGTCTTTCATGGGAAAATAGAAAGTATGGTTTTCTTAAATCTGGAAGTCCCAAAGCTGGAGCTGACATGAGGGCACTCTCTAGCTGGTGAAAGGCCCATGCGGCTTCCTTTGCCTACTGGAGATCTTTATCTGACGAACAGTCCATAATTATAAACCCACAGCGGCACCACCCTGCCGCACCTAAGAAGCTTTGGAGTTTCTTTAAAATGTTTCCTTGTGAGCCTGCCCTGAAGTTTTTTGCCTAGCAATAACCTTGTACCCCAGGTAGATTAACTTCTGTTTCACTACTTGTTCCTTTTTCTTTAGTACTCTGTATCCTTGGAGTCCTAGGGAATTTGAAAGGCTTCTTCTTTCTTCCTGTGGAGTTTCCAAGGACTCTGAATCTTTGTAAGTTGTTTTCCAAACAGAGTGGGGGAATCTATGAAGCCTTGAGGCACATGGACCATGTGAGCTTGATTTTGTGCCCGCTTTTAGGGCTTTCCCATTTGAATGCAAAAATTTTCTGGCTGGCTTCGTGGATAGGGAGGCAAAAAAAAAGCATCTTTCAGATATAAAACAGTAAACCAGGTTAGTTCAGCTGTTAAACAAGTTAGTAAAGTATATGAAATTGCTACAACAGGATATAAATTTTTTGTTATCTTATTGACAGCCCTCAATCCAGTGCTATCAATGATTGGGCTGATTTCTTCACTATCTTCTTTTTCAGGGGGTACTGCTTAATTTTCACTTATTGCGCCCCTTCTTTAAGCTTGATTACTATGGAGGGGTGTTCTTTGCCCTCCCTGGTACACCAGAGGCCCATACCCCCAAAAATACTTGTCCTAATATCTCTTTACTAATTTCCTTCTTAATTTCAATAGCTGTTAATGTTTAGCTGAACACCTTTATATACTTTTGATCATTTACCTCCAGAGTAACCTTCCCATTTTAGAATGTTTAGCGAATTGGGCTTATACAAAAACTTGTAAATACCCTATTGTTACTTTAAAGGTTTGCAAAAGTATGCCTTCTCAGACTTGCCAGTTGTTCCCCACACTACAACATAATCATGCTCCACAGGTGCTAAAGCTTTATTTAAAGCTGAATATATGGCTCCTGTATCAACCAAAATTCCACCCTTTTCCTTTCTTCTGGTCTCACTGCCTCTCGCAGAGGGATCTGTTACCTCCTAGTTCTGGATGAAATTGAACTGCCAGGAGGGGGATGGGTGCAAATACCTTTGGAGCCTGAGTCTTCTTCTTTTTTGGGGAGGTCCTCCTTATTCTCCCTTAGCTTAGGAGGAGCTTTTACCAAATCATATGTACTCGTTTTGCGAGTTGTAATCGCTTTGCGTTTCAGCATGATAAACTTTGTCTGATTTCATACATTGCTGTCTTACACTGCATGCTGAACAACACGTTTGATTTGCCTTCTCTTTGCTTTGTTTTCTTTTTCAAGAGCTAATACCAGTGGGTCAGAGGGAGCTCTGAACCCACAGTTACTCTGCCTTCTGAGTGTTTCTTTAAGGTTAAAAACATATCAGCATATGAGACCTCATCTTATTTGCTTTCCCATTTTAAAACAGCATTAACTGCAATAAGGTATTATAAATCTTTTTATTTTCCAAGCCGCCCCTACTGGCAGCTTTCTCTCACTGAGCCCCTCCCAAAGGGACTAGTTCGGGAACCTCTTTGATCTGGTTAGTTCTCATTATCTCCTTCTCCTTCTACTATCTTGCTTCCACCTAAGCCTCACAGTGTCTTTTCTCAGTTTTTCTTCTTGCACAATCTAATTTGATGCATTGTTTCCACTGACACTCACTTTACTGCCTTGCAAAAGGCTGTGCCTGTTACAGCAAAAACTCTGATATGCTCACAAACACAGACACTCCCCCGCATCTCAAATTCATGAGAGTCAGGGCTTAAGAGTCTGTGGGAGGGGAATTCCTGGAATTCCTTTAATTTGCTTTACCACAGTTAAACATAAATCACCATACTGTAGTTCTGCATAAAATGCTACACTTGTTGCAAACAAAATCCTAAAATCTCCACAAACACAACCCTACCATTCCAAGAATCAAATTACCACCATGCGGGGGAGGAAACGCACAAACTCACCGGGAAAGGGGGTATCTCTCAAAGTGCCCACTTTTCTCAGCACAACACAGCATATAATACTTCAGCATTGACCAACATCAGCTTTCTCTGGTCCTCACACACTCTGGACACAATCAAAATAACAGCACACAGTAAAATTCCAGGGATCAAGTCCAAACTACTAGGGCAGAGGAACCTCCTGAGTTCATCTAGCCATGGCTAAAATGTGCACAATTTTCACAAATCACCACCTTTAAACACAGTAAATGTCCTCATCCACTTTTCTCCACTTATTCCACTTCTCCGCTGGGCACTCCCTGCCCCCACAGCCTGCCCCAGCCAGCGCCTCAGAACTCCCCCCCTGCACTGTAAGTATACTCACTTGCTCTCTTTTATACACCACACACTCACATGATTGCAAACACATTAACATTAACCACACAGTGCATTAAGCATACAATGTCCGGACACCACAAACACATACATGGGT
This sequence comes from Melospiza georgiana, assembly GCF_028018845.1. Lineage (NCBI taxonomy): Eukaryota > Metazoa > Chordata > Aves > Passeriformes > Passerellidae > Melospiza > Melospiza georgiana. The sequence goes on along the minus strand of NC_080464.1, from coordinate 7,628,955 downwards.
TCAATCGACCCACCCTCTAGGGTTGCTGGCAGTTCACTCTATTGAACAATGAACCCCTGTTTCTAATCCAGCCGCTCTCTCGGCCGGGCTGCCTGCAGGTACAGGAGCAAGGCTGCGCATTCAGATGTCTCTGAGTGACTTACTCAGCAGTCCTATCTCTCTCTCTCCCTCCAGGGCCCTCCCTTGATATACATACCGTATCCTCCACACACCAGCAGGTCCTTGTTTGTCTCCGCAGGAGGCAAGCTGAGACAAGTGGAGCTCCTCCGGAAAAATCCCAGGGCACGCCTCAGGAGGTCCATCTTCTCCTCCACTCCTGCGAGGACAGAGACGGTCTCCTGCCTGGCTCTCTAAAATGATTTGCTGAAGCAAACAAAACTCCACAACTTTTGTGAAAGTTGTAAAACTGGTATGTTTATTACAGCGCTGGACGCATGTGGGAATTGTTCCCCTTAAAATGACATGTGTGCTTCTGGGAACTCCAGATCCTTTTTTATCTCCCTCTCAAATACATATGCATGCAATTTCACAATAGGTTCATACATGTTTATTCTACTGATTTCACGTGACATTTGCCACTAATTTTTTTCTTTATCAGAAAGAATTCCTGAGTCATTTTGCCCTGCTTTCTGCAGCAGCCTCTCTGTCTGTTTCAGAGTTCAAGGGGCCCCCCTCACTTATCTCTGTCCTTCAGCTGAAGCAGTTTCTTCGAGAATAGGCTTTTTGCGAGAACAGGCAGTCAAACTAAACAGCTATGTTTGCAAGCTAAAGACATAATTCAAAGATGTACATTTCACCTAAATTCAAATAGATTTCTACTCTGGAAAATTTCCACTCTGTCTCACTACTGTATGTGGACATTCGGCAATGCCTTCGTCTCCAGGCAGAACTGGTCTGGTTTTGAGGAGGTCTTGTGTTTGACTCAGGGGAATTTTGTCAGTGTTTGTGGGAGTAGTGTTTGCAGTGCCTAGGTATGGTTTTATGTTTTTTGCGGGGTAGCATCTTGGGCCAGATGATAGTAGAATGTTGCGGTGTGTTGTAATGTCCTGTTTTAGACTTCCAGGTCACCTCCCAGGTGTGCCTATACCTCTCTCCCTTCCCCCTTGCCCCCATGCTGAGTGAGTCCTGTCAATCAGGCTTAACATTCCAGCAAGGCGTCGTGTGGTTGGTCAAGTTCAAAGGATGCCCCTATGCCCAGAGGTCATTGGCCTTTCTGGGTGTCATCTTCCCCTGAGACCCTGCCCCTCTCACCTGGTTGGTGGCTCACCTGTACCTCCCCTCCCCGTGTCCCTGAGCTTAAAAAGGTGATCAGACCATGCGGCCGGGTTCTGTTGGAGCAGTTGCTCACGTTCAGACCTCTGTAACCATGGAATAAACCTCTGGACATTAAACCCTCCAGCAGAATCCTCTCCTTTTTCTCTTTACCATCGCCTGAAGCTACTCCTCCTGAGGTAAACGGGGTTCCTAACAAGCCTGGACTTGTTCAGTGCCCAGCTGCAATCACCAGCAAGCCAAGGTATCTCTGGGGTGATACACCGCAGTTGCTGCCTTTGGCCCGGTAGCGAGGGTCAGACTGGCCCAGGCACAATCTAACTGGTAATATTGGGAGCCTTTTTCCAATATTTGGCGTCCCTGGGTGGGCTAAGCGACTCTGCAGCCTGAGACGGACCTGCAGTACCTCGGAGAAGCTTCTGGCAGCTGTGCATCCAGCTGAAAAGGGCTTTGGTTGCATCGCCCTCAGCTAGAGACTTTGGGAATATTCCCAGAAGAAGTTTTGTTGGAAAAGAAATGAAATTTAGCAAAGTATTTAATTATAGTGAGTTGTGTGTGAACTGGTTTGTTAAAAAGTAGTTTTGTAGCCGTTGAAAGTGTGTGTTGGATTTTGTGTGTTACCTAGCAGGTAGTCTTAGAGATTTAATAATAATTAAACTAGTGCAAGAAAGTAAGAATGCTAACCTGTCTAGAGGCAGCATACAATGCTCTTAGAATAAGATAAGCAGAGGATTAATGATCTTGTTTGTGAACCAAGGAATGTATCACAAGGGGTCTGTGACCAGGCAAGGGGAACGGGAAACTGTTCCTTGGAGACTTTGTTGTGAATCTCATGTATAAGAAGGAAGCACCCATACGTGAATTTGGGGGCTCGGACTTTAGGGACGTGAGTCCCCCAGTTCCCCGGGCCCTTAATAAAGCACCCACAAAACTTATCTGAGTTTTGTGTCATTTATCAATCGGGCAACAGTTTCATGGACTGTTCGGCGCTTCTGGAAAGCCCAGCTCCTTTCTGGTGAGCAGATTTTCCAGAGGGAGGACAGGGTAGCCTCTCTCGCCCACAGAGAGGTCCTGTTCCAGTGAAGAGACCTGCCTGTACCCAGCCAGCTACAGCTTCCATTTCGGGTGAGTATCTCTGCTCTCGGTAGAGCAGGAGCTCAAAAACAGACTCTGCCGTGAGATCTGTTCCTTTTTGCCTTTGCATTTTTGGCTGCGCAGCCCCACAGACGGGAATTTATTGCGTTCTATATTTTAGCTTTCTGCTGCGTGTGTTACCCTCTTTTGAAATTCGCGCCGGAGCGGGAGCTCTCTGCCCTTCCCCCCGGCTTTGCAGCGCAGCGTGCTCGGCTCTCTCCACGTGGTTGGGGGATCCCTCTCTCTCTCTCTCTCTGTGCGGGGGAGGGGGGGCTCTCGGCTCTCTTGCCGCGGGGGACTCTCTTTCTCAGCTCTCTGTGGCGGAGGGGGGGGTCTCTGCACATGCGGCCCGGGGGGGCCCCGGTTTCGGCTTGCCACATGGCGTGGCTGCTCTCTCTGCTCCGCGGGGGGGCTGCATTCCACGGTGGGGGAGGCTTTGTTTCTGCCTCAGCTCGGCAGGGCGTGCCCTGCTGCTGCTGCTGCCCGGGAATTTTAAAAGCAGTAGATAGAGCTGCATTGTGAAGCTTTTGTCTGTTCGTTATCGCTTTCTTATCTGTGTTTTTTTCTTTTTTGAAATTGGTAGCTGATTTTAGCTTTGTTTTTGGTCAGGCGGGATCTAGTACTTTGCTTTTTACATCTAACATGGGTTTGAAACTCAGCATTGTACAAAAAGGAGTGTTTTATAATATTGTTAGCATTTTAGACAGTGGTAATGTGAAGTTCTCAAAGGGAAAATTGAAACAGTTTATAAGATGGCTTTTCCTCCACTTCCCACAAATCTCCCCTGAAGAAATCCACAATATTCAATTCTGGGATAAAGTTGGGAATGAATTGATAACCTTAGGACAATCTGGCAATGCACCCTCAGCTAAATTTGTGTTTTGGAGTTTACAAATTCGAACAGCATTGCTCAAACAAAAGGAAATGGAGAAAAAGCCAAATTTAAAGCCATGTACCTCTGCTCTCCCTGTTTCTCCCTCTCCTAATTCTAAAACCCCTAAACCTCTTTCCCCAAAACTTAGTATTTTAAACAGAGCAAACTCATTGGGAAGTCGACTCCCGGAGTCTGTTGAAATGCCTGAGTTGCCCTGTCCACAAGGCCCTGGCCAGGCTGCGTGGAACCTTTCCCAATCCCCTGTGTCCCCTCCTCTGAAACCCACAGCACGTGTTAGCTTTCCAGAGAGCAGTGATGCCCAAAATGGCCCCCAGTCCCTAGGGGGTCCACAAGATGGTGGATGCCACGTGGCATCTTCCCAAACCTGGTCTTCTTCCCAAAATCCTCTTAAGCATCCCGAAACTCCAGCCCCATCCCCCTCTCCTCCTGTTCCTCGTAATACCTTTCCCCCTCCCCCTCCCTTTCCTGCAATACCCTCAGCTCCACCCCTCTACTCCTCCCAGGGGGCGTCTGCTGACGTGATGTCACCAGGTGTCCCTGCCCCCTGCTAGCCCCCTGACCCCGCCCCCTGTTCCTACAGTTTCCCCGCCCCTTGCCGGCCCCCTGTCCCCACCCCCTGTACCCGTTGCGTCCCCGCCCCCTCCCCGGGTTCCCACGGTGGGGACACACCCACTGCCATTCCCCAAACCTGTAGCTGTGATCCCAATGCTTCTGTTTCAAGGGATACAGAGCAGGGAACAGCAGATTCAATGCATAGTCCCAGGTTGTCACTGGCTCCTGTTACCTTTTAGCCTGCAGCTCAGGGGGGAGCAGCTCCAACTGCTAATTGGAGTTCTTTTGGATGACAATTGATTAAAGAGATCTGTAAATCTCATAAAGAATATGGTCCACACAGTCCATATTTCCGTGGCCTTTTAAATTCTGAATTTAGTAGGACTGTGGTGACTCCACATGATTTAAAACAGCTTTTTTCCTGTCTCATGACCTCCACGAAATTCAAATTATGGGAAATAGCATGGAAACAAATGCTGAATGATGCTCTCCTAGGCTTGCATGCTGTTCCAAACACAGCCAAAGACAACAGTGGTAACCCTATCACCATTGAGCACCTCTGTGGTGAGGGCCAATGGTCTTCTCCCTCAGTCCAAGCTACTGCAATTCCTGCAGAAACACTCGAGAAAGTAAAAGAAGCAGCTGAAAAAGCATTCTTTTCCCTACAACCTGAGGGGCCTTTTGAGCCCTATAGTAAAATTAAACAGCTACCATCAGAGACTTTTTTGAAATTTGTAGAAAGGTTAACTAGAGCTATTGAAATACAAGTTAAAAAAGAGAATGCTAGGGAAGCAATTTTAGAGGAAATGGCATTTACAAATGCAAATAAACAGTGTCAAGCGGCAATCCTGAGCCTTCCTATAGAACCTTCTCCAACCATAAAAGACATGCTTCTAGTCTGTAACAGGAAAGTGCCTCTGATGAGTGTGGCTGAAGACACCAGACCAAGGCTGCTGCCAAGACCACCTCAGCGTGTCGCCGTTGCCAGCCCTGCACCTTTTCCCTCAGCACAGCAGTACTCTGGGCAGCAGCGGAGACCAGCAATGGCTGAGCCCACAAAACCATGCCTGCTTTGTAACAACCTAGGGCACGGGAGTAACCAGTGCCCCCTGAAAAGGGAATTTGATGAATTTAGAAATGGCAGGGGAGGAGAACTACAAGCCCTCCCTGGGGGTCAACAACAACAAAAAAACTGAAAGGGGAGCGCCGGCCTGCCAGTCGCGCAGACACAAAAAGAGCAGGCCAAGGGAATAAGGGTAGCAAAACAAATCAAGCGCGTGATAATATTAATGTTTGTGTAAGTGAAGCAGGTGCTTCAAAGACTGTGTATGATTTAGGTGATCCTGTGTTAACCATGTCTTCTGTCAATGAGCATTACAGGTTGCAGCTGACTGAGTCACTCCATCTGGATGACACTGATTGGCATTTTGTGTCTGTAAATCCTGAAAAGAAAAGTACTTGGAACCGGATTCGTTGTAAGTACATCGTCATTGGGGACACCAAACACACACCACAAGAGATCAGAATTGCTCCGGGAATGACAACATCAGATCCTGAGCAATTCGTTCTCGGCCTGCATTTTTTCCACCCACCCCGTTTCTTCCCAAGGGACAAATTGTTGCACAAGCTATCCCTGTGCCATCTTTACTTGAAAATATCAAAAAACAAGGGCCCACAGTCGCCTGAGTACAAGTTATTGGGAAAGACAAACCCAAATTATGGTGTAATGTCAGTGGGGGTGGGGAGTCAAAACGCATTGAGATGCTTGTAGACACAGGTGCAGACTGCACAGTGATTCCAGTACAAGACTGGCCAGCACATTGGCCTTTGCAAAATGTTGCCGGTCACCTTCAAGGTGTAGGAGGTCTGCAATTGGCAAGACAATCTAAAAGCATTATTCAATTTGAGGGACCAAACGGACAATTGGCAAATATCCGTCCATTTGTGTTAGATTATTCGGAACCTTTGTTAGGGAGAGATTTAATGGCCCAGTGGGGTGTCACAATTGATATTCCAGACTCTCCACAGAATTTGTGTGCAGCAGTCATTGAACAACAGCACCCCACCCAAAAACTGAAGTGAATAGCAGACAAACCAGTTCAGGTGAAACAGTGGCCGCTCAGTAAACAAAAAATAAAGGTGCTTGAGGAACTAGTGGAAGAGCAACTAAAAAAGGGCCACATTGTGGAGACCATGTCCCCATGGAACTCTCCAGTGTTTGTCATCAAAAAGCTGACAAAAAGAGATGGCGGCTCCTCTGTGACCTCTGACAAATTAATAATGTAATTGAAGACATGGGTTCTCCCCAACCTGGTATGCCATCCCCAACAATGCTTCCCCAAGACTGGAAATTAGCTGTTATTGATATTAAAGATTGTTTTTTCCAAATCCCCTTGCACCCTGACGATGCACCGTGTTTTGCATTCTCCGTCCCATCCATTAATATGGAATCACCTATGAAAAAGTACCATTGGACCGTTCTTCCTCAGGGATTAAAGGTATCTCCAGCTATCTGCCAGTGGTATGTCTCCTCCCTGCTTTCCCCAGTATGTGCAGCCGCAGAGAAAGCCATCATCTATCATTATATGGATGATATCCTTGTGTGTGCCCCCAATGATGATTTACTCACACATGCGCTTGACCTAACGATCGATGCATTGATTGTTGCAGGGTTCGAGCTCCAGGAAAAGAAAATTCAAAAGATGCCACCTTGGAAGTATTTGGGCTTAGAAATTGGAAATAGGACCATTGTTCCTCAAAAACTAGAAATCAATCCAAGGATCAAGACCCTTGCGGATGTCAACAAGTTGTGTGGGTCTTTGAATTGGGTAAGACCATGGCTCGGTCTGACTAATGAAGACCTTGCCCCTCTTTTCAATTTATTGAAAGGGGGAGAGGACCCAGGTGCTCCTAGGTCTATTACCCCAGAGGCACAGAAAGCTCTAGCAAAGGTTCAGATTGCAATGTCCACAAGACAGGCCAACCGATGCCGGCCTGACCTGCCATTCAAATTTATCATCCTAGGTAAATTGCCACACCTCCATGGAATTATTTTCCAGTGGGAAGAAAAACAAACACCTAAGGCAAAGAACACACCAAAAAAGGACCGGGACCAGATGGACCCTCTCTTGATCATAGAATGGATTTTCCTCAGTCACAAAAGGTCCAAGAGACTGACAAAGCCTCAGGAGCTGGTAGCAGAACTGATCCGAAAAGCAAGGACCCGGATCAGGGAGTTAGCAGGATGTGATTTTAAGTGCATTCACATTGCAGTTAAGTTAAAATCAGGTCAAAATACTATGAAAATACTGGAACAATTGTTTCAAGAAAATGAAGTGTTGCAGTTTGCTCTGGATTCCTACTCAGGACAAATTTCAGTAGCGCGGCCCGCTCACAAATTGTTCAAACAAGATGTTCAATTTACCTTAAAACTGAGAAGTGCTCTAAGTAGGAGACCTTTAAAAACAGCTCTAACTGTCTTCACAGATGCATCCGGGAGGTCCCACAAGTCCGTTATGACTTGGAAGGATCCTCAAACCCAGCAGTGGGAGACAGACATTGCTGAGGTGGAAGGTTCACCTCAGGTTGCTGAATTGGCTGCAGTTGTTAGGGCCTTTGAAAGGTTCTCAGAACCATTTAATCTGATTACAGACTCTGCATATGTGGCAGGAGTAGTATCCAGGGCAGATCAAGCAATACTGCAAGATGTGTCTAACATCGCACTTTTCGAATTGCTCTCAAAACTGGTAAAGTTAGTCACTCACCGAGAGCAACCATTTTATGTGGTGCATGTCAGGTCACACACTGACTTGCCAGGGTTTATCGCTGAAGGCAACAGAAGGGCAGATGCTCTTGCTGCACCTGCAGTGATGGCCACTCTCCCAAATGTTTTTGAACAGGCAAAAATCAGCCACCAGCTTTTCCACCAAAATGCACCTGGCCTGGTTCGTCAGTTTAACATCACTCGAGAACAGGCCAAAGCGATTGTGGCCACATGCCCAAATTGCCAACAACATGCACTCCCTACAGTGAGTACGGGAGCAAACCCAAGGGGACTGAACAGTTGTGAACTGTGGCAAACAGACGTAACACACATACAGTCTTTTGGACGGCAGAAATATGTTCATGTTAGTGTAGATACCTTTTCTGGAGCGGTCTATGCTGCTGCCCACACAGGAGAATCATCTATTGATGCTATTAAGCACCTCTTACAGGCTTTTTCTTTCATGGGCATCCCCAAGGAGCTGAAAACTGATAATGGGCCTGCTTACAAATCCAAGGAATTCGGGAGCTTCCTGCAGCAATGGGGAGTAGAGCACAAAACTGGCATCCCCTACTCCCCTACAGGTCAAGCCATTGTAGAAAGAACTCACCGTGATATTAAAAGGGTCCTGGACCAGCAACAACAGGTTCTGAAGGTGGAACCTCCCCACATCCGGTTATCCAGGGCACTATTCACAATCAGTTTTCTGAATTGTTCCTTTGACAGCCTGAACCCACCCATCCTACACCACTTTGGGGGAAGCAATCATAGGTTAATGAAAGAAAAACCTCCAGTTTTAGTAAAGGACCCTGAGATTTGGAAAATGGTGGGACCCTACAAATTGGTTACTTGGGGACGTGGATACGCCTGTGTGTCCACCCCCTCTGGTTTAAGGTGGGTTCCTTACAAATGGGTAAAGCCCTATGTTCCCAAGGTCTCAGAGAAATCTACAGAAGCACCCCAGGTTGCTCATGCTGCCTGGAGAAGAAAACGCCGCACGCGTTCTCTGGAGGAAATTCCATTTAAGCCTCCTATCTGGAATAGTTTATAATATATGTTTGTTTCAAGTTTTTGTACCAGTTTAGATCCCACTGTTCGTGTGTAGCCTCGAGACGCCATGAGACTGCGCCTGCTTCTCGTCCTACTCGTGATCATCCCACCTGTGACCTCCTGCATAGTTCCTCAGCCCAAACCACATATGGACTACCTTGACAGAGTCTCTCCGACATCAACAGAGAAACTGACAACTGGCTGAATGGACTGTTCAAAGGCTGGGGACTCTCAGGCTGGTTGAGATCTATTCTGAAAACTGTGTTTTTAGTGCTGTTTATTTTAGTTATTGTAGTTGTTAGCATTGTTTTTGGACTAATCAAATGCATGGTGCTCAAGTTAATTTCAAGCTCATCTCCCCCTCCTGAGGTCTACCATTTGGAAGCCCTCAGTGCTCCAATGGATGACCTGGAAGCCTCAGTGGAAAACACTGACCCTCCTGTAGAGGAAGAACTGATTTACCAACCATGGTTTGGCAATCATTCTGCACCACAAACACAGCCCTCTTCTTTTTAAACAAAACTAGGGGGAGATGTTGCGGTGTGTTGTAATGTCCTGTTTTAGACTTCCAGGTCACCTCCCAGGTGTGCCTATACCTCTCTCCCTTCCCCCTTGCCCCCTTGCTGAGTGAGTCCTGGCAATCAGGCTTAACATTCCAGCAAGGCGTCGTGTGGTTGGTCAAGTTCAAAGGATGCCACTCAGGCCTGGGGGTAATTGGCCTGTCTGGGTGTCATCTTCCCCTGAGACCCTGCCCCTCTCACCTGGTTGGTGGCTCACCTGTACCTCCCCTCCCCGTGTCCCTGAGCTTAAAAATGTGATCAGACCATGCGGCCGGTTGTTCTGTTGGAGCAGTTGCTCACGTTCAGACCTCTGTAACCATGGAATAAACCTCTGGACATTAAACCCTCCAGCAGAATCCTCTCCTTTTTCTCTTCACCATCGCCTGAAGCTATTCCTCCTGAGGTAAACGGGGTTCCTAACAAGCCTGGACTTGTTCAGTGCCCAGCTGCAATCACCAGCAAGCCAAGGTATCTCTGGGGTGATACACCGCAGTTGCTGCCTTTGGCCCAGCAGCGAGGGTCAGACTGGCCCAGGCACAATCTAACTGGTAATATTGAGAGCCTTTTTTTCCAATAGTAGAACACACACATACCCTCTTCCCCAAGTAATCAACTGTAAAGGCCCAGAAATTTGATTAGTTTCTGCATCCTTCACTAGCACAGGTGGTTTCTCAGTGAGCTTTGCTTGGGTGGTATTTGCGAAGTGACGAAGTATTGGGGGGGTCAGGCTCAAATGTTGTAAAATTTAGGAAGCTGATGATGTAGAGAGCCTTGCAAAGTCTTTCAACTGGAGATATGATTTTTGTTTCTCTTTGCTGTTGATTGAGGACTCTTTTGAGGGTTTGACGTGTCGTCTCTACAGTGGATTGTCTTGTGGGATTTGCAGGTATGCCTTTCTTGTCTTCTATTCTCTGCTCACTGAAGAACTCTTTTAACTTACAAGAGGTATAGGCAGGTTCATTATCTGTTTAAATCTCCTTTAGTACTCCCAGGGTAGCGAAGGCAAGGAAGAAGTGCTTAATGGTGTGCTGTGTAGTCTCTCCTGGATGAGCTGATGCAAATACTGGTCTAGAAAATGTATCGATCGATGTGTGCACATATTTTGACCTTCCAAAAGGTGGGAAGTGAGCTACGTCTGTCTGCCACAGATGGCAGCTGTTCAGGCCTCAGGGACTGACTCTCGTCCCCATAGACAGTGTCTGGTAGTTTTTGCAGTTTGGGAATGTAGCGGCAATAGCTTTTGCTTGATCTTTCGAGAGCTTGAATGTTCTGATAAGGGCAGGTACATTTTGATGATAAAATGCGTGTGAAAACTTTGCCTGGGCAAAGATGTTAGGGACATTAGCAGTCTCTATTGCCATGGCCAATGCGTCCGTTTTCCTGTTCCCTTCTGTGATGATACCTGGGTGTGGTAGATGGTTTTTCTGTTGTAATCTTAATGTGTTCCTTATTGTGAGTTTATAGTGGTTTGTTCCATGTACCCCGTTCAGTTTCCCCAATGGTTTTGCCCTGAAATTGTTTACTACCATTTTCCCGCCTAATCTTATGTCAGTCCCCATGTCAATCTCCCTTGCACCTCCCATATTTCCAGACCCTTCCCTGCCAATGCTGGAAGTACTGCCCTTTTCCCTTGTTCATCAAATGTAACCCCACCCCTTTCTCTAGAACCTTCCTTGTCTATCACCCTTCCCTCGAAGTTCCATTGGTGTGCCAAGCCTGATCCCCTCCCATGTTATCCCCTATTGGTTACCTAGAATCTGATCGCCACCCTAGGTTCCTCCCCTGCTGTTCTACTATTGGTTATCGTCCCCTAGTACCCTCTCCTGTTCTTAAGTTGCTGTTACCCTGTTGGAGCTTTGTCACTTGTCTTTGGACTTTCTCGGAGATTAAACCCTCTTGAGAACTTATGCAAGTGGCCCCTCTCATCTCCTTTGTTCTGGCTTCCTCGACTTGGGATTCCTATCATCAGCCGCACAGAGCAGCTTTGCTGCCTCTGGGAGTTTAGCAGCTGTGCTCTACTGCCCCCCAGACCGACCTGAGGGGCGGATAGGGGGCAGCCACTCTTGGCACGGGCCAGAGGGGGGGCTAGCCAGAGGATCACCAAGTGTCTGCCCGTGTCAGCTGGCCCCTCCCCCACTGTAAGGAACCCATCTGACAGGCTGTCCCCTGGGCAGGAGTGCCTCAGAGTGGTGAAGCTTTTGGTGGCGTCAGTGCCTCTGTGTGAGCACGCTACGTTTTTGCCACTGGTGCTCCCAGGGGAAGAAGAGAAAATCCTCCTCCAGGTCCCTGGGAGGACCTCTTCTGGAACCAGAGACCTTCGTTGCCGTTTTCCTGTTCCAGGAATCATCGGATTGGTGAGTACCCTCGTGGCTGGGTCAGACCTGACCAGATGTGAGAGTCTGTCCGAATTTTCCCTCATCTGCCTCATGATCGTCATTGGGGGACCACTGAAGAGAAGATCCCCCATCTAAAATCTCTGGCTCTGAAGGAGAAAGTTACACACACCAAAGGCCCTGAGACCTGAGAGCACAGGCCTAAGTTATTGTTTTCACAGGTGTTGTTTCCTGTATGCTACACTGAGCCCAATGAGAAGGGGGCACCATGCCCTTTTTGCAACAATAGCCTTGGAAGCTGTCCCACCTCTCGGCCTGGCTGACTTCTCCTGAGTTCAGGTGGTGTCCCACAGAAGACCCTCACTTGTTTTATAACCACCGTGACAGACAGACTGAGATGTAAGAAGCCTTTCCATCAAGAACTGAAACATGAAACCCCTATGTGAAAAGGGTGTTGGGTGGCTGCATTTCCGGGATAGGGGACACACAGCGCGCAGTGTGAGCATCCCACCCCCAGCGATCTCCTGGGCCCTTTCCTTTTTGTTCTTCCTGTTTTAACTCCAGGGAGAGGGTGGAGGTAGTGCTAGGTAGACAGGATGGGCACTTGTCTTTCTACTCAGCAGCGAGAGGTTTTTACCCAAGTTGCAGGAACCCTGCGGGAGGGGGGAATGAAGTTTTCAAAAGGTGTTTTAAAGAGATTTGTGAGATGGCTGTTTTTTAACTTCCCAAAAGTCACCCCCCAAGATGTACAAAAATTTGAGTTCTGGAAAGCTGTGCGTGGGAGACTCACTGAGATAAAAAAAAAGAGGTGACCCTTCTGTAAAAGATGGATTCATGCAATTATTTCTCTTAATGTGGGATTTAGTCAAAGATCAGGAGAAGGAAGCTAAAAAGCAATCATCAAGTTTGTCCCCAGTTCTCCCTAAATTCCCTTCTTTCCCTCCCTTTTCTCCTACTCCCTCATCCCCTACACCAGGTGTGTTGGGGGGAGCAACTGGTTCAAAGGCACAGGGTTGCCATCGTCTCCCTGGCTCCCCACCACCCCCTCGGTACCCTCTCCCTGACAGTGTTGGCCACACTGTCAGGAATCTCTCCCTAATCCCTCAATCCACCCCAATTTTCCCAGTTCAAAATCCCGACCCGAGTTCTCAAGATGGTTCCTCTTTTTATTGTAAGGAAGGAGCACAAAATGGGGGCCGCCACATGGTATGGCCCCCCACTTGTGTTTCTTCTTCCCATAATCACTTTCTCCCTCTTCCCTCCCAATTACCTCATCTCTTCAAGCTGCCCCTCGACTTGTCCCTTCCCTCAGACTCCTCCCCTTTCCTTTGAGGCAATTAATCTGGCCTCTCCCACAGTCCCACCTACTGCTCCTCCCCTCATTACATCATCAACAGTCCCCACCTCCTCAGTTGTCTCCACCCAAGTCTCCGCCCCAACTTCTGCCCAGGTCTCCACCCCTCAGCCCCTAAGCTCTGCCCACCAACTTCCTGTTTCTCACGGTCTAACTTCCGGTTCCCACAATGTCATGGGAACCGGAAGTGGGACACCTGAAAAACCACAAGACACAGAAAACAATGATTCCTTTTTTTCTGCCCCAGTCATCTATGATGCGAGGGGGAAGCATCCTAGATGGGAAACCCTCTCGTATCAAAACATTAAGGAACTCCGCAGAGCCCAAAAAGAATTTGGCTGCAAAAGTGAGTTTTTTAGAAGCCTTTTAACAGCCACGTTTACCTCTAACATGCTGGTCTGTGCTGATTTAAAGCGACTCTTTATGTGCCTGCTCCCCCATCAGAATACAAATTATGGGAAAGAACATGGAAAAGATTACTTGTGGACCTCCTTCCACAGCTCCTGCAAGTTCCTGAATGTGCCACCCACACAAATGAGGATGAAATCACTTTAGACCATCTCGTCAGTGAGGGTGACTGGGAACAAGAGAGGAAACAAGCAGGGGGAATTCCTAAAAGGGTGTTAGACCAGATCAAAGAAATTGCAGAGAAAGCCTTCCAGATTATGCCCTCAAAAGAGCCCATTCAACCATATATATCATTAAAGCAGTCTTTTGCAGAGCCTTTCATAGATTTCGTAGAGTGAGTACGTGCGGCCGTCAAAAAAAAGGTAGAAGATCTGAATGTACAAGAAGAACTGATTCTAGAGATTTCTTCAAGCAACACAAACAAGGCCTGCTGAAAGGTCATCCTGGCACTTCCATCAATGCCACCACTGACCTTGGACTTGCTAATTGAGGAGTGTACTAAGAATGCAATGGTAGGGGTGAAAGACCTTCCAAGGAGACCTGCAGTGCAGGAAAGGGCGGCAGCTCCAGAGTTCGTCCCACGAGAGAATTAACTGCCAAGGAGAAAATGCTTCCAGTGTCATCAAGAGGGACACTTTATGCACTAGTGTCCTTTCTTAGGAAAGGCACCTCCAAGAAGGGGAGGAGGAGGAGGAAGGGAAGTTACACAACAAAAAAACAAAGTCAAGAGCGCAGATCTGCCCCGTGTGTTGACACAAAAATAGGGCAGACTGCGGAGAGATTGTAAGTGGTCATGATACCACCAAAAGTAAACTAACACCTTACAGAATGGAACTGACTGATTCTTTAATTTTTTCATCACAGGACTGGCACATCATCAAAGCTGAGCCCGGACTTAACTTCCACCTGCACTGGCCACAGTGCTGTAAGTACCTTGTTGTTGGGGACACCAAGTACACCCTTCCTGAGATCAAAATCACCTGGGGAATTTTACCATCAGACCTGGAGCGAATCGTTCTCATGTCACTCTGTGTCCATCCCCCCCTCTTCCTACTGAAGGGCCAGGTCATCGCTCAGGACATTCCATTGCCTCATAGGGTCTTCGATGACCTGGCCCTTTCTGTTTATTTCACCGAGATCATAGAAGACAAGCCCCTCATTTGGTGTGGCCTTAAGTGCGGGGGGCATTCCATCCAACTACAAGGGATGATGGACGTGGGGGTAGATGTGACGGTCATTCCCCCACACGAATGGCCATCACAATGGGAGCTGCAAAATGTGTCGAGTAAGGTTTTAGGTGTCGGGGGGACTTAACTGGCAAAAAGATCAAAGAGCATTGTACAAATTAAGGGATCGAATGGACAATTGGCTTCTATATGTCCATTTGGTTTAAATTCCAAATTCACCCTATGGGGGAGAGATGCCATGTTCCAATGGGGAGCCAAACTTGAAATCCCAAAGGCTCCCCAGGATTTTTAACAGCAGTCACTGAAGAGCGCCCTATCCAGAAATTGAGTTGGCTAACTGATACACCTGTCTGGATAGAATAGTGGCTGCTAAACAAACAAAAATTAAGTGTTCTCACCCAAATAGTGGAGGACCAATTAGCAAGAGGAAACATCGTAGAAACAAATAGCCCTTGGAATTCCCCAATGTTGGTCATCAGAAAGCCAGGGAAGGACAAGTGGTGTCTCCTCCACGATTTGCAGAGAATAAATGATGTGATCAAAAACATGGGGTCTCTCCAACCAGGGATGCCATCCCCATCAATGCTCCCCCAAGATTAGAAATTGGTAGCGATAGACATCAAAGATTGTTTCTTTCAAATTTCTCTGCACCCAGCCGATGCTCCACGTTTTGCCTTCTCTGTACCTTCCATCAACAGAGAAGCTCCCATGAAGTGCTACCACTGGCATGTTCTTCCGTAAGGAATGAAAAATAGTTCTACCATTTGCCAGTGGTATGTCACTCGGTTTCTGTCCCCAGTGTGTGCCAAAGGTGGGGGGGTGCATTATTTTACATTGTATGGATGACGTGCTTGTGTGTGCCCCTGACGGCAATTTACTCAGCTTGGTGCTTGAGGACACTATTACTGCCCTGTCGGAGGCCAGATTTGAGTTACAGCAGGACAAGGTACAGAAGCTGCCACCTTGGAAGTATCTGGGACTTGAAATAGCCAACAAGACCATCACCCCACAAAAGATTACCATCAATGACATGACCGAGACCCTACAGGATCTTCATCAACTATGTGGGTCATTAAACTGGGTCAGGCCCTGACTGGGGCTCACCATGGAGGCTCTGTCTCCTCTCTTCAACTTACTGAAGGGGAGGGAGGAGCTAGACTCTCCGAGGGCCCTGACTCAGGAGACTCAACTAGCTCTCGAGAAGTTACAATCAGCATTGGCAGACCGGCAGGCCCACCGTTGCCGGCTTGACTTCCGTTTTAACTTCATTATCTTAGGTAACTTGCTACACGTCCATGGGCTCATTTTCCAGTGGGACGAGTACCAAAAGGACCTCCTCTTAATCATAGAGTGGATGTGCCTTGGTCATCAACTGTCCAAAAGTATCAATTGACCACAAGAGCTGATGTCCCAGCTGATCAGTAAGGCTAGGGTCTGGATGCGACTGCTGGCAGGGTGTGATTTCATGTGCATTCACATTCCCATCAAAATATCGACTGGGAGATTAACCAAAGAGACTTTGAAGCAGTTTCTCTGAGATAATGAGAACCTGCAATTTGCTCTAGATAGCTATCCAGGGAAAATTTCAATTCACCATCCTGGCCACAAATTGTTTAACACAGAATTTATTCTGATCCCAAAAGAGAAACAAAGTTGTTGACCACTCAAAGCCTTGACAGTTTTCACCGACTCATCTGGAGGGTCCCACAAGTCTATAGTGACTTGGAAAGATCCTCAAACTCAGCAGTGGGAAGCCGATGTTAAGATCGTTGAGGGCTCCCCTCAAGTGGCTGAGTTGGACCCGGTCATCAGGGCTTTTGAGAGATTCTCAGAACCCATCAGTATTATCACTGATTCGGTCTATGTTGCTGGTATAGTGTCCAGAGTGGAGAATGCCATTTTAAAAGAAGTGTCTAACCCGACCGTCTTTAGATTGCTCTCAAAACTTATCCATCTGGTTTCCCACTGAGAGCAACCATTTTACGTGATGCATGTGAGGTCACACACTGACCTCCCTGGATTTATAGCAGAAGGAAATAGCAGAGCAGACGCCCTAGCCGTTCCACTACAACTGGCTAGCCAACCTAACATCTTCCAACAGGCCAAAATTAGCCATCAGCAGATTTATCGGAATGTTCCTGGTCTGATCCGTCAGTTCTATCTAAGGCGAGATTAGGCCAAGGCGATTGTGGCCACATGCCCGAACTGTCAAGAGTCCTCTATACCATCATTGGGCTCAGGAGTGAACCCAAGAGGACTCCACAATTGTGAGGTATGGCAGACAGACCTGGGAGGTCGGTTTGTGACCTCACATGCATTATATGGTAAGGTTTCTTTCTGTGGGAGATTAAACATGTTAATGCAGAAATCAATTGGTACAATTTTGGATTGGAAACTTCTCTGAGAAGAGCATGTTCTGCTCTCATAGCTATACTAACAACATAAGGTGAACCTGAGACCAGATTAAAGGGTTTGTCTTTGAATTTCTCAAAGGCTCTGACAACAGCTGCTAACTGTGATCTGTGGAGATCCCTTTACTATTTGGATGTCAGATTCCCATTTTTGTGTCTGGGGGTCCCTCCAGGTCATTACAGACTTGTGGGATGACCCTGATCCGTCTGTAAAAATGGTTAGAGCATTGAGAGGTGTTTTACTTTGGACTAATTTTGGGGTCAGATGAAAGGTTACATCGCTATTAAAAAGTTCGTGTTTTGGGATATGAACTGAAATTTGGCCCGTATAGCTATCTAGGGAAAACTGGAGATTTTCATTGGTCTGGAGCAAATCCTCCAGGTCCCCAGTGGTAAGTGGCAAGTATATGCATGTGAACTCACATCCTGCAAGAGAGCGGAGACGAGTTCTGGCCTTTTTTATTAGATGTGCCATGATTTCCTGGAAGGTGGTAATTGTCTTTGAAGGTTAGTTGTTTGTAAAGATCCATTCCAGTATCAATAAAAGGCCTCAGTGTTGAGTATCCCATTGGAAAATCAGTCCGTAGAACCGGGGTGCTTTTCCCAGAATGACGAATGGAAAAGACAGGCTGGGCTTGAAGCGATGGGCTTGGTGAGAAGACAGGGCTTCTTGGACCTTGGTGATGGCACCTTGGGCTTCTGTTGTGAGAGTGCATGGAGAGTCCAGGTCCTCGTTGCACAAAGAAGGTTGAACAGGAGAGCAAGGTCCTCTGTTAGAATTCCTAGCAGTGGACATACCCAGTTGAAGGATCCCCACAGACTGTGTAAGTCTCTCAGGGTTTTTGGGTTGAGATGTCTTATGGTGAGCTGCTGGGGTACGATGGTCCTTTCCCAGATCTGGACTCCAAGGTAAGTCCATGGGTTGGTGTACTGTATTTTGTCCTTATGGATCTCAAATCCTGCTTTTTTCTATGGTTTCGATGGTCTTTTTAACTACTTTGTCTAAGTAAGCTTTTTCTGAAGCACAGACCAGGATATCATCCATATAGCGGTAGATTATTGCATCTGGAAATAGGTTCCGAATGGGAGACAGATTGTGAGCAACGTACCACTGGCATATAGTAGGTGAATTTTTCATTGCTTAAGGAAGATAACACCAATGAAATCTTTTGAGTGGAGCCTCTCTGTTAAGAGAGGGAATGGAGAAAGCAAACTGTGGAGCATCCTGGGGGTGCAGCTGAATGCTGAAGAAACAGTCTTTAATATCTATGATGGCAAGTGTCCAGTCTCTAGGCAGCATCAATGGTGAGGGCAGGCCAGGCTGGAGGGGGCCCATGTCCTGGATGACCTCATTGATTTTGCAAAGATCGTGGAGCTGCCTCCACCTGTCTGTTCCAGGTTTTTGCAGTACGAAGACTGGGTAGTTCCAGGGACTGGTGATCTTGATGATGTGGCCTTTGGAGAGCTGTTCTTCCACAAGGGCTTGTAGTGCACGCAGTTTTACTTTAGAGAGCGGCCACTGTTCGATCCAGATCAGGTCTTTGCATTTCCAGGTGAGCAGAGGAGTATCTGGTAGTGCGTGCTCCTCAGTGGCCCCAATTAGAAATCCCGACTGGGAATATATAGGGAAGCCCCCCATTGAGATAGAACATCCCTGCCCCAAAGGGTCATGGGGGCCCTTACCACAAATGGGTGGATGGTTGCCAACTTGCCTTCAGACCCTTCGACGAGGATATTGTGCTTGCTTTGCATAGACACTGTAGCTCCACCAATCCAATTTAGGAAATTTCTAAAAATATTTGAACTTCTTCCATCTTCTTTGGCTATATTTTGTAGTTGTACAAGTTCTTTATTTGTGTTAGGTTCCCACATTGTTTTAGTGGTGGCACCACCTCTTTTCCCCTTTATATAAATTACTGGGAAGGCAGAAATTCTCTGAGCCAGTTCCCAATCCCCTGCCTGAGTCACTTCCATTTTGATTAGAGCCTATGGATCAATGTCCTCTGTATCAGAATTGGACTTGCTGTTCCTACCGTCTTCAGATGAGGAGTGAGAGTGAGCAGGTGGTGCAGTATGCTTTTTTGGGCATGTTGGAGCGAGAGTTTGCAGGGGTGTAGGGGACTGAAGAGAGTGTGAGGAGGCTCATGGCAGAGCTTGGCTAGAGGGAAGCAACAGTGGAGCAGCAATAGCAGGGTGTTGCAGCAGGGGTGGGGGGGTCGCAGCAGACTGCACGGAGATATTGGAGTAAGTGAGGGTGAACCCAAGAGGAACCGGCACAGTTACACTCTAAGGTAACGCAGGGGGAGGGTGCAAGCAGCATGCCGTGGATTGCACAATAGGTGGAGTGGAATCTGCACTTGCCACGTCCGGGGGGGGGGGGGGGGGGAGCTGAAGGGTAAGCATGCCTCACTGAGGAGGTGGGTAGGCGTGGCACGAATTTCATTTTCCCCTGTTCCCCGTCCCAGGAAGGGGGCCCTAGGGTGGAGCATCTCCAGAGACGGCATTTGGACATGGAGAAAGTGGAGGATAGGATTCAGAGACTGAGAGAGAAGGAGTTATCTGTGTTATTAGCATTTGAAGAGAGTCTCTGGTGGGAGAGATAAGGTAGGAATGCCCTCAGCAGGGGAAGGTTGCAAAGAAATTGAGCTCTTTATATTTGTTTTTTCTACAAATTTGGTTATAGAATTGAAAAAGAGGTAAAAATCGAATTACAGAAAAATCTTCATTAGTTTGGAGAGTGCACATTCTTGTCCCTACTGTGTCCCAAAAAGAATCTAGAGTGATAGTGTGTGTGTTAGTATCTGGAAACTGGGAAATAATCCATTTTATAAATTTTTCAAGTTAGTTTTTGAGATATTGCCTTTAGAGAAAGAAAAGCTGTTAGTGGATAGGATTTCTAGGATTTGTAAATATAAATCTCTCTCATTCTGGAATCGTTTTAATTTACTAGGTTTTGATGCCATTCCCTTTTCCCCTCCAGCAGCAGAAAGAGAAGAAAAAAAAACCAAAACAGGACCCAAGGTAAAAGCTCACAAAAAAGGCTGTTTTAAAACTTACACTTCTTCAGCTGAATGTGGGTCAAAAACTGCTGGTGGATGGTCTGCCGTGTCCAACTCCTCAGGATCTCATCCCAGATGTCGATATGGAGGGTTGTCAGACGCCTCTTCAGATAACTTCTTCTATAACGGAGAACTTATCTTCAGGAGGTCATAGTGACCCAAGGCAGTGACAATTCAAGGAGAATGTTGCTCTCTTGAGTGCCAGGATGCCAGCATCCTGTTTGGAGCACCAAATTTGTTATGGCTGGGTGTTTTCGGGGTCTGTCCAACCCTGGCTGCCGTAAGTGTTCAGATAGCGATGTCCCGCTAAGCACAACCTGTCCAGGTACCTCAGGCAGGCTCCCAGCCACAGGCAATCTTATCAAGCAGCTCAGCCCTTAAGTGAGATCAGCTCTTTGGTGATTTCAGCTCTTTGCTTGCTAAGTGCCTCAGCAGACATGGGGAGAGAGAGGAGAAGGCTGTATGAGGTACCAGAGAGGTGTCTTTATTGGCAGCTTCTGTGGAGGGTGACAGTGACAGCTCTTCTGCTGAACGGCGCAGAAGTAGGAGTTTATATAAGGTATAGGGGTTTTGGGAAACAGTCCAAGGTGAATATGACCTATGGTTTTACAGAGAGATAACAAGGGTCCGAAGGTGGAAGAGGGGCTTCTTTGGTCCAGTCATCATGACTAGGCATTTCTTATCTTAGGCAACTGACTGCCAGGGAAGCCTTGCAGGCCCTGTGGCTGCTAGACCCCAAGCCATTCAGCAATATCCCAACTTACAAGGAAACCACTCAACCATTCCCATCCTTCATTCACCTGCAGATAACCAGCTCCCTTCTTCAAATCAAAAATGTTCCCCTAAACGCCACTGTGATCTGACAAACCCATACAACAGACCTCCTCAAAATCCTAACATCCATTCATGCAGCAACAGTAAAAAATACACCAACGAGGCACATAGAAAATTAATTTTCGAATGCTGTTATAGACCCCACAGTCCCTTAATGACACATTTATGGCAGAATGATACCTTTACTTTTAGTTAAATAAATTTTTCTCCCACAGAATTAGAGACCAAGTCATCTGCCTAGTTGCCACTTGGAATTAAGTAGCATCCACTTAACTTTATAACTGGCTGCTGCTATCATAATAGGCAACTAGCCTAGTTGTTCAAAGTGTGGATTCTTAACTACTAATTCAACACCCCTATGCAAAGGAAATACTTCTCCCCTAAGTACATTAAATTCCCCTATTTTGGGACTGTTAGTGCCATGCAAAGGAAATGGTACAAGACACATAACTTAGTGCTGCCAACCTCTCTGTGGAGCCATGCAAAGAACTAAAGTAAAAGCAACATCCACCAATTTCAACTTGGGTTTTCAGCTCGAGTCAATATCCCCATTTGCTTTACCCTGAATTATATGTTTTGGCTCATAAGCATGAGGTTACCAGAATATAAAAAGTCCAAGATAACAGAAAAACCTTGGACAACAACACCTAAATAGGTAACAGTCATTTGGTTATGGCTTTCTTTGTAAAACAATACAGAGTCTTAAAGCCTCCTCACAACATATTCTTTGAGGGTCCATGCTTCAATCCACTTGGTCACCAGTATCATCTACACATTCTACTTCAGTTTTGGGACCATCCATCCTGTTCCTTCTAGTATCCCTCAAGTACGGTTTAACACAGCAAGCAGAAACCCAACAAGGGCCATTCTCTGTTAAGACACAAGCACATCTCCTTCCCCAAGTAATTAATTCCACTGGACCTTCCCACACTCCAGTAAGTGAATCCTTAACCCATACCCTAATGTTTCTGTGAAAATTTGGTTGTTTACAATTCAAAGAAGAAAAATTATAAAATATAGGAGACAATTGTGAATCAGGTAAAGGACATAAAATGTTTACCACATAAACAGCTTTATCTAATCTCACTTGAGGTGGTTCCCATTGCATTCCCCCTTTTTTTTTTTTAACCTGACGCTTCAAAACACCATGAGCATGCTCAATGATTGCTTGACCGATTGGGATATGGGGAATACCATCAGGATGGTCAACACCCCAGGCACAGAAAATGTCTGCAGTTTTTGTGAAACATATGCCGGGCCATTATCTGTCTTTATATATGATAGAACACCTAAAATAGAAAAGCCATGGTAAAAATGACAAATTGCATCCCGAGCTGTTTCACCTGCAAATGCTGATGCAAACATGGCACGAGAGAAGGTATCAATTGTAACATGAACATACTTTAAATGGCCAAATTCAGGCATTTTTGTAACATCAGTTTGCCATTCTTGCAAAGGGAGTAAGCCGCTAGGATTGGTACCATAATATTGTGAAGTATGAGTTATGTGACAATCAGGACAAGAAGAAATAATGGATTTTGCTTCACTGTGTGATAACTTCAATTTTTGCTGCAGTGCCTGAGCACCTTGATGAAAAAACTGATGAGACAAAACAGCTTGCTGAAGCACACTGGGTACCATTTTGACTGCAGTGGCAGCCACAAGGGAATCCACATAGGCATTACCTTCAATAAAAAATCCAGGCAGCGAGTATGATTAGGAATATGCATAATAAAATAGGAATGCTTTTGATTACGAATAACAGTCCATAATTTCAGCAACATGACAAATAATGGTTTCTCCTTTATGTTATATAACACAGCTTGATCTAAATGTTTAACTAAATTAGCAACATAAACAGAATCAGCAACTATATTTACAGGATTAGGAAATAAAGTAAAAGCCAAAAGTACAGCACAAAGTTCAATCAGCTGAGGAGACACTTGTTGAATCATCACTTCATATTCCCAATGATCATCCTTTTTCCAGGCTACAGCTGCTTTTCCATCTGTAAAAACTGTTGTACCCTCCACTGGAACAGAACAAATTTTTTTTTCCCTGAAAAGGAATATTCTCAGTCAAAGTCAAAATAGGATGAGAAGGTAAATTGTATGTTATCTGGCCTGTAAAATAAGATAGAGCAAATTACAATTCATAATTATTTTGAAAACACCATTCAAAATACCATTGTTATACAGGTATCACAATAGTTACATGATCATGGACCAGGATTTCATGGCAACATCTGTGACCCTTGATAATGGTATCTGCAAAAAGCTCATAAAATCCTGGAGCTGTTTTTCAGGATCTGAAAGATAAAAATATCCATTCTAAAATATGCAATTTATCTTCCCAGTCATCATTCCATTGACACAATATTCCACATGGTATTTCATGATCTTTAAATTAAATAGTTGGCACACTGTCAGAAGTATCTATCTTGTTAACAAATTTGCATGTCAAAGCTAATTCAACTTCTTCTATGACCCTTTTTGCTGCAATAGTCAAATGTCTCTCATCAGTAGAGAAAGAAATCCCTTACAATAATTCAAACAAAGGCTACATTTGATGATTAGTTATCCCTGAGTATGACCTGATCCAACCTATCATACCTAATTTGCGGAAAAAAAACTCCACAACTTGTAAAAGTTGTAAAGCCGATATGATTTATTTCAGTGCTGGATGCATGTTCCCCAAGGACATGCGCACCCCTGAAAATTCCCGAGTCTACTTTATCCCCTAACCTGTTGCATATGCATAGAAGACATATGCATATGCATCAAACTGTCCTATCAATTTTATGAGCCTGAGCAGTTTTTCAGTCATGTAGTCATAATGTGGTGTTTATAGCCCGCATTCAGTTTTCCTGTCTGCTTCAGTCTCAGGGTCAGTGGGGGGGCTTCTTCTTATCTCTCTTCAGCTTGGAGTGTTGCATTCCTTTCTGAGTAGCCTAAAGTCTCCTTTTTTCTCTCTGCAGGCCTTTTTGTGAGCACAGAAGTTAAAAGACTAAACAAAAAATCCAAAATTGGTTTCTACCTGGAGTTAAATTCTCCACCCCCTGTTTCAATACCAACCAATTTCTGTACATCAGTAACAGTTTTGACTTCAATGTCTAATTTTACAGGTTGAGGCACAATCTGAGTATTGGTTATTATCACCCCCAAATATTTCCAAGGCATCTATTTCTGTACTTTCTCTGGGGCAATAACTATACCAAAAGTTTTCAAATTTGTTACAGCACATTGTTCAAGAACTGACAAGTGTTGTTTACTATCAGAAGCCAACAAGATATCATCCATGTAATGATAGCAATAGCAATTACTAAATTGCTCTTGCACCTTTAATAAGGCCTGTGCCATAAACCATTGACATATGGTGGGAAAATTTCTCATTCTTTGAGGAAGAACTTGCCACTGATATGTTTTATTAGGTTCAACATGATTTAAAGAGGGCACAGTAAAAGAAAAATTTTCCTTATCTTGTTCAGCCAATGGAATGGCAAAGAAGCAATCTTTTAAGTCAATGATAATTGTCTCCTATCCCTGTGGAATCATTGTGGGTCTTGGAAGACCTTGTTGTAAAGGTCCCATTGTAGCCATTACAGCATTTATCTGCCATAGATCATTGCAAAAGTCTCAATTTTCCTGATTTCTTTTTGATCACAAAAACAGGGGTATTCCATGGGCTAAATGACTCTTCAATATATCCAGCTTGCAGCTGTTCTGCTAATAATGCTTGCAGGGCAGTAATCTTTTAATCAGGAAGGGGCCACTGGTCAGTCCAGACGGGTTTATCTGTTAACCATGTGAAGGTTCAACTGGACGCTTAAGGCCCTGTATCACAGTGGCCACTACTAAAAATCCATAGTAATTTTAACACCCCATTTGGATAAACAATCTCGTCCCCATAAATTACATGGGGCATTGGCAACATAAGGCCTGATGTTAGCTTTTTGGCCATCAGCATTTTTTACATTAATCACAATACCAGACAGACCACCTGTAGTTGAGCCACCCAACCCCATGATTCCAAAACCTGCTTGAGTGAGAGGCCATGATTGAGGCCAAAAAATCTTTGAAATAATAGTTACATCTGCTTCTGTGTTAATCAAACATTTTGTTGATATGGTGTCTGGATGATATCCCTTGGCTGTAATGATGCATTCCTTTTCCAGGCGTTGATCTGTCACTTTTTGAGTCCAAAATAATTGAGGTGCTCCTGTAGATCCAAAACCTCCTGTGCCACGACTTCTGTTCACTGCATTTGGAACACAACTCACAAAAGGAACAAGTTGAGCAACGCAAGTTCCTTTCTGAATAATAATAGGAGGTTCATTGTCGGTTTCTACGCCTCATGGGGGTCAGTTGGCTAGCTCTGGACCCGGTGATACCGACAAGAACAAAAGCAAAAGACAAGAGGCGCTCTCCTTCTCAGGAGGAACGTCCCACAACTTTATTGTGGAACACCTCCAGGGGAAAGAGAGAGTCCGGGAGGGAGGTAATGGCATCCAGGAAAAGAAAGAGAGGGTCTGCCTTGTGGCGGGAGATTTTAAACCCAGGGGGAGGGGGGCAGAGGAAAGGGACCACAGCCAATGGGATACAACTGATGGGAGGGGCAAAGAGAGGAACTAACCCATGAAGAGACCATCACGACAGGGCTTGGAGGAGGGGGGGCAATGGAACAAACCATGTGATACAAAGAAACCACTTAGTGCAATATAAAAGCTACTCAGTGCAAAATTCCAATCACTCAGTGCAAAATAATAACTGAACAAACTACTCAGTGCAACACAACAGTTCACTAACTGATACCATAGCATGAATTTGTCCCAAATAATCAACATCAATGATCCCTAAATGTACATTAATACCTTGTATAGTGCTACTAGATCTCCCCACTAGAAAGGCATTCCGTCCCTGTCCTATGGGACCATAAGCATCAAGAGGCACCTTTCATATTTTTCTTGTTAAGATAGTTATTGTGTCAGCTGTGGCTATGTCAATCCCCATGGAGCCACTTGTTGCCCCTGAGTATTGTTTGCAAATGGATAGCTTTGCAGTGCTGGGAGGGCTTGTGGGTATTTGTGTCCCCACGCACCCCTTTTGCGTTCTTCCTCATGTTTCCCTGCAATTGCTCTCCATTTACATGATATTTTGATCTGTATTGCTTAGCATAAAGCCCAAGTCTACCACAACAATTACAATTCACTTTATTACCTGGATTTATCTTGGATTTTACTTTTTGTTCATTGTTTTGTTTGCATTTTGTCTTTAAATGGCCTTGTCTACCACAATTAAAACATTTTCTGGAAGGATTTAGGATGGCTGCCAGAGCAGTCATTTTTTGTTTGACTGTCCCTACCTTGGAGCAAGCAGTTACAATGTCAGCTAGTGAGGGATCTCCAGGCAAGGTTTTGATGATTTTTCTACAATCCTTGTTTGCATTATCTTTTGGTAATTGTTTACATAAAATTTGCAGTAAGTTTTCACCATCCACTTGTTTCTCAATAGCTGCAACAACCTTTTCCACGAATTGCAAAAAAGATTGCTTTGTCCCTTGCTGTATGGTGACATATCTTTGTTTTGGAGCTGACATTTCCATTGTTTTAATTAAGGCACTCATACCCAGTTGTTGGACCTCTGCCAAAATTAGAGGATCCCATCTTGCCTGTAAGTCTGGGTTAGAAAAAGGTCCATTGCCTAACAAGGCGTCAACTCCTACAGCATGACGAGGGTCCTGATGCATTAATTGCATATTATTCAAGGCTGTCCACTCAGCTAACTGTCTCCAGGTATTCTGAAATACACTATATTGCACTGGTTGAAATAAAATAATGGCAAGGTGCATGATGTCATAGGCAGCCAGTACATCAGCACTGATAACATGAATTAACTGCACCACCTCTAGAGAGTTCATATCATATTTAGCCCCTTTTGCTTGAAGATCTTGAATGACCTTCCATGCAAAAACTTGATGACTATCAGTTTTTCCAGAATTAGGAACTGTTTTGAAAACCAGAAAAGCGAGAAGCCCATTACAAGCAACATTTGCATTGACACTCTGCATTTCCAATGTTTTTGGTGGACCTATTTTTTCTAAGAGATCCCAGTCCCCCACTTCGGCTGCCTTCCTTTTAACATGCTCCCAGAACTGTAGAGGGTGCTGGGCAGTGGCAGTTTCTTGGCAGGGGGGCAAAGTCCAGGGAGCAGCAGCCCCAGATCTATCATGGGGTCTGCAACAGACAGATTTATGCACAGTGTCAAGTTTCCTTATCAGTGATATCTCCTCATCCTCACTATCACTGTCAGGCAAGGGAGGATATGACATTGATGGCATTGTTTGCTCGTGCAGGTCGGGGGGGGAGGGGGTGGAGGGGCAGACGGCTCAGTTTGCTGCTCTTTGAAAGTCATTTCAGACAGCTGCTTTACAGGAGTATCATATTTTGTAATACTTAATTCAGCTAGCTGTTGTGCAGGAGAGGAATACACAGACTTAACATTAATTTTCTGCTCCAACTCTCCTCCCAACCCCTGCTCTCTCCTGTCCTGCTCCATTCTCCACTCTTTCAAGGTCTCATAAAGCAGCCTCCAGGAAGCAGTGAGCTCAACAGCCATTCTATCACCCTTAGAAATCACATCCCACAGCCTCTCCCCAACCTTTTTCCACACTCTCACATTGAAAACCACACTTAAATCAGTTTCAAAATCTTGTGACTTCTCCCGCAATAGCATACTATGGAGAGCATAGTCAGTAGTCTCAATATCTTTTCTCTTCAACAAAGCCTTCCAGGTAAACAAAACAGTCTGTTCTTCACTGGATAGGGCCTTCCTCATAATGTCCCCAGCGGCTCACCTGCATTCCAGGTGTCAAAATCAATCTCGTCCAGACTGGCAGCATCTCACTGCTGCTCTCAAGCTATGCCGGGCCCTGTCTCCGGCTGTGCCTTGCCCCACAGCCCACTTGCATTCATGGTCAGCGTCACCAGATGTTGCTGTCAAGATGATCACAACAAACAGAAGAACACACTGTATTTGAGAAGGCTTCTCTATATATATTTATTTTACAGCATGCTGTCTTTTTATACTCTTTCACAAAGTTTATACTTATTAATTGATCAGAATAAATCAATATGGTATTCATTGGAGCAAGGCAGTCTCCATCACTGTTTTCCAACCAAAACCTAACTACAGTCCCCTTGTTTATCTCTCTCTCCTTTATTTCCATGCTGACAGCCTTGGTAAAGCTCCTTTCAGGAGTAAAGGTGACTCATCATCTCCTTTCTTTCACTAACTCTTTCTGACTCACAGATCAGTTCTAAGCCCCTTCCACAGCTATGAATCTCTCCCAGGATGCCCACCAAGGGGCCCCTAGCACAAATCTTGTTATGTGCAAAGAAAAGTCCAGTCATGTGAACTAGGCTGAGAGGTCCTTGCATCTGTCAGGGAGAGTGTGAGAGACTGGAATGTTAATGGCTAATGACTCAAATGACCATTTGCAAAAGCAGCAGGGTGCTTTGCTAATGATTTTCAAAGTAACTGCCCAGGCGCAGAGTGGGTACACATCCACCACTGGAGACTACAAGCTGGGTGTTGAACAAGATAAGAGACCCAGGACTGGAAAGGATGCTAAGCAAGTTTGCAGAAGATACACAGAATCACAGAATCACAGAAATTCAAGGCTGGAAGAGACATATAAGATCATCAAGTCCAACCCATGTTCTAACTATTCAACTAGATCATGGCAGCAAGTGCCACATCCAGTCTTTTTTTGAACTCTTCGAGGTATGATGACTCCACCACCTCACTGGGTAGATGATTCCAGTATCTGACCACTCTTTCTGTAAAATACTTCCTTCTTAATTCTAACTTGCATCTCCCTTGACGCAGCTTGAGACTGTGTCCTCTTGTTCTATCTGTTGTCGCCCGGAGAAAGAGACCGACCCCCAACTCACCACAGCCACCCTTCAGGAAGTTGTAGAGAGTGATGAGGTCGCCCCTTAGTCTCCTTTTCTCCAGGCTGAACAACCCCAGCTCCCTCAGTCGTTCTTCATATGGCTTGTGCTCCAAGCCCCTTACCAGCCTCGTTGCCCTCCTCTGGACATGCTCAAGGAACTCAACGTCCCTCCTAAAGTGAGGGGCCCAGAACTGGATACAATACTCCAAGTGAGGCCTCACCAGTGCCGAGTACAGGGGAAGAATGACCTCCCTGCTCCTGCTGGCCACACCATTCCTGATACTGGCCAGGATGCCATTGGCCCTCTTGGCCACCTGGGCACACTGCTGGCTCATATTCAATCGACTGTCAACCAGCACCCCCAGGTCCCTTTCCATCTGAGCACTGTCCAGCCACACCGTCACCAGCTTATATCGGTGCAGGGGGTTATTGTGGCCGAAGTGCAGTACTCGACACTTGGACTTATTGAAGTTCATCCCGTTTGATTCTGCCCATGCATCCAACCATTCCAAATCTCTCTGCAGAGCCCTACGTCCCTCTAGCAGATCTACACATGTTCCCAATTTAGTGTCATCAGCAAATTTACTAATAAAAGACTCTAAGCCCTCATCCATGTCGTCAATAAAAATATTGAACAGAACTGGCCCCAACACAGACCCCTGAGGGACACCACTGGTGACTGGTCGCCAGCTAGATGCAACACCATTCACCACCACTCTCTGGGCCCGGCCATCCAGCCAGTTCTGAACCCAGCAAAGGGTATTCCTATCCAGACCACGGCCTGCGAGTTTGTCTAGGAGTAAGCTATGGGAGACAGTGTCAAAGGCCTTGCTGAAATCCAAGTAAACAACATCTACAGCCTTCCCTGCATCCACTAGCCGGATTACCTGGTCATAAAAGGTGACCAGGTTAGTCAGACATGATCTACCCCTCCTAAATCCATGCTGGCTGGGTCTGATACCCTGGCCATCCTGCAAATTTTGCATGATGGCGCATAATATAAACTGTTCCATTATTTTGCCAGGTATAGAGGTCAGGCTGACTGGTCTATAATTGCCAGGATCTTCCTTTGCACCTTTTTTGTGAATGGGTATCACATTGGCCAGCTTCCAGTCATCCGGAACCTCACCAGTAAGCCATGACTGTTGGTAAATGATGGAGAGTGGCTTTGCAAACTCATTTGCCAGCTCTCTCATTACCCTGGGGTGGATCCCGTCTGGTCCCATAGATTTATGAATATCCAAGCATTTCAATAGTTCTATGACAGCCTCCTCTTGGATAATGTGGGGACCATTCTGCTCCCTGAAACCATCAACCAGCCCAGACGGGCGGGTGTCTTGAGGGCAAGTCATCTTCCCATTAAAAACTGAGGCAAAATAGGCATTAAACACTTCTGCCTTCTCCTCATCTGCAAATACTAACTTCCCACCTTTGTCCAATAAAGAACAAAGGCTGGTCTTACCTTTCTTCCTACCATTAATATATTTATAAAAACATTTTTTATTATCCTTAACAGTAGTCGCCATTCTGAGTTCAAACTGAGCTTTGGCCTCCCTATATTTTTTTTCTGCATACTCTAGCAGCCCTCTTGAATACTTCCTTAGAGACCTGACCCTTCTTCCAATGCTGATACATCCTCTTTTTATTCTTAAGTTCCTCCAAGACCTCCTTTCCCAGCCAGGCTGGACGTTTACCCCATTGACTGATCTTTCGGGATACAGGGATGGTCTGTTCCTGCGCCCTCAAGATCTCTGTTTTGAAGTATGCCCACCCTTCCTGAACTCCTTTGTTTTTAAGGGCTGCTTCCCAAGGGACACTCTGAATAAGTCTCCTCAACAGGCCAAAGTCCACCCTCCGGAAGTCCAGTGCAAGAGTTTTACTGGTGCTCTTCCTGACTTCACCAAGTATAGAGAACTCTATTATTTCATGATCACTCTGCCCCAAACGACCTCCAACCACCACATCTCCCACCAGCCCATCTCTATTTGTAAATAGCAGATCTAA
Source organism: Melospiza georgiana (assembly GCF_028018845.1). NCBI lineage: Eukaryota > Metazoa > Chordata > Aves > Passeriformes > Passerellidae > Melospiza > Melospiza georgiana. The sequence continues at coordinate 7,598,186 of NC_080464.1, read as the reverse complement.
CATAGTCCCTCCCCTGGTGGGTTCCTCCACCAGCTGCAACAAAAAGTTGTCCTCCATACATTCTAAGAATTTCCTGGACTGCCTCTTTACTGCTGTATTAAGTTCCCAGCAGATATCTGGTAGGTTGAAGTCGCCCACAAGAACAAGGGTTGATGATCTTGAAACATTGCCTAACTGCTTATAAAATAAGTCATCTACTTCTTCTTCCTGATCGGGTCAACGATAACAGACTCCCAATATGGTGTCGGCCTTGTTGGCCTTCCCCTTAATTCTTATCCATAGACATTCAACTCCTTCTTCCTTTGTTTCAATTTCGATGGCATCAAAAGTTTGCTTAATATAAAGGGCTACCCCACCTCCTCTTCTTCCTTTCCTATCTCTTCTGAAGAGTTTGTATCCATCCAGTGTAGTACTCCAGTTATGTGAGTCATCCCATCACGTTACCGTGATGGCAACTACATCAGAGCTTTGCAGTTGCACCATGGCCTCCAGCTCTTCTTGTTTATTGCCCAAACTGCGTGCATTGGTATACATGCACCTCATCTGGGCAACTGAGTTCACCCCTATCTTAGCCTTGCAATTCTTGGGCCTGTTTCCAGATAGCTCAGCTGGTTCCCCTTCCCCCTTCAAACTTAGTTTAAAGCTCTCTCAATGAGGTCTGCCAGTTCGTGAGCTAAAATCCTTTTGCCCTTAACAGAGAGGTGTACCCCATCTGGTTCCAGCAGAGAAGATACTGTAAAAGTTTCGCCATGATCAAAGAATCCAAAATTTTGCCTGTGACACCAACCCTTAAGCCACTTGTTGATGATACGGATTCTTCTGTTTCTTTCATCATTTTCCTCTGCCACCAATGGGACTGAGCAGAACACTACCTGTGCTCCTGCCCTGTCAATTACCTGACCCAGTACCTTAAAGTCCTTTCTAATTGCCTTGACGCTCCTCTTCTCAATCTCATCACTACCAGCCTGGAGTATCAGCAGTGGGTAATAATCAGAGGGCTGAATCAGCCCAGGAAGTCTCTCAGTGATATTTTGTACCCGGGCCCCAGGGAGGCAACAGACTTCCCTGTGGGATGGGTCTGATCGACATATACATATACAAAATGGGGAAGACCTGTTGGCTCCCTCAAAGGAAGGGAGGCCCTGCAGAGACACCTCAAGCAATTAGAGGGCTGGGCAATCACCAGCCATATGAAGTTCAACAAAGGCAAGTGCTGGATTCTGCACCTGGGACCGGGCAACCCTGGATGTGCAGACACACTGGGGAGTGAGATGTTAGGAAGCAGCACCACAGAAAGGGACCTGGGGGTCCTGGTCAAAAGGAAGTTGAATATGAGTCAGCAGTGCCCTGGCAGCCAGGAGGACCAGCCGTGTTCTGAGGTGCATCAGGCAAAGTGTTGCCAGCCAGTCAAAGGAGGTGATTGTCCCATTCTACTCTTCTCTGGTGCTGCCAAACCTTAAATATTTTGTGTGGTTTTGGTCACTGCAATATAAGAAAAATATTAAGCTATTAGGGAGTGTCCAAAGGAGGGCAACGAAGATGGTGAAGGGCCTTGAGGGGAAACCATATGAGGAGTGGCTGAGGTCACTTGATCTGTTCAGCCTGGAGAAGAGGAGACTGAGAGAAGGCCTCACCACAGTCTACAGCTTCCTTGTGAGGGGAAGAAGAGGGGCCGGCACTGATCTCTTCTCCGTGGTGACCAGTGACAGGACCTGAGGGAATGGCCTGAAGTTGTGTAAGTGAAGGTTAAGGTTGGATATTCAGAAATGATTCTTTATCCAGAGTGTGTTTGGGCACTGGAACAGGCTCCCCAGGGCAGCGGTCACAGCACCAAGCCTGATAGAGTTCAAGAAGCATTTGGTCAATACTCTCAGGCACATGGGGTGACTCTTGGGGATGATGGTGTTCAGGGCCAGGAATTGGACTCAATGATCCTTGTGGATCCCTTCCAACTCAGCAAATTCTGTGATTCTGTGAAATCCTGTGAGGTGGGATAATGTTTTTTTATCGTGCCAATGTCCCTACACAAATTGGCTCAGCTGTGGAAACCCACCTTCGGAGAAGTACCAGGACATTCTCACATAAGTCTGAAGGTGTTCATCCCTTCTGATGGGCCATAATTGACTCAGCTGTGCTGAAGTAAGAGGCAGCTGTAATGTCTTAGAAGGTGTCAAAGACTCCCAATGTGTCCTACAATCCGCAATATTGCATCATCTTGTGTAAAACTCCTTGCCCCAGGTGAGGCACCTGGGCGTTCCCACCTAGCCTGAGCACATATTAACCCACTGGACTTGGAGTTGCATGGATAGTTTATAGGGACTTCAAGGGACAAAAGGATGTCTAAAGAGATGAAACATATAGTTCTCACATTTATACAGGGGACTCACATGTATCCAATAATTTTTATGTTTTGACCTTGTTTTTTATCAATCACGAGGCAAAATCAAGTGATTTGGAGGAAAAGCAGATTAAAGAATGCTGCAATGCTGCTGAATAGGTGTCAGAAGTGGGAAGGTAAATTAAAACAGATATAAAAACATTTTTCCAAATTACTAAAATGCACATTTTATCTTCACCACAGTAATGTGTTAGAAATGCAAAGGTTTATTTTTTAGTATAAAGTGGTAGAGGTAGACTTATTGAGGTCAACCCTGTGTAACAGTATGGCCCCTCAGCCCACAGAGCAGGCTTTGCCCCTGAGCAAGGCAGCACTGACCGGATAGCTCAGTCCCTCCTGGGGACAGAGTGTCCGAATACCCAGACTGCTCATAGCCGTGGCTACCTGTGCTGGTTTGACTAGGAAATGGGAATTCTAGGATGCTGTGGTTAAACCAATGAGTGCTTAGATTTTGATATTGGTACTTGATGTAGCTAGTGAGGTTTAGACACACTTCTGAGAACACACAGGAGTTAAAAGCAGAGCTGCGCTTCTGGGAGGTTCTTTTGGGACTTCAGAGGTAAAGAGGTCGGAATTTTTTTTTTTGTCTAGCTGCTGCTGCTGGGAGGGGGAGGGGCAGCAATGTGGTAGCTATGTGGAGAGATGACGGAGTGGCCTTTTGGCTGGACTTTTCTTGTGTGGCCATAGACTGAACCATTTTTCTTTTTCCTGTGACACAGAGACTGCATTTAAGAGGAGGCAGTGCATCAAAACCAGGAAGGTTCAGTGTGAGTACCCCTCGGCCCCAGGAAGTGAAAAATTTAGGAGGGACAAATGTCCAGAAGGAAAGACTGTGCCTTTTTTTAGAGTGAGACAAGGCATCCTTAAAAGACAACCCTAGAAGCAGCTCTAGTCCATGCTCTAGTCCATGCATAGAAGGAAGATGTCACGATAGCAAAAGACTTTCCGAGCGGTGCTGGGTGACATAGAAGCACATGAGGTTTCAGCATGTTTCCAGGGGAAGCATATAGTGCAAGAAAGACTCCTCTTCGTGAACTGAAGATTGAGTATTCTAAAGAGTGGTGCCGGACTGAGAGTTAGTGATTTTAGAAGAATGTATTGCATTAAGAAATTTAGTAGAGATGAAGAAGAAAGTACTTTTGTAAGTTTTTCATTTTTTCCCTTATAGTTTTTTTTTTTCTTTCTTCTTTTCTTGTAATTTAGTTAATAAAGTTTTCTAAGCAGGAGCCTGCTTTGGTTATTCCTGGTCACATCTCACAGCAGACACCGAAGAGAGAGTATTCTCATGAAGGCACTAGCATTGTGCCAGGCCCAAACCATGACACTACCTTAAGCAAGCTTAGTGGATATCAACTCTTTAGTGATTATCAGCTCTTTTAGGATTCCAGCTCTTTGCTTGCTTGCTAAGGCACCTGTGGGCTAGAGGGAGAAGCAGATGAGAGAGGAGAAGGAGAGGTCCTGGTCGTTCCACAGTGATGACTTTATTGAGGGATCTGTGAAGGGTTCCAGCGACAGCTCTTCTTCTGCCGGATGGGCTAAAACAGCCCCTTTTTATAGGGTACAGAGGGATCCAAACTTGTCCAATAGTAGGCGTTAGGGGAAAGTGACCTATGGGGTTAAAGACAGGAGCTTATTTTGCTATCTCATAATGACTCAGCAATTCCTACTGTTAAGTCTCAGCCCTCCACGGAGCCTTAGCCAATTCCATGGGGTCTGCTACATAAAAGGATTAGTCTGAAGAGCTGAAAGCAGATGATACATCTTAACTTCAGTCTGGTGCACGTCTAGCAAATTTGGTGATATTTCAGTTAAACTAGGCTGAGAATGTAGTGTGTTTCTGGTTGTATGCATCAGGTTGCCTAGGATCACAGGATGCTCTGGGTTCTATCCACTTCCTGTTCTCCCTCATGTAGAGTGGTTTGTCCTTAGAAGATCATCCCAGACATTGACAGATTGAATTTGCTATTTTCATGTCTTAGCTTGGATACCACCAAGCTTCTCACAAAAGGAGCAATATATCTTAGGACTCTGTTACTACCTCTGACGTTGTTGTAGGCCTACTTCAGAATCTTGCCCTTCTTGGCTCATGCATGTCCCCCATGTCAGGCTTCCTGGTTATCGTACTTAAGAAAGAAGAGGCTCACTAAAGTGCTGTTAAAGGTATTTTGTCACATCAGCACTTTTACTTGAGTATTGAAGTGAAGGGAGACGACCATCCTTTGATGCATCGAACTCGGATTTATTAATCGATCAGCCACTTTATATAATAGTGTTAATTAACTTCATGCATATTACAAAATCCAAGCTCATGATAGGCTAACAGAGAAAACTCTAACCACTCCTTTTGTTTTACAATACCTATAATTGTTTATTAAAAACAGAACCAGTGTTCCCACTGTGATATGAAAGGTTCCCAAAACTTCCATATCTGTTCCCAGGGTGCCATCTTTTCCCAGAGAGGGTGTTTTGCTTATGGGAAGACTGTCTGAGAACCTTATTGTTTATAAAGTGATGCATGAGAGAGCCTAATTGTTTATAGAAATCAGGCCTGGGAACTGCTTTTGGAACTGCTTTACAACTACCTTTTACTTTTCCCTCTGCTGTATGCCTTCATGGCCTTTTTCTTTAAGCCATGCTTGAACTAAACTCTCCACACTTGAGGTGTGATGGCAGGAGAGGCAGTTAAACTGTGATTAAGAACTATGAAAGACACAGTGGAATTATTCCTTTTCAGCATCGGGATGCATAAGGAATCGCTTTGGCCCAAAGACCCGAAATGTGCTTCTGCCTCTGTGAGCATAGCATAAATGTTGCCCTGGTTCATGATCCTGAATAGGTGCAAATGATTCCTTTAGAAGAATTTTTAGAAAGTCACACAAAGGTGCGTGGGTGCCATCTTATGTGAGTCATGATATATTCACATCGATTCCTTTGCACAGGGGTAGTAGGGTAGCTGGGAGAGCAGCTCCCATGGATTAGATCAATAAAGAGTTACTTCTTTCAATGAGTAAATCATCTCCAATCCTTCACCTCCTTCGCTAGTTCAAAGCACATTTTCATAGCAGAAAGTTAGTAATAGATCACAACCATAACAATATGACATTTAACAATAAAATAAGGATAGGAATGTTTTAGCTATCATGCAAAAATGTGATAAACTTTGAAGTAAAGATAATATAGTACCAGGAAAAAATGTATGCAAAGTGGTGTCACGGGCAGAATGGAAGCTTCAGACAATGTTTATCAAGGAGACCCTTCTGTTGAGTCATGAGGTGCAAAAAGGACCCCCTTGCTTTCTAAACTCCTTCTCAGAGAAGAGTCTGTGTGTGGCTGGATACAATCTTAGTCCAAGACTTAATCAGCAGTTTATGTCTAAGGGATTGTATAGGTGTAATTGAATATTTGTGATTTAAGAATAGCAAACCAAATACATTCAAATTAATTAAATAAATTATTTATTTCAATTGATGATTATAACTATAATTATAATGATTAGACTAAAAGACTTTAATCAGAATTATTTGATACACAGTAATAGATCACAGAATCAGAGAATCACAGAATAGTCAGGGTTGGAAGGGACGTCTGGAGAACATCTAGTCCAACCCCCCTGCTGTTAAGATCCGATTAGTGAGAGATGCCTCTGCCCAAATTAAGCTGCAAACAAGACCGTATGCCAAAGTCAACAATATGGATTTTATTTAGAAGTAAATGAGGTACAGAGATAGAAAGACATAGAAAATATGGGGGAGTGAAGTGTCAGAGACTGGAAAAGGTGATTGTTTAGAGATATCTTGGGAGCTTGGAATGTGTGGTAAGGGGTGGGTCAGGCCTTGCTCTGGTAAGGTGGTGCCCTGGTCCCATACCCTCCAGCTCCACAGTGTCTGTCAGTCATGCCACACTGGAGGCAGCCCCCCACTGTTTCCTAGCCCAGTCCCTGAGTGGTCGAGAGACTGGAAGTCCTACCTGGGACAAAGGCCCAGGATGGGCCAAGGCTTTAAGAAGCCTGGCCACAAGGTAAGCAGGTTGTCCTTTAACTCTACCTTCATCTTGGAGTTTTACATCGCTGGAACCCAAGAGTTGGTAGCTATGTCTGTTTATCTAAATCTTTCCTGTCTTTCTGTTCTTCTCCCTTTCTTCTTGTGTGGGAACTCAGCACATCACTCCAGATGTTCAGAGTTACCGAGACAACCCTTGGGGGGGGCTCAGAAATCCTGGAATGTTGCCAGAAGTGCCTGGTGGTTGGATTTTGACCCTGCAAGGGATGTGCCACCTGTTTGAAGACAAGAGAGTCACTTGGGAATGAATGGTGTAAGAATTATGTATTTACAGAGTGAAATATAGATTTTGGGATTTTGGTACAGGGGGGTTATAGAGACAAGATGGAGGGATCAGGGCGTGTCTTGTCCTTCTTTCTTCTTCTTGTCATCCATTTTCTGTGGTGATGTTGGCACTTTGGGATTTGTCCTTGGTGAAGGTGCACTTGCTAATATGGGTGAAAGGTATTGGGAAATAAAGGTAAATATGATGTATGTAGTTTTTAGTATAAAAATAGACGACCGCCCAGTTGGAGGTCAGAGTGCCCTTGGCTGCCTTGCTGGTCAGACCTCTGTCAGGCTGGAAGAAAATTTTGTAGATAAGAAATAATAAACAATTTGAAGGCTGAAAATCTGAAGAGTCCAGACTCGTCCTTTGAAGTGCGGGCTGTCCCAAGGCCATCCTACATGTGACCATGCAGAGACGAACAGCCGGAGCGGTCATTCTTGTAACTCTTCTCTTATGGAATGCAACATCAAATGGGTTATATGGTTTTCTATGTTCAATGGGCTAAGTCTATGCCAGAATAAGTGATGCTATGTTGTATTTACTCTTTTGCCAATGTTCCCTAATTTTCTATAGTTTGCCAGTAAACTTTTGTGTGTTTTTACCTCTTGAAAATATTTGGTTGGAAGAGCAAAAGAACCTTGGTTTAGCCCTAGGTTTGAGTGACCAGCCTGTAATAGGGGGGAAGACAGAGGGGGGGAGAGAGAGAGAGAGAGAGAAAGAGATCAAGCAGAAGATAGTCACCACCCGTGGATCCAGAAGTGTCACTTTGGGTCCTTCTTCATCCTGGACTTCTCGGTGGTAGAGGTTTCCGAGTCATTCTTCTGGGGGTACCACCTTTATAGAGTCCAAGTTCTGGGTATCCATGGGATGGTTGCAGATGATTTTCCCATAATTTGGGGTGATATGTGCATGAGCAGTTGCTTCCTTTCCCACAGTTGGCCACTGAGGGAATTTTTGTCCACATGCATTAACCAGGATGTGTTGACCAGATTTTGATTCTGCCAGGCCTGGAATTAGCACCTTCCTGTCGCAAATTCCTCCCTTGTGCTTATCTCCAGTTCCCACTGAGGTGGCTTATCTTATGGCAAGTTCCATCAGTGGCCCAGACAGGCAACTGTGCTCTTTAAGTCCTTAAATTTGCCAAGGCAGGGACACCTAGAGCAGGTTACACAGGAATGGATCCAGGTGGGCTTTCAATGTCTCCAGAGAGGGAGACTCCACGCCCTCCCTGGGCAGCCGTTCCAGTGCTCTGCCATCCTCAATGGAAAGTTGTTCTTCCTCATGTTGAGGTGGAACACCTTGTGTTTTAGTTTATGACCATTGCTCTTCAGCCTGTCTCTGGGCATCACTTAACAGTCTGGCACTGTCCTCTTGGCACCTGCCTTTGAGATACTTAGATGTATTGATGAGACCCTCTCAGTCTTCTCTAGACTAAACAGGCCAAGCTCCTGCAGTCTCTCTTCATAAGAGAGATTGTCCAGACCCCTCATCATCTTTGTGTCCTCCACTGGACCCCTCCAGGAGCTCCTTGTCTTGCACTGAGGAGCCTAAAACTGGACACAGTACTCCATATGTGATCTCACTATGGATGAGAAGAGGGAGACAATCACCTACCTGACCACCTGGCCATACACTTCCTGATTGTCTTGGGGTAATTTATGATGATAGCCTATTCTCTGAACCTTTGCTTTATGCCCAAAAAGGGTTGCTGTATCCTTAAGGTGGGTCTGGGGGAGGAGGGAGCCTTGGTCTGGCTGGTGGGCTTTTTCAAAGCCTCACTTCCCAGGCACTTGGGAGTGCAGTGCAGCCTGGGTTTTGCTTGGCTAGCTTGGTTTTGTTAGCCCAGGCAAGAAGTTTTTTCCCTTCCCTGGCCTTGGAGAAGCTGCAGCAGCAATCCTTCAGCAACTTTTCTGGGTGAACTGGACGGCTTGTTTGGTCTGAGACCGGAGAGGACGGGGCCTGCAAGAGAGGAGTCACTTGGGATTGTCAGGAGAGAAGGACCACTCTGTCTCAGCCCCAAGCCTCAGTAAGGCTGAGCCAGGGAGAGAGGGCCCTCTGTGAGGGTCTGGACCACCTGTTTCATCTGCTGTGAAAAGATCGATGCCAAAGCATGGCCATGTTTTCATTCTTTTACCTGAGCTGCTGAGTGAATCTCCTGGGTTTTTTTCCCGTGAGATAGAAACTAGTGCCATCTTCTAACCAAGTGGTGTTAGCCGGCAGGGGTTTTTTTCCCCTGTCATTTTGGGGTTTTGTTCCAGTGTGTGTGTGTGGGTAAGGTCTGACAGTTTAATATCTAGCATTTATTTACCTTTATCCCATGCCTTTTTGGCATTCTGTTTGTCAATAAACTGTTGATTTTTTTCACTTTCATCTACTTGTATTCATTTCCTATTGGTGAAAAGGGATTTTTGGAACTCTTTTTAGAGGAGACAACTCATTCCAGAATGTCTTCTCCTAAATTTGTCTCTAAACTGAGACACTGATGCACCCCAGGATCCCATTGGCCCTGTTGGCCACAAGGGCACAGTGCTGGCTCATGGTCAACTTTTCATCCACCAAGACTTCCAGGTCCTTCTCTGCAGAGCTGCTTTCTAGTACATCAGCCTCCAGCCTGTACTGGTACTTGGGGTTGCTCCTCCCCAGGCGCACAACCCTCCCTACCACTGCCTTTGTTGAACCTCATTAGGTTTCTCTTTGCCCAACTCTCTAGCTTGTCCAGATCCTGCTGAATGGCAGCACAGACTTCAGGTGCATCAGCCACTCCCCCCGCTTTCATATAATCAGCAATCTACTTAGGGTGCATTTTATCCTTTCCTCCAGGTCGTTGATAAACAAGTTGAATAAGACTGGACCCAGTATTGATCCATGGGGAACACCACTGACTATAGGCCTCCAAGCGGATTCTACTCCACTGATCAGACCCTCTGAGCTCTGCCGTTCATCTGAGACATGAGGGTTAGAAATGAATTTAAGCTAGAAATGAATTTAGGGTTTAGGATAGCTGTTTTAGACTATATATGTTGCGTAACTTGCTTAACTCACTGTGCTTGCAAAGACCTGAAAAGATGGACAAAAGGAATGCAAGGATTTCCTGATAAGGAGAGTTTTTACCCCAAACAAGGGAGAAGGAATGTGCGAACCTGCAAGCTGTTGGAGATGAGAGGCTCCTCGGACTCTAAACCAGCTTAGACTAGTGCTATAGTTTGGGCTACAGTCAAGACACTAAAGACCATGCACTGGGAAGAAAAGGTGAAAAGTTCACATTGATGAAGACTCATTTTTCTTCCTCCTGCGACCACAGAATGACCACCAGAGAGCACTGTGCAAGTGCAGAAGGTCTGATAAGCTAATTATAATAGGAAGCAGGCCTAGGCAGGGCTTGGAAATTACTATGCATGGATCTATTGCAAAACTTGATGCGTATGTAACATTTTAGAGGATAAAAAGAGGATTAGGTTTCTCAGGAGGTGCACGTGTCTTTGGAGGAGTTATTCCCCACACGCCTTAGTGTCGAATACATACCTACTTTACAACTTTATGAATTGTGGAGTCTTTTGACGAATCACAGCCAGTTCGTGACCCACCTCACTGGTCATTCATCAAACCCAAATTTCCTGAGCTTACCTATAAGGATGTTATGGGAGACTGTTATGGGAGTCTTGCTGAAGTTGAGAGAGACTGAAAAATTAAAGGTTAATGACTCAATCAGCTATTTGCAAAAGCAGCAGGTACTTTGCTGAGGCCAGGTTTGTAATCCCCAACAGAAGGGAAGGAGAAAAGTTTTTGGGTGTGTGGTGGTGAAACCTCTGATCTGCCTAAGAACAGCCCAGGTGCAGAGTGGATGCACACCAACCATGGGAGGATGACTATTACAGCGACCTGAAAAGGTCTCCATGGTGAGAGAAGGACGAGAATCTTGTTTGATGATCAGAAGGCTGGATTTATTGATATATGATATATAATACATTATTACTATACTAAAAAGAATAAGCAGAGAAGTTGCAGAGAGCTAAGCTAAGAATAGAATAGAATGAATCTAAAAACAAGAGAATTCTCTGTCCCTGTGTTCCAGAGAGCTTGCCCTGTGATTGGCTCTTGATTGTACACATGGAACATGAACCAATCACAAGTGCATCCTATTGCATTCCACAGCAGCTGATAACAATTGTTTACATTCTTCCTCTGGGGCCCTTGCTTCCCAGAAGATGCACAAATCCCAAAGAAAGGATTTCTGTGAAAAAATGTCTGCGACATCTCACCTTTCTAAATTGTATAAATTAAAAAAAAATGCTGATGTGAAATGCAAAGGAAATTTCTTCACCGGTAAAATATACAATAATAACAAATCACTAAAACAATCCTACAATCTAAGAAAATGCAAAAAACAATGCAAAGAAAATTCAAGTCCAAGCAGCTGAGTTTCAGGAACAGTCCATGAGCTGAAGTTGTTTCTTTTGGACATCTGAGAGTCCTTTTTGGTCCTGAAACAGACTTCTGCAAAAGTCCCATCAATAGTTATCACAAACCATTGACAGTCTTACAACAATTTCAAACAATTTAAAACAATTTGAACAATTTTGGAATGTCCTTTTCTGGCCCTTCAATGCTTCAGTGCTTCAGAGCTGCTGCCCGCTATTTTCAATCTTTTTTATTTAATTTTAAAATTTTTTTTTTGATTGAAAAGGAAAAGAGCAGCAGCTGAGCAGAGCAGTGCCACAGAAGGAAAAGGCCCTGGGGGCCCTGGCCCATAATGGACCAGGAACCCCAAAATTGGCCCACAAAGGGGGGCCAGGACCAGTAGGAGAAACCACAACTCCCAGAAACACCAAGGGGTCAAGTGATGGCCCTGGCCCAAAAAATTCCTGAGCCCAACGGCCCAGGCCAAACCCATGAAGCAGGCTCTGCATTCCCACAGGCCTGCACCCTGCTGCCAGCACAATGGCAGCACAGTTGGTGACATGCTTCCTTTCCCCAAAACCACTGAGGAATGCCAGCAGCAGGGAAATAGAAGCCTTCCCCAGAAATGCCATCTGGGGTCTGGAGATGTTTGTTCCCCACAGCAAACCAGCTATGGTCTCCTCCAACTGTGCCCTCTTCCCCTGCAATGCATCGGGTTTGTCTCTCATCCGTCCCATGGCTTCATCCCCACCCCCTCCGGACTGGAGACCAGAGGCAGAGCTCTCGGGATGCACCTGCCCCCCGCCACTAGGGCGCAAGAGAGGCGGCAGAGATGCCAGCCTCCATGGGACAATCCCCGAAAAAATACCCCCCAACCCGCTGAGAATGCTGATCTTAAAAACAGGCAAATGCACTGCCCCCACAGTCAGCTGGCGAGCACTCCCCTCTCCACAGAAGGGGAGGCCAGCCGCCGGGGCCGCTGCAGGGCCAGCCGGTGCAAGCGGCGGGAAGGCCGATGGAAGTGGCGGGGAAGCCGGAACCAGGGAGGGAATCACACTGGATGTAGGAGTGGCTGCGGGCTTTTCTGAGGGTCCCGCGGGTTCGGCGCCATCTCCAGCACCCTCCTGAACAGGGACCGTCTTGGCTTGAGGTGGTGGGAAGGCCGGTGGAAGCGGCGGGGGAGCTGAAGGGGCTGGAGAGAACAACTCCTCCACTGAGCTGGAAGCTGGAGACGCGTCGTCGTCGCCTGGCAACAGCGACTCAGCCGCAAGAAGGGAAGCTGGTGAAGCCGCGGGCAGGGCTGCCTGGAGAGGCGGAGACGGGATCACCTGGAGAGACGGCGCTGGCAGGGGTGGGGAGGCCTCAGAGACCGGTGCCGCCCCCATCTCTGAGCGGGGCAGGGTCCGAGAGGCCGGATGGGGAAGCACTGTCCACTCCCATCCCCCCTGCGGGGGAGAAGGGGGGGGAAGAGAAGGCTCCATCTGCGCAGGCTCGGGAGAAAGAGTAAAAAAAACTTCTTCGAGCGGCGAAGTTTCACCCCCCCCTGCCGCGAAGCAGGGGGGGCTGGGAAGTCCCCACTCATCCCCCACCGGGTCTTCTCCCACTGGGGACGGTGGAAACGGAGCCTGCCCATAGCAGTTAGAAATCCATGGAAAAATAGCTGCTCTCCTCTTCAAAACTGGGAAGAGCTTTATAAATGCTGGGTAGATAGAAGGAAAGACACGTCCCTGACTGTAGACGAACTGGAAAATGGAATTCATGCACTCCCACACAAAAACATCCAAAGCGTATAGGACATCGGTAAAGAACTGAAAAAGCTTTGCCCATCGAAAGAACTCATAGAGATCTGTTGCTGACAGAATAAAATCATCTTCTCTACACCATTCTTGCCAGAGGGCAATAAGTTTCTCCTCTGAAGGAGAAAAACGAACCTCTTCTTGCAAGGCATGTGTCTGCTACATGAACAGCCACAAACTACGAAGGGCTGTATCCTCAGGGATAGAAAAGCGAACAGTACCTTTTGAAAGAGTCCAGCTCTGGCCAGCTCCACGGTTATGCTGCTCTTGTCTATCATCTTTCCTGAAGGTTTTCCAGAAGAAGATTCACTTGTGGTCAGCCTTGGCTGTGAACTCTGTCCAAATCAGGATCTTCGGTTCTTCAGCTCCAGGCTTGAATCCACTTCTGTGGTCACTTCAAAGCAACCATCACATGCTGCACATACAGGATTTTACCCAGTGCAGCAATTTGCTCCTCTGGTCTTATCAAATTAATTTTTGCTCTGACACGAGGGGTCACCAAATATTACAGTGACCTGAGGAGGTCGCTGGGGTGAGAGAAGGATGAGAATCTTGTTTGATGATCAGAAGGCTGGATTTATTGATATATGATATATAATACATTATAACTATACTAAAAAGAATAAGGAGAGAAGTTGCAGAGGCTTGCTAAGCTAAGAATAGAATAGACAAGAATCTAAAAACAAAGTTCTGTGTCCAGGGAATGTGTCCCCAAGCTTAGTCCTGTGATTGGCCCCCAATTATAAACATGGAACATGAACCAATCACAGGTGCATCCTATTGCATGCCACAGCAGCTGATAACAATTGTTTACATTCTTCTTCTGAGGCCTTTGCTTCCCAGAAGATGCACAAATCCCAAAGAAAGGTTTTCTGTGAAAAATGTCTGCGACAGATGACCAGGACAAATCAACCTTTGTTTACCAACAAGCTGGGGTTTGAGCCAGATGGGGAAGAAGACTAAAAAGAAGCAGACCCTGTGAGGTGGGATAATGCTTTTTATCATGCCAATGATCTCCCTTACACAACTGGCTCAGGTGTAAAACTCTCTCCTCAGAGGAGGTACCTGGGTGTTCCCACCTAAACCTGAACATATATTAACCCATTGAACTTTATATTGTGTGGGCTTCCCCCACCCCCAATGGATCAAGCCAGCAGCCATCACTTCGACCAATGGATATTGAAATTGCAGCAATCAAGTCTTTTCACTGGATCCATGAGTGGTAATATCCTTCCTCTCCACTATCCACTCTTAGCCAGCCTTCCTTCCTTCCTGCACACCGGGGGTGGGGGGGAGGGGGGAGTGGATCCTCCTTCCCCCTGCTCAATGGTTGTGGGCAACTTCCAGGGGGGTAAAATCCTGGCACCAACCCGGGACTGCTCCTGGGGCCCAGTGGGCTCGGCTGGGCCCCGGGCTGGGGGGGGGGGGGTTGTAGCAAGCAGCCAGATGTTAGCAAGGACGCTCCATCTGGCCCCGCGGCACTCCCCTCTCCCTGCTAAGCAGCCAATGTTGAGGGGCCAGCAGGCGGCCAGGGGGAAGGGGGCCCAACCCTGTGGCAGGGCTGGCAGGGGCCACCCAGCTGTGTTGCCTCACTCCTGGCCGGAAGGGAAAGAGGAAGTTCCCATGTTTCTTTAGTCTTTTAACATATGTTTTTCACAAAGGTGTGTCCAGCTTTCCAGTGGTTGGAAGCTTTGCATCACTTCCCTAAATGTCTCTCATGCAAAACCATGACACATTATTTGGGTTGGAAGGGACCGTAAAGGTCATCTAGTTCCAACCCATCCTGCCTCTCAACCTCTCTCTCCTCCCCAGCCTACTCCCCTTTGGAGGGGGGGGGGTGTGGGTGGGGTGGAGGAGGTGTGGAGTATTGGAGAGACAGCCTTGATGATACCAGGGATTGCCCTAACCCAGTGTCTTAGTTTAGGATAATTATATGGAGCGGAGACTTCAAAATTAGTCACCTCCCCTTTTAGTTTATAATCACTCCTTTTTCAGTTTATAATCACTCCCCTTTCATGAATAACAAGAGACAAATATCAGAGGATATAAGTGAAAAAACAACAGTTTACTAAAAAACAAAACAGCAACAATCAAGACAACAGTAATAACTACTAGATACAAAGGTGCTGTATCCTGTGGACTCCCCAGGAACAAATAAAACAAGATGGGAGAGAAGCCCATCCCCCAAGATGGTGGCCTCCATAGAAGATCATGTGGACCAGAAGACAAAGACAATACGGCAGAGAAGCCTTTCTAGGCTCAACCTTACCCTGGAACAAAAAACCTGGAAGGTAGAAGTTTGCGAAGCAGTTCTGGTAGCAGACGGGGAGTGTCTGGGGCAGCTCTGGACCTGTGGTGTCAGTTTCCCTGCTTCTTTTTGGCTGACTGGACCCAGTTGGTGTCAATGCTGCAGTTCCAAGTTGCTGCTATGTTGCAGGGGGAAGAAATGGTCCTGCTAAGCACCGAGGAATGGTGGCCCTGGCCCTTGCCTGTCTCAGCTTGGTGCTGTGGCTGCAGACAGGCTTTTAGCAAAATTTTGTTCGGAAACAGTTTAGGAGTGTGAAATGCAGTTTCTCCAACACCTGTGCCAGGCAACCCCCCCCCTCCAGAGCTCAGAGAGAAACAAAAAGAGGCTTCTGCTTTGTGCTGCCTTAGCTCAGAGAACCTACCCCAGTTAAGTCTCTTGGCAGCCCAATGCGAAACAAAAGAGATCTCTGTGTGCTGGTTTCCTCTCTTTTAAAGGGACCCCCAGACCTCTCTACCTCTGCAAACCTAAGGTAAAACACTCTAGTTCAGCTTTTGGCCCCCAGCTCTTAAAAACAATAGCAATAACCTTGGACAGATTGGTGTAGAGAAGATATGGAATACAATACACATTTTTTGGGTTATGCAGGTCACCCAGGTGGAGCACCTTGCACTTAGCTTTGTTGAACCTCATGAGATTGCCATGGACCCACTTCTCGAGGTTATCCATGTCCCTCTGGATCATATCCCATCCTTCAGGTGTGTCAACTGCATAATTCAGCTCGGTGTCATCTGCAAACTTGATCCCACTGTCTATGCCATTGATGAAGATACTAAGCAGTACTGGTCCCAATATGGATGCTTTAGGAATGCAATTCATCACTGATTTCCATCCAGACATGGAGCCATTGATCACTACTCTCTGGATGTGGCCATCTGGCCAATTCATTATCCACTGAAATGGTCATTCATCCAATCCATCTCTCTCCAATTTAGATAGAAAGATGTTGTGGGGGACCTTGACAAAGGCTTTACCGAAGTCCAAATAGATGATATGTGCAGCTCTTCCCTTGTCCAGCTGAAATAAATAGGGCAGGAGATCTTTCTCCTTTTAATGCCTTTATTAAAAATCAGCTCGGGTGGGAAGAATTGATGGGTTACACACACACTGCCACTGCTTCCAGGAGTGGCACAGAGGAGGAGGAAAAGTGCAGCTGTGTCTGCTGGTATGCAGGCAGAGGTGGGGCTTCCATCCTCACGAGAGCACCAGGAGATTCCCGGTTTTTCGGTTTGACATTCAGGGTCCTCTTTCTAGTCGACTCCTTTTAGGTTAGGGTGAAAGGTAAAAAGGGTCTTAGCAGATACTGGATTCTGTTCCTCACATCTAGACATCACTTGGATCCCTTAATTCCATGTTGGCTCGTTGTTTTTAGGGGTTTTTGCTAGGTTTGGTGAGGGGTTTCCTCATTTGCATGCCAACTTCGTTGTCCCCTCCTCTTCAGCATCCCGGGTGCCATCCTCCAGGAAGCCGCAGGGTGTCACTCAACAAAAAGGGGAATTCCCAACCATCAACAACAGGTAGTTAATGAAAAACTATTAACAACAGGTGATTACAACAACAAACAGTTTGAACTCCACCCTGGCAGCAACTGGCCCAACCTTTGAACTCTGCAACCTTTTAAAACATGGGCAACTTTTCTTCTCATAGCACACTGATGGAGTCGCTCCATCAGAGAAGGCCACTAGGATGGTTAGGCAGGACTTGCCCTTGGTGAAGCCATGCTGGCTGTCTTGAATCACCTCCTGTTACAAATGAGAGGAGAGAGTTTGAATGGCCCCTGCCAGGTTTCTGGCAGTAGGCAACAGCCTTATTGAGGCAGCCAGCACCCCAAAACCACTCTCGCTGGCAAGTTCTTAATAAAGACTGATCAGATTGTCCTGGTTTAGGGCAAATTTGGGAGAGAACCTCCTAAAGGATTCCTCTAGAAAGCAGATTCAAGAGGTCCCTCCCCCAACCGGTTCCGGAAAATATTTCCTTGGAGAAAAGTGGAAAAAACTGTTTATTTAATAGGCAAAGCATTCACCAGCACAAAAATGAACAATATTAAATAATAAAACCTCTTGCCACTCCAAAAGAGATGACAAACTCAGAAAGTCCACTTCGTGGACTGTAGCTCAGCTTACTCAGTCTCTTATCAGTCCCTCCTGTGCTGGAAATGCCATGGCCCAGGCCTGGCCTCGTGGGGCACAGATGCGAGCTGCCAGTGCTCTTCTGGGTGTTCAGTCTAGAGCAGGTTTAAACAGGTCCAAAGAAAAAGAAAAACCACAGTCCAGGGAATTTCTCTGCCTCAGCTAGCTGGGAACTAACTAAAAGCAAAGAAGAGCACTGTCCCACCATCTGTCCCTCCACAGACAACACAGTCCAGGAGCAGGAATGTGGAGGAGTGAGTGCAGTTTCAGAAAACAAACTGTGCACTTCTTCTTCCCTCCCCCCCTCCCCTTCACTCTCAGAACCCACCTTAAAGGTGCAAAACTTATTTCTGGGTTAAACAGATGAATGGGGATATGAGCATCATAAAGTCACCCCAGGACACAGATCTATTACAAAATGAATTATTTATTGAATAGACACAAGGAAAAACAGACATAAGACTTTAACAGGCTTACTTACTACACAGGATATGTCCTCCCATAGTCCTCTTTCCCCTCCTGCTTGTAATAGCCTTGGTAGTCAAGGCATTTGGGGAGGGTCGGCTTGTAACTAGGAGGTACGGCATAAAAACACCTGACCTCCAATCAAGACGTAAGAAAGCAATCTTCAGAAATGGATGGCACAGAAGGAGTTGACAAAACTTTAGGAGGGGTTAAGGGTATAGAAGGCAGAGAATCCATTTTGTAGATGAGCACATGGCGGTTTAGTCTTGTGCTCCCAGCGCTGCTTTTTCTCCTTATACAGTCTTTTGCTGTATTTTTGTTAAGGTTTAATAAACCTTTCAAATTTTAAAAATGAGTGTCTTTTCTCACACAGTGGTGGTTTTCACCATTGAAAGCACATAGTGCTTGCCTTGGCACGTTTGAGGCAGTGTGATGAAATCAATCTGCTAGGCCTCCCGATAGTTATATTTGGACCAACGCCCACCATACCATAGAGGTTTCACCTGCTTTGCCTGTTTAATCGCAGCACATGTCTCACAGTCATGGATAACCTGAGAAATACTATTCATGGCTAAATCCACCCTTTGGTCTCAGGCCCACTTATAGGTGGCATCTCTACCCTGATGGCCTGAGGCATCATGGGCCCATCGAGCTAGGAATAACTGTCCCTTGTGTTGCCAAAACAATTTTAACTGTGACACTTCTATTTTCACAGCCTCATCTACCTGTTTGTTGTTTCAGTGTTCCTCATTAGCCTGACTCTTGGGGACATAGGCATCTATGCTGCCGAGCGTCTTTCGGCAGAAGCAGTGCTCCAGAGCACACTGCTGCTGCCACGGTGTTCTGTGTGGCAAGCAGCCGCTTCTTCGCATCCAGGAGACGGAGAGTGCAGCAGCTTTGAGAGGCGAAGAATGAAGCCGGCAAAACACCGCGAGCTTGTTTGCGCATCTTTTAGACTGCTAAAGGATGGTGTCTTGTTACTCGCCTGCCTCTTCACTTGACATTAGCGTTCGTATGGAAGGAGTTCCTAAACAACTCTGCTGTGCTTCTACCTGGTCATCCTGCACTCCTCCCTGGAAATTCTTGCTCATCCTTTTAGGCTTTGAGATGAAGAGAAGTCAATGGCAGCTGCAGAAAAGAAAGGCACCAATGAGTTTTTCAAGAAGCAAAAGCATACGCAACTGACTGTGCTTGTGAATGAGCAGCTGC
Source organism: Melospiza georgiana (assembly GCF_028018845.1). Classification (NCBI taxonomy): domain Eukaryota; kingdom Metazoa; phylum Chordata; class Aves; order Passeriformes; family Passerellidae; genus Melospiza; species Melospiza georgiana. Next base: position 7,579,160 of record NC_080464.1, on the reverse strand, counting down.
TGGATTTTTGCAGTTCCCTTCAGTACACACAAAAGTCCGGTGCTCTGCTGCTTCATTCTTCGCCTTCTGTGATCTGCACAGGAGTGAAGCTGAGTGAGGGTATTCAGCTTTGCCACTTTTCAGCATCTGTGCTGCACATATGCACTGTGACATCTCTGTTGAAGCAAAGGGAGACAACCCATCCTTTGATCAGCATCGAACTCCGATTTATTGATCCAACATGCACATTTTATAACTGTGTTAATTAAGTTCGTACATATTGCAAAACCCGAGCTCATCATTGACTACAGATTACACAGCAATCCCTCCTTTTGTTTTCAATACCTGTGGTTTGTTATTGAGACTAAGACTTGTTTTTCTCATTCTGTTATGAACGGTTCTCAAGGCCTCCATGTTTGTCACTCTGCTTTCCCATAACTATCCAAGGACAAGATATTTACTTGTTATTAAAAAACAACCTGAGAACTTCTGCTGTTTACAGAAACGTGCCTGAGAATTTTGTTGTTTACAGGAACAGGCTTTGAGAATTTGCTGCTTACAGCTGCCTTTTACTTTTCAATCAGCTGTATGATTATGACATGTCTGAACAAAACTCTATAAGCCATGTCTGAGCAAAATTCTCCAACACATCTCTCGGGATCTTTTGGCTTATTTCATACATCAATAAATTCATTGGTTGCCTCCAGTAGTTCCGACATGGCTTCATGTAATGCTCCTCATAGCTCTTCCCTGTCTCTCAGGAGCTGGTGTCGACTGGGCAACAGATGAGGGAATTGTGCCCACAACAGCCTTTTGTTCACTCTGATTTTTTCTTGCTTTCCATTTTTCTGTCTTCTGAGGAACTTGTGCATGAGGGCAGAGGGGAAGTTGATGCTGATCTAGCTGGGAGAGTCACTGCTACTCCTTTCACTATGGTAAGGAGGATAAATTTGTATGTACTGGCAATGGGAAGGTCTGTAGTATTTTACTTGGGGCAGTGGAGACTTTTCTTGGGAAAACTCTATGGTCAAGGGGAGCAGAGGGGGCAATTGCCTTTTTGGTAGAGCCCTGCAATTCCTTGCTTGGCAAAGGTAGAATCATGTTTCCCTCAGCAGGTAGAGGATTCTGTCAGTGCTGAAATAAAAACTCAGAGAAAGCAGCTGCCCCTGTGGGATGGAGGACAACCCCTCCCTCCCTAATCTACTGTGTCTGGTGCAGGACCACAATGGTCAGACCTTAATTGCTGTCTGATGGGGTCTTCTCCTTGTTTCCAGTATATTCATTCCTGTCTTACACACTTCCACTCCCCACATCTCATGTTCCTTCCTAATTTTGAAATCTTCACACACTGCTGGAGCAAGGTTTGCTATCTGGAAAGGCTGCCAGGGCTGTGTGCCCATGGGAGCATCTGGAGTAAGAGGTTGCGTGGTGGCCCAGGACCCCCCTGTCCCAACGACCTTCACCTCAGAGAGGGGGACATTGCTCCCAGCAGCTCTGGACAGGGGTAGCTGAGAGCCCTTGGCTTGGAGAGCTGAAAGTGGGGCCAGGATGGAGGCAGCAGGTGAGTTCACAGCTGAGTACTGTTCTTTTGGTTTTGCTTTCAGTATTAAAACATCGGGTAACATTGGGAAGGAGAGTTAAACACAACATAGCAAGTTCTCTGTGCTTATCATCCCTTTGGACTGCTGCAGAACAAGGCACCAATGCCAGAACTACCCCACAGTTTTCCTTCAGTTGCTGGTGGCATAACCAGGGAGCATCACAGAAAGGCTGAGGTGCTGCTCCCACTGGGTTTGTGCCAGACCAGCAATCTCAGTTGAGTTTCTAGTGCAAGAAATCACAGCTTTTCAGAGCATTCCCCCCTCCTACCCTTTTCTTGCACTTTTGCTTCCCAGAGGTGCATCCTGCATGGTTTCCCTGCACTGGGAAATGAGAGTATCCAGCTGCAAAGATTCATTAGCACAAACACCTTCCACCATTACAAATACACTGTTGAGTGAGACAGGGTTCTGTATCCTGGGGAGAGCACTGCTACGCAGTCAGGCATGTGGTTTTACAAAAACTGGAGCTACAATTTGTAGCAGTTTAGGTTTTTACCACTCAACTGTAATGTCTCCTTTACAGCATTTGTCCTTTGGAGCTGAATAGAAATTGACTCTCCCCCTGGTCTGCAGGCATTCTATTGTGTTGGCAGCGGCTCTAATTATGTACCAAGTAACCCTAATTAAACCAATTCTTGTGTAACTGCACATGCAGGCAATGCCACTGAACAAATGACCTGACCAATGTTGTCACTTGAAAGGCATAAACCCACATCAAATCCTTAATTGGAAAGTCAAATTGTAAATTGCTGCAGATTTTTAGCCCTTTGTTCTTCAAATGATTGAACAGGAGTAGTGGCCAAATACCCTGAGTGCTCCCAAAACCTTGGTTGAATTCATTTTCTTAGCTGCTGAGGCCAAAAGATGTTATTTGTTTAGGAAAAAGGAATGATGGAGCATCCTTAACTGTAACATTTGTCAGGCTGCTCTAGAGGATATAAGAATAGTGGGCCCAGGTAGACAAGTGCCCCTTCTGGAGGATGGGTGATTTTGTGCAAATTGTTGGATTATTTGACGATTTCTGCTGCCAGCTGCCTTGCTGTTTGTCCAGAAAATGCTCCCTAAAGCTGCGACTGTCCGCTGTGTTATGCCATGGGCTGCAGCTTGCGCCCTGTAATCAGTAATACAGCCAACAGATGATGCTCACATACACAGCTGCTCCAGGTTTCTTCCCAAAATGCCACACAAGCTTTCTGCAGTTCGGGATCCAATTTTCATTATTCCTATTTTTAAGGAGCTGCTGAAAACAGCAAAGGTTTTACCCTAATTTCTCTGAGCCCACTGGGAATAGTTCTCTGGGATTGCTGGCGTGTGGGCAGAATTCTTACCAAAGGGATTTCATATCTCTACTTTGGCCCTTTTACAAAGTTTGACATAAAGGAAGTAAGTTGGACTATGAAAAATTCCAGGCTCTGCATCACTAATTTGTCCTCCAGTGAAAAAAAAAAACCCAAAGACCTTGAGACAGGGCAGCAAGGGAAAAAAATTAAGAACTAGCACTGAATTCAGAATTTCCTGCTGTTTGTAAAATGTGTTTAGTTAGGGGGTGCGGGGAGACAGCATTTCAAATCCTTTAATATGTATTGACTTTCTGGTGGTTCAACTTTGTGCTGCTGAATGCTTCCCTTTCTGTAGATAATCAAACAGGCTCTAGGCACAGAGCTTTGTGGGAAAATATTCTGCCTTGTGAATACAGCAAATAAAAGCAGAGCTAATTAAGCATGTCAATCATGCCCACATCAATTAGTTACTAATACGTTCCTTTGGCTGCTGGCACTGGCTGTGGTTGCCAGGGAGATTTGTGGGATCCCTGTGCCTGGAGATTTACGGGAGCCCCGTGCCTGTGCAAGGTGTCTGCTGTACGGAACTCTGTGGGAGACGACACGAATAAGGTGGTGGGATGACGCTGGCATGGTGGTTGGGAGCTGAGGGTGGGATGCAGGGTGGCAGATGCTGAAGCAGCTCAAGCCAGGGATGGGGACAAAGATTACCCAGACACCATATGGCTCCATTTACAAAGGGATGTGACCCCATCCATCACTTCCTGAAGCAGATGGAAATACTTCTCTGGAATATAATGGTTTGGGATTTGGCTCAGAGTAAATCCAGTAAAAGGATGTAGCTCTGGATTAAAACACACTTCCAGGAGAAGGTACAGGAGCTGCCCCACTTGCTCCTTGCAGTCCAGGCTCAGCCCTGCAGTGCCCTGAGATGCCCAGCAGATATGGGGGGACTCAAGAGTGCTTGATGGGACTTTGTGGGAATGTTGAACATTTTACAGCAGGCATGGACACAAGCTGACTGCATAGTGGAGAAAACAACCAGGGCTTGGCCTGTCTGGGGGCAGAACTCAGGATAAGTGGCCTGGTGTGACAAAGAGGGAAAGAGGAATGAAAAACCTTTTGCAAATGAGGTAACAAAAATGTGTTTTGGAAGCTGGACAGGTCTGTGAAATCCCAGGCAAAATATAGATGGGCTAAAAATTGCTGCCATCCTCAGGGACAGTGTTAATCCAAGATGCTCATGCAGAACTAAGATTTTTTTCCCCAGGAGCATATTTTTTTTCTTCCAAGCCACCAATCAGCCTGCACTAGGTGTCATCCCTGCACATCCCTGGCATGTGCAGGAGGGCCCAGGGGAGGTCCTGTGAGCTGCCCCGGCTCTCCATCTCCCTCACATTCCCAGAAACCCTGCACAGACACAGCAAGACCTTGAAAAGCATCCAAAGGCATCCAACTCGCTTTTCATTAAGGAGAACAGAATGAGCACCTGGATGGATCCTGAAGGGCACAGGGGTGGCAGCAGAAGGAAGAGCAGGCTCTGGGCTCCAGAGCCAGATGAAGGTGCTTCTGGAGAGCAAAGGTTGGGTAGGAAGCCACAGACAGCAGGCTACAAAATGACAACTGCTGAGCTATTCCAGATGTTTTTATTTTTAAATTAAATAGAAAATAAAAATTGTCCTCACCTCTTGCAAGATCTGAGGCCATGAGGTTAAAGAGCACATTTTATCACTCCCATCTCTTTGAAAGCAAGAGCCTGCAGGCATCTTCTGAGAGCAGGGCTCACTGTTCTGAATGCACTAAGCTGACCTTTTCTGCACCAGGCCCAGGAATAGCCTGCTTACCAGAACTTGGGTCCAGGCTTCACCAGGACTTGGGTCTTCTGCTGTCTCCGGTCGGCTGTCTGGTCTCTGCCTTGAGATGCATGGGATGGTTCTGCGGCAGCCCGTGCTCAGAAGAACGAGTCTGGACTCTTCACTTTTTGGTCTTCAGGTTATTATTTCTTACCTATAAAATTTTCTCTTTGCCCAGCCAAGGTCCGCTCAGCAAGGCAGCCACAAGCACTCTCATTGCCCCCGAGGCGATGTCATCTTTTTATACTACAAACTACGTATATCATATTTACTTTTAATTCCCAATCCCTATCACCTATGTTAGACAGTGTATTTCTACTCTAAACCAATCCTAAAGTGCCAACATTACAGCAGAAAATGGAGAACAAGAAGAAGAAAGAAGAAGGACTAGACACGCCCTGATTCCTCCATCTTGTCCCCATAACTCCTATACCAAAAATCCTAAAATCTACATTTTCACCTTGTGAATACTTTATTATTACACCATTCAAACCTGTGCGGCTTTCACATCCCCATACCAAGCTGGGAATTGGTTGGAAGGATCAAAGTCAAGCCACCAGGTGTTCTGGGCAGCATGCCAGGGTCTCTGAGTCCCCCAACGGGGTTCTCGGCAACTCTGGACATCCAGAGGGATGTGCTGAGTTCCCACACTGCAGCCGATGCTGTGCTCTCTTCTGCTTGGAAAGCACCTTCTTTGGCTCCGGCAGCAACTCATCCTCCTTCTTGGAGCTGGGACAGTGGGCAGCCACAAAGAGGAGTGGCCCCAGCACAAAGGAGGAGGAGGCCTGTGATGAAATTGTTGGACCATTCCCCTGTCTAGCTTCAGTCTGTGCTGCCTGGACACTTCATTTGTTGTTTCACACCTTGCTGGGAGGCCAGGAGAGCTGACGGTTTCTGCTAGAACATGGTGTGAGCACTGGGGACAAGCTGCACTACAGCTATGAGTCTAAAATGAAATTTTTCCCCTTGTCTGCCATCAGTGAAGGATTTTTCTGTGACAAACTCTTGGGTACTAATAGACCGTCTGGTAGCCGTGGAAGGAGTAGCAGAGCAATTCCCAGTAGCTCTGGGCAAATTCAATTCTATTAAAATTAAATAACCACAGGAGCTTGTTCACCAATTTTTGTCAACTGAAGCTGGGAAGACACAAGGAAGAGACTCCCCAGAAACTTCTTTCAACCACAGATCCCAAGAGAAGAGGATCCAGCTCTTCAGTGGCAAGATCCATGCATCTGCATAGAATTCAAATGGAGTCAAGTTCATTGCAAATCAAGTTGTCAGGCAGGTCCCCCAGTATTTCCTTCCCTCCCACAGCAGAATCTCCACACTGTCATTAATGCAGGCAGCTCTACCCTTCCTACCTCCTGCTGAAGTCATTAAAGAAGTGCCAAACATGGATGTGTCACCCTCACCCTGCACCTCCTGGTGCCCTCCAAAAAATTCCTGGTGCCTTCAGCAGAATTATATGAATGAGCAGAGAAGAGGGGCCTGGGCAAGGTACTGACAAGCTCTTTGGTGTTGAGTCCCTGACCAGGGATCTGCAGCCCACAACTACCAGTTGAAGGAAACACCTGGGGAGCAAATGTGTGTCGTTCCCCCCACCAGAGGTACCTACTCTTCACAGGCAGATGGCAGCAATGCTCCTCTGGCTATGCAGAAACTTGAAATTCTCCTGTTCTGGAACAGATCTTTTGGGTCACCTTGAGGAAGGTATTTAATCTCCCCGTGTTTCCATTCCTCAAGTGAAAGACAGAAATAGCAGCACTGCCTTCCTCCCAGCAGAGTAAGTGTATTAAAGATAGTGAGGTCATGGTAGTCCTGGAAGGGCCTCGATGGAAGGGATTCATTTCAATGCATTTGTTGTGCATTACTTACTCAGCCTGGGGTTTTAATCTTCTCTTCTCCATCACTGTAACCTAAATTTCCTTGAGCTGTCTCACTAGAACTCAGTCCCAGTTGAATCCCTGCCTTGTTTGAGGGTTTTCTCCAATTTCTCCTTTAGCGGATGATGAGGTTTATGCTAGCCCTCATCCCACCTCTCAGTCTATCCCAGGAGAGCTGCAAAAGCTCCCTCCACAGGGAGCACCAGTGGTTTATCTGGGAGCTTGTGCAACTTCTCGGGATAATCCCTCTTCTGTTTTTCCAGTCTAGTGATGTGTGGTTTACAGCCTTTTCCAGACCTTCTGCACTGCCTCGTGCTGCGGGGGTTGGAGGGAAACTTTCCACCAAAACAGCAGCCTGCGACTCCTCTTGTCTCCCTCGGGATGTTTTGATCTGGGCAGAGGTGCCTAGGCACCCCTTGTTCATGCAGGTGTTAGCCCTGTGTTTTATAGAGGTGCAGCTGGCAAGCTGAGTGAGCAGTATCATAGAATCAGGGAAGGGGTTGGATTGGGTTGGGAGGGACCTAAAAATCATCCAGTTTCAACCCCCATAGACAAGGACACCTTCCCCTACACCAGGTCGCTCTGAGCCTCATCCAGCCTGGCCTCGAACAAGTCCAGGGGCGGAGCATCCATCATTTCAGTGCTACATTTGGATTCTTCCTAATTTGTTAACTTCCAGCTTTTTTGACTGGTTATTTCCAGCAGGATTATTTGATGCTCTATTATCAAACAAATCATGGCTCACATAGGCAGAAACCTGCAGGAGGCATATCAAGAATTGATTGCAGTGCTTAGTGGCATTAACAGTGCCACTTCCCATCTCCCTCAGGACCTGAGCACTGCTCTAAAAAAGCTGTGAAGGGGAAAGTGTCAGCAAAGGTGCTTCAACATGGATTCTTCTTCATTTCTCTTTCACCTTTATCTTTTGTAATGTCCATAACTAGCTGCCTTGCCCTCTTTCTTGCAATTGGCCATCCCATGAAAGACCCTAAAAAAATTCAAGCCCAGTATTCATTGAATCATTGAATCATAGAATGGTTTAGGTTGGAAGGGACCTTAAAAATCATCTAGACTAGACCATGTTGCTCAGAGCCCCATTCAGCCTGGTCTTGAACACTTCCAGGGATGGAGCAGCCACAGCTTCTCTGGGCAACACCTGTGCCAGTGTTGTTTCTGTAACCAGTGTGCGCTATAATTTGCTTCCACCTTTCCCAAATACTAAGGGATCTGGGCTTGGGCCACATTATTTTGGGAGTGGGAAATTGCCAAATTTCTCTATGTTCCGGCCTAGCACTTGAAAAATGAATTCTTTCCCTGTACTCGAGAATTCAAGTGTTCGTTGCTTTTTTGCTTTTTGCTTTTTTTTTTTTTTTTTTTTTTTTGAGACATGGATGGAAATCATATCCTGCTGTTCACCCAACTCTGAAGCTCATGGCAATATTTTACTGCTTCAAGAAAATGAATGGTTACAATTTTTAAAACTACCATTTCTCCAAATTCCCAACTGGTTCCTTGGTTCCTTTCTCTGGTGCATTCCTCCAGCAAGAGGAGGGGGAAAGACCAACCATAACCAAATGAAGCCCTTTTCCCAGTAGCTCAGATGCCAACTTTCCCTCTCTTTGGCACCCGGAGCAGGCTGTCTGCTCTGGACTGAAAGCTGTCTCATCAGACTTGCATTTCAGCCTTGCCACCTGACATGTTACGACAAGCTTTTAACTTTGGAGCAGTAGTGCATGGAAACATGTCACTGCTTTGGGAGCAGCACGGCACAGGCAGCCAGATCCAGCTCCTGCTGCAGGGGTGTCAGCACCTCTGAGCCCCACACCCATCCCAACCATGGCTCCTGGGGAGGGAATGACCTGGGATGCTTCAAATGGCCTAAGCAGACCTAAGGCAAATGTGTGACCTCCAACAAGTAAGAGACTGGGAGCTAAGAAATGAAGCTGGGTGGCATTTTTCAAGAAGTACGTGCTTATAGTTTGCAGGACCTTGGTTTGTAAAACCAAGGCTGTCTAAGAACCCAAAAAGAGGATGTTGGAACTGGAAACTTCCCACTGGGATCAGGTGGTTAACAAGGGCATGGGCTCTGCTGGTTTATCTGTGACTATTGCTACTGGTGGTGGAGGGGTATTGGAAAAAAAGGCTCCCAATATTACCAGTTAGATTGTGCCTGGGCCAGTCTGACCCTCGCTGCTGGGCCAAAGGCAGCAACTGCGGTGTGTCGCCCCAGAGATACCTTAGCTTGCTGGTGGTTGCAGCTGGGCACTGAACAAGTCCAGGCTTGTTAGGACCCCGTTTACCTCAAGAGGTTAGCTTCAGGCGATGGTGAAGAGAAAAAAGAGCTGGATTCTGCTGGAGGGTTTAATGTCCAGAGGTTTATTCCATGGTTACAGAGGTCTGAACGTGAGGACCTGCTCCAACAGAACCCTGACCGCATGGTCTGATTCACCTTTTAAGCTCAGGGACAGGGGGAGGGGAGGTACAGGTGAGCCACCAACCAGGTGGGAGGGGCAGGGTCTCAGGGGAGGATGACACCCAGACAGGCCAATGACCCCTGGGCATAGGGGCATCTTTTGAACTTGACCAACCACACGACGCCTTGCTGGAATGTTAGCCTGATTGAGAGGACTCACTCAGCATGGGGGCAAGGGGGAAGGGATTAGACGTATAGGCACACCTGGGAAAGTGACCTGGAAGGCCCAAATGGGACATCACAGCACACCACAACATCTCCCCCTAGTTTTGTTTAAAAAGAAGAGGACTATGTTTGTGGTGCAGAATGATTGCCAAACCATGGTTGGTAAATCAGTTCTTCCTCTACAGGAGGGTCAGTGTTTTCTACTGAGGCTTCCAGGTCATCCATTGGAGCACTGAGGGCTTCCAAATGGTAGACCTCAGGAGGGGGAGATGAGCTTGAAATTAACTTGAGAACCATGCGTTTGATTAGTCCAAACAATGCTAACAACTACAATAACTACAACTCAAATAAACAGCACTAAAAACACAGTTTTCAGAATAGATCCCAACCAGCCCGAGAGGCCCCAGCCTTTGAACAGTCCATTCAGCCAGTTGTCAGTTTCTCTGTTGATGTCTGAGAGCCTTTGTCAAGGTAGTCCATATGTGGTTTGGGCTGAGGCACTATGCAGGAGGTCACAGGTGGGATGATCACGAGTAGGATGAGAAGCAGGCTCGGTCTCATGGTGTCTCGAGGCTACACACGAACAGTGGGATCTAAACTGGAACAAAAACTTGAAACAAACATATATTATAAACTATTTCAGATAGGAGGCTTAAATGGAATTTCCTCCAGAGAACGCGTGCGGCGTTTTCTTCTCCAGGCAGCATGAGCAACCTGGGGTGCTTCTGTAGATTTCTCTGAGACCTTGGGAACATAGGGCTTTACCCATTTGTAAGGAACCCACCTTAAACCAGAGGGGGTGGACACACAGGCGTATCCACGTCCCCAAGTAACCAATTTGTAGGGTCCCACCATTTTCCAAGTCTCAGGGTCCTTTACTAAAACTGGAGGCTTTTCTTTCATTAACCTATGATTGCTTCCCCCAAAGTGGCGTAGGATGGGTGGGTTCAGGCTGTCAAAAGAACAATTCAGAAAATTGATTGTGAATAGCGCCCTGGATAACCGGATGTGGGGAGGTTCCACCTTCAGAACCTGTTGTTGCTGGTCCAGGACCCTTTTAATATCACGGTGAGTTCTTTCTACAATGGCTTGACCTGTAGGGGAGTAGGGGATGCCAGTTTTGTGCTCTACTCCCCATTGCTGCAGGAAGCTCCCGAATTCCTTGGATTTATAAGCAGGCCCATTATCAGTTTTCAGCTCCTTGGGGATGCCCATGAAAGAAAAAGCCTGTAAGAGGTGCTTAGTAGCATCAATAGATGATTCTCCTGTGTGGGCAGAAGTATAGACCGCTCCAGAAAAGGTATCTACACTAACATGAACATATTTCTGCCGTCCAAAAGACTGTATGTGTGTTACATCTGTTTGCCACAGTTCACAACTGTTCAATCCCCTTGGGTTTGCTCCCGTACTCACTGTAGGGAGTGCATGTTGTTGGCAATTTGGGCATGTGGCCACAATCGCTTTGGCCTGTTCTCGAGTGATGTTAAACTGACGAACCAGGCCAGGTGCATTTTGGTGGAAAAGCTGGTGGCTGAATTTTGCCTGTTCAAAAACATTTGGGAGAGTGGCCATCACTGCAGGTGCAGCAAGAGCATCTGCCCTTCTGTTGCCTTCAGCAATAAACCCTGGCAAGTCAGTGTGTGACCTGACATGCATCACATAAAATGGTTGCTCTTGGTGAGTGACTAACTTTACCAGTTTTGAGAGCAATTCGAAAAGTGCGATGTTAGACACATCTTGCAGTATTGCTTGATCTGCCCTGGATACTACTCCTGCCACATATGCAGAGTCTGTAATCAGATTAAATGGTTCTGAGAACCTTTCAAAGGCCCTAACAACTGCAGCTAATTCAGCAACCTGAGGTGAACCTTCCACCTCAGCAATGTCTGTCTCCCACTGCTGGGTTTGAGAATCCTTCCAAGTCATAACGGACTTGTGGGACCTCCCGGATGCATCTGTGAAGACAGTTAGAGCCGTTTTTAAAGGTCTCCTACTTAGAGCACTTCTCAGTTTTAAGGTAAATTGAACATCTTGTTCGAACAATTTGTGAGCGGGCCGCGCTACTGAAATTTGTCCTGAGTAGGAATCCAGAGCAAACTGCAACACTTCATTTTCTTGAAACAATTGTTCCAGTATTTTCATAGTATTTTGACCTGATTTTAACTCAACTGGAATGTGAATGCACTTAAAATCGCATCCTGCTAACTCCCTGATCCGGATCCTTGCTTTTCGGATCAGTTCTGCTACCAGCTCCTGAGGCTTTGTCAGTCTCTTGGACCTTTTGTGACTGAGGAAAACCCATTCTATGATCAAGAGAGGGTCCCTCTGGTCCCAGTCCTTTTTTGGTGTGTTCTTTGCCTTAGGCGTTTTTTTTTCCTCCCACTGGAAAATAATTCCATGGAGGTGTGGCAACTTACCTAGGATGATAAATTTGAATGGCAGGTCAGGCCGGCATCGGTTGGTCTGTCTTGTGGACATTGCAATCTGAACCTTTTCTAGAGCTTTCCGTGCCTCTGGGGTAATAGACCTAGGAGCACCTGGGTCCTCTCCCCCTTTCAATAAATTGAAAAGAGGGGCAAGGTCTTCATTAGTCAGACCGAGCCATGGTCTTACCCAATTCAAAGACCCACACAACTTGTGGACATCCGCAAGGGTCTTGATCTTTGGATTGATTTCTAGTTTTTGAGGAACAATGGTCCTATTTCCAATTTCTAAGCCCAAATACTTCCAAGGTGGCATCTTTTGAATTTTCTTTTCCTGGAGCTCGAACTCTGCAACAACCAATGCATCGATCGTTAGGTCAAGTGCATGTGTGAGTAAATCATCATTGGGGGCACACACAAGGATATCATCCATATAATGATAGATGATGGCCTTCTCTGCGGCTGCACGTACTGGGGAAAGCAGGGAAGACACATACCACTGGCAGATAGCTGGAGAGACCTTTAATCCCTGAGGAAGAACGGTCCAATGGTACCTTTTCATAGGGGATTCCATATTAATAGAAGGAACTGAGAATGCAAAACGCGGTGCATCGTCAGGGTGCAAGGGGATTTGGAAAAAACAATCCTTAATATCAATAACAGCTAATTTCCAATCTTGGGGAAGCATTGTTGGGGATGGCATACCAGGTTGGGGAGAACCCATATCTTCAATTACATTATTAATTTGTCGGAGGTCGCAGAGGAGCCGCCATCTCTTTTTGTCAGCTTTTTGGATGACAAACACTGGAGAGTTCCATGGGGACATGGTCTCCACAATGTGGCCCTTTTTTAGTTGCTCTTCCACTAGTTCCTGAAGCACCTTTATTTTTTGTTTACTGAGCGGCCACTGCTTCACCTGAACTGGTTTGTCTGTTTTCCACTTCAGTTTTTGGGTGGGGCCCTGTTGTTCAATGACTGCTGTACAAATATGCTGTGGAGAGTCTGGAATATCAATTGTGACACCCCACTGGGCCATTACATCTCTCCCTAACAAAGGTTCTGAATAATCCAACACAAATGGACGGATATTTGCCAATTGTCCGTTTGGTCCCTCAAATTGAATAATGCTTTTAGATTGTCTTGCCAATTGCAGACCTCCTACACCTTGAAGGTGACCGGCAACATTTTGCAACGGCCAATGTGCTGGCCAGTCTTGTACTGGAATCACTGTGCAGTCTGCACCTGTGTCTACAAGCATCTCAATGCGTTTAGACTCCCCACCCCCACTGACATTACTCCATAATTTGGGTTTTTCTTTTCCAATAACTTGGACCCGGGCGACTGTGGGCCCTTGTTTTTTGATATTTTCAGGTAAAGATGGCACAGGGATAGCTTGTGCAACAATTTGTCCCTTGGGAAGAAACAGGGGTGGGTGGAAACAATGCAGGCCGAGAACGAATTGCTCAGGATCTGATGTTGTCATTCCCGGAGCAATTTCGATCTCTTGTGGTGTGTGTTTGGTGTCCCCAATGACGATGTACTTACAACGAACCCGGTTCCAAGTACCTTTCTGTTCAGGATTTACAGACACAAAATGCCAATCAGTGTCCTCCAGATGGAGTGACTCAGTCAGCTGCAACCTGTAAGGCTCATTGACAGAAGACGTGGTTAACACAGGATCACTTAAATCATACACAGTCTTTGAAGCACCTGCTTCACTTACACAAACGTTAATATTATCGCGCGCTTGATTTGTTTTGCTACCCTTATTCCCTTGGCCTGCTCTTTTTGTGTCTACGCGCCTGGCAGGCCGGCGCTGGCTCTTCAGTTTTTTTGTTGTTGTTGACCCCCAGGGAGGGCTTGTAGTTCTCCTCCCCTGCCATTTCTAAATTCATCAAATTCCCTTTTCATGGGGCACTGGTTACTCCAGTGCCCTAGGTTGTTACAAAGCAGGCATGGTTTTGTGGGCTCAGCCAGTGCTGGTCTCCGCTGCTGCCCAGGGTACTGCTGTGCTGAGGGAAAAGGTGCAGGGCTGGCAACGGCGACACGCTGAGGTGGTCTTGGCAGCAGCCTTGGTCTGGTGTCTTCAGCCACACTCATCAGAGGCACTTTCCTGTTACAGACTAGAAGCATGTCTTTTATGGTTGGAGAAGGTTCTATAGGAAGGCTCAGGATTGCCGCTTGACACTGTTCATTTGCATTTGTAAATGCCATTTCCTCTAAAATTGCTTCCCTAGCATTCTCTTTTTTAACTTGTATTTCAATAGCTCTAGTTAACCTTTCTACAAATTTCAATAAAGTCTCTGATGGTAGCTGTTTAATTTTACTATAGGGCTCAAAAGGCCCCTCAGGTTGTAGGGAAAAGAATGCTTTTTCAGCTGCTTCTTTTACTTTCTCGAGAGTTTCTGCAGGAATTGCAGTAGCTTGGATTGAGGGAGAAGACCATTGGCCCTCACCACAGAGGTGCTCAATGGTGATAGGGTTACCACTGTTGTCTTTGGCTGTGTTTGGATCAGAATGCAAGCCTGGGAGAGCATCATTCAGCAGTTGTTTCCATGCTATTTCCCATAATTTAAATTCCATGGAGGTCATGAGACAGGAAAAAAGCTGTTTTAAATCACGTGGAATCACTACAGTTCTACTCAATTCAGAATTTAAAAGGCCACGGAAATATGGACTGTGTGGACCATATTCTTTATGAGATTTACAGATCTCTTTAATCAATTGTCATCCAAAAGAACTCCAATTAGCAGTTGGAGCTGCTCCCCCCTGAGCTGCAGGCTGAAAGGTAACAGGAGCCAGTGACAACATGGGACTATGCATTGGGTCTGCTGTTCCCTGCTCTGTATCCCTTGAAACAGAAGCATTGGGATCACAGCTACAGGTTTGAGGACAGGCAGTGGGTGTGTCCCCACCGTGGGACCCCGGGGAGGGGGCGGGGACGCAACTGGTACCGGGGGCGGGGACAGGGGGCTAGCAGGGGGCAGGGACACCTGGTGACATCACGTCAGCAGACGCCCCCTGGGAGGAGTAGAGGGGCGGAGCTGAGGGTATTGCAGGAAAGGGAGGGGGAGGGGGGAATTTGTCAGGAGGAACAGGAGGAGAGGGGGATGGGGCTGGAGTTTCAGGATGCTTAATGGGATTTTGGGAAGAAGAAGACCAGGTTTGGGAAGATGCCACGTGGCATCCACCATCTTGTGGACCCCCTAGGGGCTGGGGGCCATTTTGGGTAACACTACTCTCTGGAAAGCTAACACGTGCTGTGGGTTTCAGAGGAGGGGACACAGGGGATTGGGAAAGGTTCCACGCAGCCTGGCCAGGGCCTTGTGGACAGGGAAACTCAGGCATTTCAACAGACTTTGGGCGTCGACTTCCCAATGAGTTTGATCTGTTTAAAATACCAAGTTTTGGGGAAAGAGGTTCAGGGGTTTTAGAACTAGGAGAGGGAGAAACAGGGAGAGCAGGGGTACATGGCTTTACATTTGGCTTTTTCTCCATTTCCTTTTGTTTGAGCAATGCTGTTCGAATTTGTAAACTCCAAAACACAAATTTAGCTGAGGGTGCATTGCTAGATTGTCCTAAGGTTATCAATTCATTTCCAACTTTATCCCAGAATTGAATATTGTGGATTTCTTCAGGGGAGATTTGTGGGAAGTGGAGGAAAAGCCATCTTATAAACTGTTTTAATTTTCCCTTTGAGAACTTCACATTACCACTATTTAAAATGCTTACAATATTATAATACACTCCTTTTTGTACAATGCTGAGTTTCAAACCCATGTTAGATGTAAAAAGCAAAGTACTAAATCCTGCCTGACCAAAAACAAAGCCAAAATCAGCTACCGATTTCTAAAAAAAAAACCACAGATAGGAAAGCGATAACGAGCCGACAAAAGCTTCACAATGCAGCTGTATATACTGCTTTTAAAATTCCCGGGCAGCAGCAGCAGGGCACGCCCTGCTGAGCTGAGGCAGAAACAAAGCCTCCCCCGCCGTGGAATGCAGCCCCCCCGCGGAGCAGAGAGAGCAGCCACGCCACGTGGCAAGCCGAAAGCGGGGCCCCTCGCGCCGCCTGTGCAGAGAACCCCCCCTCCCCCGCACAGAGAGAGAGAGAGAGAGAGAGAGAGAGAGATCCCCCGCGGCAAGAGAGCCGAGAGCCCCCCCTCCCCCGCACAGAGAGAGAAAGATCTCCCGACCACGTGGAGAGAGCCGAGCTTGCAGAGCCAAGAGGAAGGGCAAAGATCTCCCGCGCGAATTCCAAAAGACAGCAAAACACGCGGCAGAAAGCTAATAGCTAGAAATCAATGAATTCCCGTCTGTGGGGCTGCGCAGCCAAAAATGCAAATGCAAAAAGGAACAGAACTCACGGCAGAGTGTTTTTGAGCTCCTGCCCTACCGAGAGCAGAGATACTCACCCGAAATGGAAGCTGTAGCTGGCTGGGTACAGGCAGGTCTCTTCACCGGAACAGGAGCTCTCTATGGGCGAGAGAGGCTCCCCTGTTCTTCCTCTGGAAAATCTGCTCACCAGAAAGGAGCTGGGCTTTCCAGAGGCGCCGAACAGTCCACGAAACTTCTTCTGGGAATATTCCCTAAGTCTCTAGCCGAGGGCGTTGCAACCAAAGCCCCTTTCAGCTGGATGCACGGCTGCCAGAAGGTTCTCCGAGGTGCTGTGGTCCGTCTCGGGCTGCAGAGTCGCTTTGCCCACCCAGGGACGCCAAATATTGGAAAAAAAGGCTCCCAATATTACCAGTTAGATTGTGCCTGGGCCAGTCTGACCCTCGCTGCTGGGCCAAAGGCAGCAACTGCGGTGTGTCACCTCAGAGATACCTTAGCTTGCTGGTGGTTGCAGCTGGGCACTGAACAAGTCTAGGCTTGTTAGGACCCCGTTTACCTCAAGAGGTTAGCTTCAGGTGATGGTGAAGAGAAAAAGGAGCTGGATTCTGCTGGAGAGTTTAATGTCCAGAGGTTTATTCCATGGTTACAGAGGTCTGAACGTGAGGACCTGCTCCAACAGAACCCTGACCGCATGGTCTGATTCACCTTTTAAGCTCAGGGACAGGGGGAGGGGAGGTACAGGTGAGCCACCAACCAGGTGGGAGGGGCAGGGTCTCAGGGGAGGATGACACCCAGACAGGCCAATGACCCCTGGGCATAGGGGCATCTTTTGAACTTGACCAACCACACGACGCCTTGCTGGAATGTTAGCCTGATTGAGAGGACTCACTCAGCATGGGGGCAAGGGGGAAGGGATTAGACGTATAGGCACACCTGGGAAAGTGACCTGGAAGGCCAAAATGGGACATCACAGCACACCACAACAGAAGGGAAATACAAGATAATTCTGGAAAAATTCCCAGAGATGAGTCTACACTTCAGAATAGCTGAGGACAGCTACACTTCAGCTGGCAAGAGCTGAGGAGCAGGAGCTGCTGCAGACTTCATGGTCTCAATGGCTTGTTCTGTATTTACCCCCTCACTGCTCTCTATCCATTTAGGCACACCTGAGTGGCACCAAAAAAGGCTTTTGGCAACAAGCTGTCTCTGCTTTCCCAGCTGCCCTGTGCATTGCTGTGGGATTTTTGTGGATGTATTGTGCTCTGAGGAAATGGTCACTGCTGCCAAAGATGGTTCCTGGGGCTGCCAAGCACCCATCCATGCTGAGCTCATCCTGCTCCCTGCCATTGCTTCATCACAAAAAAGGGACTGAGCAGGTGAAAGCAGCCTTTGAACCAGCTCTGTGACTCCAGGGTGTACTTGGGAGATGACCCACCACAGTCCCTTCCAACCTTCCCCATTCTGTGGTTCTCTGCATTCATGAGCACTCAATACTTCTGAAAACCTGCATTAATGAGCCTGTTTGACATTTTGAACAACCTTTGCCTTGACCTGAGAGTACAACTCCAGTAATTACAGCAGGCCAGTACTGAGGGAAAGCAGTGTGACCCAGCCAGTGTCCTACAGCTGAGACCTCTTCATCCCTCCACCAGAATGGTCTCACCCATGTCTGACCACAATCTGAGAGTGAGTTGTCACAGGCCAAATCCAGGCCAGGGTGTGAGTGGACTTGGCACAACACCTGGGTCACTGGATGACCCCCAGACAGGGCTTAGCCCCTTGGGAATGTTCAGCACAAATGTGTTTCTGAAGATCACGATGGGCTGTGGGGAGCTGTGTGCTGCCAACTCGTCTATCCGTGTGCAGCGTGAGAAGGGCGGGTTGGTCCTGGCCAAGTTTCAATGACTACCCACAGAAAAAAAATCTCATGGCCTTGTTGCTCTCTGAATTTTCAGGAAGGAAAAAAACACTAAACCCTGCCTGTAGGTAAGGTTTGGCTTTGGAGCTCCTCCTGGGGCAACTCAGAGAATCACTTAGATAGAGTCAGATCCAGAGCAAGCAGGGTTGATGCCAGCTTGCCTGTTGCTGGACCATTTCATGGGCAGAGTAGGCAGATAAGATGTCCAAAAAGGTAACAATTGGCTCAGCTGCCACCATTAGCACTGAGAGCTTCGGCTGTCCTGCTCTCCCTGGCCTACTCATGCTGTGTGGGCTCCTTGCTGCTCCTTCCCTCAGGCCCTTGGGAGGGAGGGACAGCTGATGTTGCTGGATGGCTCACATGTCCTTGCATCAGGACAATGGCTGGTGTTACCCAGGAGAAGAATTCATGCTGACAAAAAGGGTAAAAATTAATTCCTGCTCTCTCAGTGCTCCCAAATCCATCCTGCAGCAATGGCAGTATCATTGCAACACTGCTGGCTTCCTCACAGCCACTGAGTTATGTTCAGGTTTAATTGTATTGTGGGCTTTTCTGTGATCCATTTGTTTTAATGGAATATTTCTTGGGTCTGTGTGGAATTTTCAGGGTCCCCAGGATGAAGGAGGAATTGAGAATCTGACTCCATGTTCTTAGAAGGCTAATTTATTATTTTATGCTACTATCTTATATTAAAGAATGCTATACTAAAGTATACTAAAGAATAGAGAAAGGATACTTACAGAAGGCTTAAAAAGATACTAATTAAAAACTCGTGACTGACGCCAGAGTCCCGATACAGCTGGACCATGATTGGTCATTAAATCAAAACAATTAACATGTTGGATAAACAATCTCCAACCACATTCCACAGCAGCCAAACACAGGAGAAGCAAATTAGATAATTCTCTGAGGCTTCTCAGCTTCCCAGGAGAAAAAATCCTGGTGAAGGAATTTTACAGAAAATATGACAGTTACAGGTCAGCTTCAATTTTCCACCAACCTCAGTCCCAAGACAGGCCTTCAGTCTTCTAATGAGGTCAAGAAGCAACTGTGAAATTCAGAGAAAATGAGAAAAAAAACCTCTGGTGACAGGTCACTCACAATTTTAAAGAGCAAGAGCCATCCCTCCCTGGCAGGCTGCCTTTTCTCCCTGTAATCTGTCCCACAAAGAGGATGGGAGATAAATCAGTGGCAGATCCCTCCCCTGGACTGATAAAAGGGGCTTTAATTTGCCAGTGTGGTCTTGGCACTGCAGAACAACATTAGAATAATGACACCCCTCATGCTCAGTGCACTTCCAAACCTTATTTATAAACTTGAAAAAAAGGACCTGAGGATTCATTATCCTTTGGATGAAAAAGAAGACAAACAGCACATATGTCTTGAAGTTTCCCTTATTTAATACCAATAGATAGTTTGTCTGATGCACTATCTTCCATTAAAAAAAAAAAAGTGCAATTTTCTTGAGGCTAGTCTCCTGTTTTCAGAGGAAAAGAAAAAAGAAAATTATCACCTCTGTAGATGGGAAAGCAGAGGCAGAAAGAAGGCAAGCGAACTGTTCTGTAGAGCTGGAAAAGGATCACATCACTGATTATCACAGCAGTAATTTTATCACAAATCCTGTAACTTTGAGGGTGGACTAGCTAATGATTCAATTAGCAAGGAAAATATCCATATTGCTGCTTGAAATATGCTGGACAAATCTGTCACTCATTTTGTTATATATCTGTGTACCTACACCAGGAGTCAAGTTTAGAAAATCCCTTTTGTCTACCCATATTCTTTGCATTAAAAGAAACAAAACAAAACACCTTCACTGGCTCTTTGCCTAAGCCCCAGCATTCAGGGCAGTGAAGTATGGACTTTGACATCATTAGCAAAGAAAAAAAACCCCAACATTTTTTAGTCTTATTCCATGAAAGAATACAATTGGCTCTTTATTTAAGGTTGTTCTGCCTTTCTTTTTTATCATATGCTCCTTAAAACTTTGGCAACCTTTGCCCAGTGTTAACCATGCTTGCTGGAAGCATTGAGCTCTCAGCAGTAATTACATCCATGAGTGTTGTGTCATTTAGTTTTAAACAGGAAAGGCAGGAGACAGTGTCTACCAGAAGGAGCAAGTCTTGGGAAAAGCCTTTGGAAAGGCATACATAAAAAAATCCCAAAGACCTGAAATGCCCATCACAGGATCCATGGGTAGTTGGTGCCCTGGCAATTGGCTGAGAAGGGCTCACCAGCAATTCCTGGAAATGGTCTACTGGTGGAACATATTGACTTCTCCAACCATATCAATTTTAAGAACTCATTGATGTTAGAAATTATTCAAACAGGAGAAAAGACAAACAAAAGTCAACATTTGGTGTGATTTTCATAACTCTGATTTCAGAAATAGAAAGGAAGGGATTTTGTTAGTGTACAAATCTTCTGCAAAACTTCTTGAGGTCAGAGGGTTCTTCCTCTCTGTCTCCTGCAGGACAACTTACTGGAGAGAAGCAAGGAGAGATTTTCATTTGTGATGTTTTGCATTTAACCATAATGGGAAGTGGCACAAAGTGAGACCTGAAGGGTAGTGGCTCTTTGACAGTGACTGAAGCTCTCTGACAGCTGTTAACCCTCCATCACTAGGGTTGTGAATTGGGCCAGGGAAACAAATGTCTGTGTGCTAATCCGGTTAGAGAGAGAGAGGCTTACCCTGGGTATCTGTCAGCAGGAACCTGTACCCCCAGGCCTTGGTAGCACTGAATTCTCGGCCAAAGCTTCCTGGTGTGTACCAAGTATCCCATTACAGAATCACAGAATATGATGAGTTGGAAGGGACTCACAGGGATCATCAAATGGCCCACACAGGATCAAACCCACAAACCTGGTATCCTTAGCACCATGTTCCAACCAGCTGAGACAGTCTCAGGGTCATCACTGAGCCCACAAGCAGAGCAAGATATTCCCATGGTGCTGCCCAGACCAACTCAAGCCGGTGATGGTACAGGCAGCATCAGCTGGCTGAGGTCACCGTGTCATTGCTGCCAGCCCAGGTGTCAGAACAAGGAGGAGAGAGCTCACCCTGTCCTCACCACAGCCCTGCCTTGGCACTGACTGCCAAAACAGAGCCACACCCTGCATGCCATTGTCTGCATGGCAAAGAGAGGACATGAAAAGCCACTGAGGAAACTGCCATCTCCCTGAAGTCTTCCCTGCAAGCCGGGTCATCAGCAGCCACTTTGGGAAGACTGCATTTGCTGCCCATCAGCTGCACTGTGTCTTACAGGAATTTAAATACCCCAGGTTTGGGTTGATCCTGAGCAGAGGGCAGTAAGGAGAAAGGGAGAAGGCTGTGCTGCAGGGCAGGTGGATCCAGGCAAAGCCGATTTGGGGAGCAGGCTTGTCTAACAGCATTTCATCTTCCACTACTAGAACTGCATGTCAACAGAATTCAAATATCTTCCTAAGTCCCAGTAGCCTGCTTGAAAGTGCTATGTCTTTATCAGACCACTGATGGTCCTTCTGAAATGTGAGTCTCACTGGCTGCATCCAAACTTTGCACTTGAAGAACAATCCTAATTAAAGCAGGTTAGCAGGTTGGGCCTTTGGGAAAGAAGGGGCTGCAAAGCATTTCCTAAAGTATTTTCTACTCCAATTTCATCGTGAGAAAATACACCTGAAGGATGACGCAGGGATTAGGATTGAGACAAATATGAGTTTGGTGGGTCAATTTTACTTTGAGAGCTTAAGAAACACAGGAAGCCCAAGTGATGATCCCAGAGAGTTTAACACAGAGGTTTCACCCTCCCAGAAATACAAGGGCCTTAAAACCACTGTTAATTTGCTGACATCTTTCATCTTACTCCTTTCAATCCCACCTCTTTTTATTTTCTACGTAATTGTCTTTACAGATATTAATTACCATTGATTTAAGGTTTTCTTCCTGGGTCTTCTTTGGTTTTGTAATTCTTTGCAGTGACATCATTTTCTACCCTTTTGTAGTCATTTCTGCATCAGTAGGCATGGCTACAAACTGCATCCCCTTGATCACCTTCTGAAAGAGTTGCACTCGGCAAGGTGTCATGCATGGTAAAAAGATTAGAGTTGCTATAGCACAGAAGAGGAGAAATACTATTCGTTTAACCCATAGATTGCCAAGTATCCATGACAATGTGTCCCATTCCCATCCTTTCCACTTTTGGACTGGTACACGAGCTAGCTTGATTTCCTTTGTTATTTGTTTGACCACTTTTCTGTTGCCATCTCTTTGCAAACAGCAGTTTGAATAATTTAATTTTCCACAAACTCCTCCTCCTTCTGCTAATAGATAATCTTATATCATCCAATGCTGGAATATTGCATTCCTCATTTGAGTGGATTGGTCGCCAAGAAGGTCAAGAGTCGTAGCTGTCTGGTTGGTTATTATTTCAAAGACAGCTTGTAACCCAAATATCCCATTCAAATGATAAATTGGTTCTCTGGTGTGGCAGTGGGGTTTTGGAGTTTTATTTGTTTAAGAAAATGTTTAAAATGTTGAAATGGTTTGTTCCTATTCACTCCTGTTCAGTTTTCCTAATAGTCTCTCCTTAAAGCTGTTTACCACCTGTTTTCCCAACCTTTCTCCATGTCAGTTCTGGTATTTCCAGATCCTTCCCTGTCCATCCTCCAAACCCCACCCCTGCAGCTTGTCTGTCATTATTTACTATACCCATTTATCTAGAAGCTTCGTTGTCAGTTATGATATTTTCCTTCACTCATTGGTATGAACTCTTCCCTTCCCCTTCCTTATTGGTTTTATGTTTATGTATATCCCCCAATACTCCTCCTATCTAGCCCTTGATTTGTTAGGCTGTCTCCTCCCGGGGGACAGAGCCTCTTTCAAAATCTCCGTTTTTCTCTGTTTCGCGCCTCTTTTGCCTCTGCCTCCCCTTCGAGCTGCTGCACCTGTACCACTCCCTTCATGGGGAGGAATAAAGACAGTTCGGAGACACAAGCAAGAGGTCCTTCCTTCTTTCCTTTGCCTCAATCCATTGACGTGGGTCCACATTTATTGGCCACTTCTGTCGGTACAGGACCTCAGCTTGTGGCCAAACCGTTACCGGTGGCTGAGACGAGGAGCAGCCACTCGTGTCACCCACTGAGGGGAAAGGGGATTGGAGCTCGCTGGTGGCCAGCATCACTCCCTCCTCCCGTGACCAGGGTGTGGCATCACTCTGGCACCTCATATTAATTCATAAGGATTCCAAGTGGCTGGTCCATAGTGAGATATCATTTTTTCTGGTGGCCATTAATATTTTTCCCATTTTGGGGTGCTCTCTCAAGCCAGGGCTGCATCAACTGATTGCTTTCGCTAATTAAATCATCATAGATTTTGATTCCTAAGTGATTTCCCTGAACTTGTGGTAGGTCTAATATGCCCCATATAACATCCTTGAACAGTTTGGAGGTAAGCTGTGATACTCATGTTGGCCGCAATGCCAATGGTGTCTTTTCAAAGCCCATGTTCTGTTAGCAAAGGGGCCTTCCTACCCTCTGTCATCAATTGGTGGGTAAAAAGATGGCCCATTTCCTGGCCTTAGCAGTCCTCCAACAGTAGTTACCCCACCCTAAGAGTTACAATGTTTTTATTTCCAAGCTCCCCTGCAGGATTCCCAGCTACATTTACGTCTGCAATCTGTTTGCTTGGATTTGGAGAAGAACTCACTAAAAAGGGCTCAAGTTCCATTCTGGTGTTGAGATTTGCACTGATAATCACAAACAACATGTGTTTTACTTGTGTAACTTTCTCGGAGGCAGCTTAAAAATAGGTGATCCAAAAACCCTTTGTCCCTCCCCACTGCTTTACAGACTTCAAAATCATTTTGGTAATGATGGTAGGAACACCTCAGCCAGCTACCATTAGTGAGCTTCACAGGCATTTGATTGCATTTGCTTGATGTTTGGAACAACTGCAAGGAGGGTAATTGGGAGTCCAGACCCAGTTGTTTAAACCCAAAGTCAAATCACAAACACTTTTCCTACGTAGACATCCCCTGTCCTATTTAGGCAATAAGTGCCTGATTCTGAAGAATGAAGTCACCATGGACTTCCTTCTTTGTCCCCAAATCCTGCCCCATTATGGACCTCACTTAGGATATTGACCCACCATTTAGAATCCACTGAACTAGTCACCCATAGCCACTCTTCAGATCCTTCTGGCCCTCTGCAGACCCAACAATAGCTAAGGTTAAAAACGTTGGCTGCTTCTTCTCCTAAGGCTGGAAATGGATTCTTCCATTCCTGGCCTAAACTTAGCTGACAATATAAAGGTAGAATTAGTAAGGAAAATATTCTAATAGTGTATTCTAATGACCTAATCTAATTTTCACCTTGTCTTCCGCACCACCTGTGGCCAGTGAATGCACAGAAACCACCCAAGATAAAGAAAACAATGACAGCAAGTAGTAGCCCCTCAGTGAGGGGAGATTCTAAAGGAGAGATGCCCATACAGACTGTTTCAGCAGACAGTCTGTGGCTCTATACACGCAGCTCGCCCAGATGTCAACACACTGGCTGCTGCTCCAGACCACTCCTGCGCAGTGTCAGTCAGAGTCTGCTGTCCTTCTTTTCCAGCTGAGATGTCCAAATCTCTGGGGCCTTAGAGACCTTGACCAGAGTGTGATGGGTCCACCTGTGTTCAGCTGTCTTGATGGCTGTTTCTGTGGTCAGTAACACTTGGAAAGTTCCATGCCAGTGGTGTGTCTTTCCACTCCTTAAGCAGGACTAAATCCTCTGTTTGGATGTTATGAACAGCCAAAGTCCAAAGGCAGGGGCTATACCAGCTGAGCTTCCTGTTGAAGGGATTTCACAAGAGACAGTATTCTGGCCACATATTCTTTTAAATATACATCACTTACCTCTACACCCCACTAGTTTGAGAATTACCTGGGTGAGGAATTCCAAACAATAATTCAAAGGAAGAGAACTGATTCTCTCTTCTGGGTCTGGCCTTCATTCTTGCCAAAGCCAATGGCAATAGCCCTACCCATGGCATCTTGGTGGCTATTACCAGCTTCAAAAGGTGTTTCTTTATTTCTCTCTTTGTTTTTTTTCTACCTGACACAAGCTCTGGTGATGTCAGGGGGTATGGAGAATCCATTGTTTTCCTAAAGTAGCCATAACCCCTTGAAGGATCTTTCCTGTAAAATGGGTTCCCCTGAGTCTGTTGCTTCTACAATCCTCTATCTTGGAATAATTTGTTCCAAAAAATACCTTAATACGTAATGCTGTAGCTGCTGAAGCAGTTGGGAATGCTTCTGGCCACCTTGTTAACTGATATACTATTACCAGAAGATATTTAAGCCTTCCCACTTGGGACATCTCAGTAAAATCCACTTGGCATCTTTAGAAAGGACATACAGCCCAAGGCCTCCCTCCCCTGGCAGCTTTCTTTGTAACCCTGTTATTGGCTTAAGCACAAATCAAGCAAACTTCAACAGCTACTTTTGCCAGACTAAAAAGACCCACAGCAAAATACATCTTGAGGAAGGCTTCTGCCAATCCTCCAGAATTCCAATGACTCCCTTCATGGAGTTGTTCTAATACTTGTATGGCCAAAGCTTCTGGTATCCATTGTTTGCCATTCCTTGTAAACCAATTATTCCCTTTTTTTTCTCTGCTCCACTCTTTTTAATTATCTCCAGCTCCTCTGCCAGAAAAGACAGTTTCTCTGGCAGTGAAAACAATGGAAGCAAAGGGAGGGTCTTTGAGAGTTCTGGCAAAAGTATTCCTTTTTTCCCCTGCAGGTTAATAAACCTCTTTCCTCCGACATATTTCTAAACATGTGTACCACTCCACATACATGCTTAGAATCAGTACAAATGTTAATTCATGGCCTCTTACAAACACATACAGCTCCACAGTCTCAGCTGACCACGTGGGCAGCAACATCCTCCCTTCTTCTAATTCCCATTCCTTAATAATAGCGTCTCCTGTAACTCGCTTCCCTTCTACTACCTGTGAAGGCTCATTTATGAACACATTTTCTCCCTTAGGCCAGAGGGTGTCTCCTGAATTTTCCCTAGCCCAGGTCTGGAGATCTATCACTTGAATACAGTCATGGGTTTCTTCCAGGCCGCCGTCTCCAGGCCAGTTCAAGTCCTTGTTTAACAGGAGGCTGAGTTAAACCCTTCCCCACTTCTCAATCCTAAATCTTTCTGTTCCATTCAGTAAGTTTTAGACTGTATTAACCAAGCCCTGGACATCCACTTATGGACTTTTTCGCTTCACAAAACTTAAATTTTATGTGAGACTTGCATAAGTCTCATAAAACATTCTCCTGTCATCAGTTTTCAGTCTTCGGTTACTATTAAAGCCATAGCAGCACAATTCTGCAGACAATGAAGCCAGCCTCCTGGTCTCTGGGTTTAACATCTTAAAAAAGTAGGCAACAGGCTGCCGTGTAATCCACTGTTCCCATAGTAAAATCATTTCAGCATGGTCCTGTTTAACATCCACATAGAATTCAAATTCTTTTTTCCTGTCCAGAAGGGCTAGGGCACAAGCTTCAGTTAATCTGCTTTTTTTTCCCCAACACTTTAAAATTCTGCGTTCCTTCTGGTGTCCATTCATGCAGTTTCTTAACTGGCAGGACAGGAGTATTATATGCAGGCATGCATGGCTCCAAAAGACCTGCCTTTAACAGGGATTCAGTAACAGGCTGTAAGCCCTTCTTTCCCTGCCTTGAAAAGAGGATATTGCTTTTTAGACACCACTTGTCCTGGTTCCTTCAAAGTAGTTGGGAGAGGCTCCATAGATAATTTTCCAGATTTCCCTGGGACTGCCCACTCTTGTGGATTTACTGCAGCATAGGCTCTCTCAGACATTTGACATGAACTTCTAATAGGGTTAGTGTCTGTATCATTTTTTACAATGTTATTTTGCATTCCCCATGTAACCAGCAAATCCCTTCCCAGTAATTTATATTATAAGTAGGAACAAACAGAAATTCATGCATTTCAAACCCAACCCCCACATGTACTAACCCTGGTTGAAAGAAACACATCCCCTCCTCTTTTCTACTTACCCTCTGAAGAATTAAAGATCTTCTTGACAATTTTTCCCTTGAAGGAATAAAATTCAAAGTGGATTGAGAGCCCCCTGTGTCTACCAGGAAAACACCTCCTCCCATTCCGGACGCACCCTAAATGTTATCAAGGGCTCCAGTGTGGTGGGTCCCTGGTATAATGGGAACCCCTGACACCCCTAAAAATCCATCTCGATTCATCACTGGACTTGATCCTCCCAAAGATCCAGTTGTTTCTGTGGGCAATCTTGCTTTCATTGTTCTTGCAGATAGTACACTGATTCCTTCCAAGATGCTCTTTGTGTGGGCTCTCCCCTGCTGAGGAGGGAATGCCTCTGCCCTGTCCTTGTGCCCAAACTTGTCCTTTCTGTCCCGGGGGCCCCCTTGGGCCCTGTGGTTTATCCCTCCTCAGCAGTAAGAACACTGCCATCACCTTTGCCTTCACCTTTTCCTCATTCCTTCTTACATACACTTTCTGTGTCTTTCTAACCAGTTCATCCAGGAGCTTTATTCTGCCCTTTTTTTAGCCCCCAGCCCCGCTACTGCCTGTGGGTGCTCATTCTCGCACAACTCAATTTATTTCTCCAGCAACCCAAATCAAATCCTTAAAAGAAAATCCTAATCCCACCACATACAATTTGCATTTCCCAGATATTCTTTGCTCCTCGTCTTTGTGCTCATCCTCTTTGCCATACACCATATACTAGAGCCAGTCCCCATCCTGCCACAGTGCAGCACACCCAGTGGGCACAGCCGCCATCACCACAGGCAGCTGAGGTGTCTGGCAGCCTCATGGGGGCTAGGACATCTAGCAGCCTCATGGGGCTCGGGGAGTACTGCTATCCCTGCCCAGGGGGGAGGGAGGTGGTTGGGTCAGGTACTGCCTGGAGCTGAGCCCTGGCTGCCCCTCAGCCCCAGCCCGGACCCACACCTCCCCACAAGCCCCAAGCCTATGCTCGCAGTCCCGCACTTCTGTGCCTGGTCCTGCCACTTCCCACCATAAAGAAACACCTCTTCATCCTGACTTCCTTGTTTTCCCTGTCCTGGAAGCTGGGGATACAAAGAACATGCAGCTGAATCAGCTGGCAAATTTTGATCATAAATGCCTTCTGCTACTACTTGCCTTAACCATAGTCCTGCACATTCCACTTCAACCAATCCTTTCCCAACATGCCAACACCATCTGTCCCCTGTTGCAGAGACCCTTTCTCAACTCCCCTTATTGCTCCTCGGGCATGGATTGTCCTTAATTACCTCTGGGAGGAGGTGCAAACTACCTCAACATTCTCTCAAGGGATTCTTCAGAGATCTTTCTGAATCGTCTTCCTTTTTGCCAGGACCCGTTGTTGGCTTTACCTATGCAATCCTCCATGGGTGCCCTCTCAGGTTTACCTGCCAAAAATCCCATTGATTGGTGACATTTTCAGTGGTCCTTCCCTGTGGACTGTTCATGGACCCTCTTGACCACTACTCGTCTGTCTTGAGTGGACACTACTGGGTACTCAACCAATTGCCCAGTGCCAGCTGCCACCAAAGAGAACTAATCACCAAAGCTGGCTGAGGGGCACCTTGAGCTCCCACTCACTGCCATGGGATGATGGAAGGACCCCGGATGAGTGCTCATTTTCTCAGGAAAATTAATCCCTGATGCCAGAGGGTTTTGTCCCAAAAAGAGACAGACGAGTCCCGTAACTTTATTGGAATAAATGGAGAGGCCATGGGCCATTTCCCATGGGGTCTTTCAAGTGGTTGGGGGATGAAGCCCCCTTTTTATCCTAAGTATCCCTCTGCATCACCCTCTTCTTTGCCCCATTGTCTGAGGTAATCAGACAGTACAGACTTCTTGAATCACCTACTCTATGTCCCACTTCATTGTGCACTCTCCCTTTTGCTATATAAAAGAAAGAAAAAGAAATTCTTCCTAATTCTGTAAAGTCTGTTCTCTTGCTCTGCCTTCAGGAATTTAACACAGCTTTGGTTGAGCAACAGTCTGTGTTGATTAGTAACAGTTTCAAAAATAAGAATCTCTTTTATTACTTCACTAGTCATAAGTGGAAAAAAAATGGACATAATGAATCCTCGTCATAATGAACTTCGGAAGCTCAAGAAAAAGGAGACAGAGAATAAGATTAGGGTCATGGAATGCAGAAAATGAGTATTTATTCCTGGAATGTGGGGAGTTAGACCTGAGCAGTGGGAACAAAAAAAGCAAAGGTGGGAGGATGTCTTGGTTTGGAAAGACAGGAGTCTGCTAAGGAAGGCAGAAGCCTCCCCTGAAACGGAGAATGTAAACCCTCCCCACTCCTCCGAATTGCTATAAATTTTAAATTAAGAGACTCTCAGGCAAAAATATGGGAGCAGGAAATAACAGTTCTTTAATAAGGAAAGAAAAAAATAAAAGGATAAAATAAACAATGCAGTACACTAGAACAACACTGATGGAGTCAGAACCCAACCTGACACCCTGTGGGTCAGGGTGTTGGTAGCAGTCCAATTGGAAATGTGGCTGCAGTCCTCCTGAAGTGTCAGGTGTGGTTCTGTTGGATCAAGGGGGTCCTGTAGAGAAAGATATATTCTTCCTCCAAAGATCCAGTGGAAGAAAAGACAGCAGCTGTTGCTCTGGGGTATCCAGTGGAGAAAGCTGTGCTGGTGTCTCAAAACCTCTGGATTATATCTGGGTAGCAATGCTTGGCTCCTCCTTCTGGGCGAAGCATCTCACAATGGGATGTTATAGTTCTTATCAGTCATGCAGTGACATTCAATAGCCTGTTATCAATAGCTGTCCCCTCCCAAGGGAGGAGTGATTGTGGTCACTCAAAGAGAGATAAGGCAAACTGCCCACTTGACAAAAGATAATCTGCCATAAAGATGGTAATAGAAAACATCTTGCCTTGCAATCTGGAACAGAGGAGAAGAACCAAAGGAGACAGAATAGGAGAAGACCACAAAGAGCAAGAGGCAGAGTCAGTTTGGATTTTTTCCCTAACCTCATAGGGAAAGGGTTCTTTGCTGATGTTAAGGATGAAGAATAGTCTTAAATTAGTTGTGCGGGTTTTTGGAGGTGTCTCTTTGTTCCTTGTGATATGTGGCAACATCTGTAGTGCAGATGGCATCAACAGAATATGTGACTTACTTGGGCCAATGCTACTGGGGTGGATTTCTTTTGTTTATCCTTAACCATGCCAGGAGATCCTTTCCACACATTTAATTGGTACCCCAATAAGTAACTTTACTGGTTTTGCAAAATGGGTAGGAGTTGGAGGAAAACCATAGGTGAAAGCAAATAAACCAAGTGCAAAGGATTGCTGGTGTAACATAGCCAGTGGTGGTACAAAATTGGACATATGCTAAAGGTTGGGGATTAAGCCAAACAGCGAGGGCTTCCAAGCAGGTATAATAACACAATCACAGAACTCGATAACTGGGGGTGGCAAAGCACCTGGACTGTAACCAAACACATCTTCTGAGAGCTGCACGCAGAATGTGTGGACAAGACAAAGGCACCAATAAGAAATGCAGGACTAACGTGTGCAGAGAGTTAGAATGTCTAAGTGCATCGTGTAAACAATAAAGGGCTTCTGCTTAATTGTCTTGGTCCTCTGTCCAGGATTCCTGAATTTCCCACAAGTGGTACTTACCAAAAGAACTCTGATTTTAAAGATAGAGTTACTGTCTAGACAATGATCAATGGGCATAGTTCTTTGAAATCCTTCCCTTGCTGAAAGCAGTAAGTTTCATTTTTTCCTGATTGTACTGGTGGCTATACATTATTTATGAATATAAGGGAATGAGTTTTAGGGATATGTTGCAAGTAAGCAGATTGGTAGCTCTGGTTCCATTTCCATTGTCTAAGAAGAACTCTGATTCTTTTTGGACCTTTCATAGACCTCTGACTAGATTAGCATTTGTCTTTGATTGACCCCAAAAATTTTAGGCTACTAGGCTTGACCAATGAATGGAAAGGGGAAAGTCACAGAGCTGAGGTGGTTCCCTTATCAGCAACTTCTGAGTAGTAGGGAGACTTCCCTCCTCAAGTTTGTTACTTCAGCTACCAGATTATGCTCACTCCAAAAGAAGCTGAGAAGGTTGCTTCCCTAAATGGTCAAATAATTCTTCCAGCTATTTGTGACTCTTTTGTATTACTGGATTTTGTATTACTGGAGTTTGTTACAGAAAGTTGGATTAAATTGCATGCATCCGCTCTTGGGGGAAACAAGAATATTTAACCAATAGCATGTAGCCTTTAATCAACCTGAGATTGTCTTAACGGACGGGACGCTTAAAACACAGTAATTCCTGCTAGTTCCAATTCCATTTTTAGGCTCGACATACCAAATGGTAAACCTGCACCAGTAGGGAGGGACATTGAATTGGACTTTCTCCATTTTAGAGAGAAGCTAATGAAAAAGTTTCACCAGAATCAGAGCAGGCTGTAAAACAAGAAGAGCATCATGAAAAGAGTCCAATCCTATCCTCTTAGTATTGCTAGTTGTGATTGGACTTGAATGAAATGTGTCAAATCTGTGTTCCTGGGTATCACATCAGTAATAGGTACTTCAGCTGCTGGACTTCTCTCCTAAAGCTGAGAACAGAATCCAAATAATCGTGATTCCATGGTCACAATTCACCCTGTGATGCTGACAGGTGAAAAAGGAGTGGAAGGTGCCCAGGTAAATTAACTTGAATAGCCTATCTAAATCAGCGGCCACTGATTTCCTGCAGGCCTTAACATGTCAGTTGCCCATGTTTTTCTTGGGCTTCTTTTAATCTTTGGTCATGTTTTTCTTGGAATTCTTTTAATCTTTCCCCATTAGTTCAGCCTCTGCTCTCAAGCCTTTGCTGACATTTCAAGTATCTTGATCGCCTGGAAATGCATTGTCTTTATTTATCATGTCATTATTCCCTTCAAAGGGTTGTTTGCCTCAAGTCTCACTTTTGCTGATTTTCTGCTAGTTCATTGTCAGATGGCAGCAGGTGTTTTGTAAGAGCAAGTACAGAATCCTATAGCTTGCTTTTCTTTTGATTTGGCCTGTCTAGAAAATGGAATGACTGAACATCTCCAACAGGATTTTCTTTCCACATTATGTTTCACTTGGAAGGGCAGATGCAAATCATGTACCTAAACTCTTGGCACTGAAGAAACTAGTGATCTGCTGTTGCATATAGGTATAACCTCACAAAAGGAAGGCCTTGTAAAACCACGTCTGAGGCCCGGTACTTTGGCTAAGTAGAAAGAGCTATGGGAAGGCAAGGCAGCTGAATTAGAGGTAGATCAACAAGTTCTAGAACCATTGTGTGTTCACAGCATGGTGTATGGTGGTTGGTAGAATGATGTTTGTTATGACTTAAAGCTATGTAACTGGTAAAGGCCTGACTGCTTCAAAAGCCTGGTTTTTGCAATAAAGCAGCTCTCTTTTGCACCTGCCTGGGGACTCTGCATCACTATGGACCCTCACTCCAAGTTTGCCAAGGACATGATCAGTAGGAATGTTGCAGAGCTGCTGTGTGCATATTAATGGAATGGCAGAGAGTGAAGCGGTGGATATTTCTGGGGTTTAGTACAATGGTGCGGCATTGGTGCCAGTTTAGTCGGTTTTTCCATCAGTGGCATTTCTGTCTAGAAGTACACTGCCCAGAGTCTTTCTAGCATTTGATGCCATTTCCTTCCTGTTGTTTTAGTACCTTCCTTCAGTTTCAAGGATGATACAATCTTTACATTTTGAAGATCCCTGTTAGGAAACACTATGCCAGAGGAGTCATTGCTCCCTTTTCTTCTGCCTCCTTCCTTACTCCTACTTAGCAGGGTTGACGCTCTCAGCTGCTTTCCTCTTTCATACTGCTTCATACTGTATGTGACTTAATGGCCTCATTTTGTCATCTGCATTTTGCTGTGATTTGCTAAAAACTGGCATGCACAGCCAACTCACAACTTGTTTGTTGACATTTCAAGGGCTTTGATGGGTTTCTTTCTGAGATTGCCATGCACTACACTTTCACATTCACAAAGACTTCATCTTCCATGGGTCGTATTTCAGTATTTAATACTCTTTCCTGGAATGTAGGCAATATAGCAGCAAGTACTAAATTCCCTGCAAGCCCTGTCTTCCCAAAGGACCATTTAAAAAGATTGCTTTTCTCCTCTGACTAATCTGCCAGTATTTTGATGGAGAATTTGGTACCTTAAATGAACCTCTTAGAAGGGATCTCAGCACAGGTAATATCTCAGGCTTTCTAGAAATACTGGCTCCTTAGGATCCTAACTCCATTCAGAGTGCATTTCAGATTTTTTTTCACTGAAGCCATTTAACAATGCCTCTTCTCTTATAAAATGTGGTGTGCATGACAAAGATGGATCCCCATGAGAGGTTATACACATATCAAAGTTCATCGTAAGAATGGTGGCTCCCTCCTCTAGTCCTATTTGTAACCGAGTTGATATTCCAAAGCTAAATATTCCAGGCCTGTGAACACCAAAGGAAAACTTTGACTTTTGCAAGAATTACCCCTAGGAGAATTTGTGTTAATTTTGATTTCTATGGTGTTAGCTCTGTTGCAGAAAAAAAGTAGATTGTACTCGCTTCTTGTGTACTCTCTTCTTGTGCTCTCATTCCTCCCTCTCTGCTTTGCATGCCCTAGTTAATCTACCGACGTGACTCATTAGGCATCATCTCATAGTGCAAATTCTGCATTGAAATAAACACGGGCAGGACACTTTTCTCCTTTTTAATGCCTTCTTTAAAAGTGATCAGCTCAGGTGGGGAGAACCGACAGGTCTGCACTCACGCCGCCACTGCTCCCAGGAGTGACTCGGAAGAGAAGGAAGAGTGCAACTTTGTCCACTCGTCTGTGGGCAGAGCTGGAGGTTCTGTCCTCACAAGAGCATTGGGAAATTCCCTTGCTTTATGGTTCAACATTCGAGGTCCTCTGTCTAGCTGGCATCTTTTTAGGTTAGGGGGAGGGGTAAAAAGGGTCTTGGAGGATACTAGATTCTGTTCTCCATGTCTAGACATTTCTTTGATTCATCAATTTTGTGTTGGCTCGTTGTTTTAGGGGTTTTTGTCTAGGTTTGGTGAGGGGTCCCTCCCATTGCATGCTGGTTCCGAGGTCATTTGCATGCTAATTCTGAGGTCACCTCCTCCAGAAAGCAGCAGGGTGTCACTTGACAAAAGGGGGAATTCTTAACCATCAACAACAGGTAGTTAACGAAAACGACAGGTGATTACTATTGGAATATGAATCCCAATATTACCAGTTAGATTGTGCCTGGGCCATTCTGACCCTCGCTGCTGGGCCAAAGGCGGCAGCTGTGACGTATCACCCCAGAGACACCTTTAGCTTGCTGGAGGTTGCAGCTGGGCACTGAACAAGTCCAGGCTTGTTAGGAACTCCGTTTACCTCAGGAAGGAAGGCTTCAGGCGATGGTGAAGAGAAAGGAGATGGATTCTGCCAGAGGGTTAATATCCAGAGCTTTATTCCATGGTCACAGAGGTCTGAATCACAGGTAACAGCTCAAACAGAATGCCAAGCACATGGTCTGATTCACCTTTTAAGCTCCGGGGCAGGGGGAGGGAAGGGATAGGTGTGCCACCAACCAGGTGGGAGGGGGAGGGTCTCAAGGGACAAGGGACACCTAAACAGACCAATGATCTCCAGGCCTGAGGGGCATCCTTTGAAAGTGACGAACCACACGACGCCTTGCTGGAATGTTAAAACTGATTGACAACCCAGCAGGGGGGCGAGGGGGGAAGGGGAAGAGAGGCATTGCCACACCTGGGAGGTGACCTGGAAGTCTAAAACAGGACATTGCCACACACTGCAACAATTACAATAACAAACAGTTAGAACTCGACCCTGGCAGCAACTGGCCCAACCTGTTGACTCTGCAACCTTTTAAAAAAATGGGCAGCTTTTTCTACTCATAACAGTCCCCCCTCTTTTTCTTTGATCAGGCTTAAACATAAGCTCGCATCAACTTGCAATTTCTGATTCATGAGCATAGAATTTCTTTAATTGTTTTGTATTGATTATAAATTTCTTGAGCACTCTGGTAATCAGGGTTACTTAACTTTGTTACCTTTCCTGGTTTCTTCAGGTTATCTTTTTTAGAGATCTTTAGGTTGGTCTGCACGGCAAATACGACCATTTTAATGAATCAGGGAAGTAAGCATAGTAAAAAGACCAAACCAGTAAGTGTACACACAGTGAAGAAAGCTGCTTTTTTCCACCAATCTCCTTTGAAAGTCCATAGGTTATCCCACCAACTTGAACCAAGTGTAGGAGTCCGTTCTTGGTTATTTACATGTACTAGTTTTTTTATTTCATTCGAGAGATTTCTAATGATTGCTCTCTTCATCTCTAATACTGCCTGAAGTCTGATGATTCTGTTTAACATAGATATTAGGGTCCGATAACCCCAGGACCCATCTTGAGCCCAGGTGGCAGGGCCATAAGTCTTGATAATTTTTCTTAGGGTCCAAATCTGGCTCTTACAATTTTGTATTCTCCCAATTTCTATTGCACTTTGCCTCTTCTGTTTGATTTCTCTTAAATCATTGTATATAGGACCTCCTAAACTTGATCCAGTTTCTTTGGGTAATAATAAGAAAGCTGGTTTTATCATTCTAGCGGTACCAGTCTCTCGGCAATTTAGTGTATGCTATAGTACTACAGATCCAAAACAGGTGTTTAGGGGTCCCCCAAAATGTGTTCTTTGGTTCTATTGTACATTCTCAACATTTAGAAATGTCTTTCATTCCCCAAAAGGGGTTTATCCCTTCTTCAGTACACTCATAAAATTAATATTCTTCATGGCAGATACACTTGTTCTTTTCTTTCCTTTCAACAGACCAAAATCTATTTGGATCTCTTGGCATCCACCCGGTAGCAGAGTTCTTTACTGCTAAATATCTTTTACAGACTATTATTTTTACTGGCGTACTGTACGCCTTAATACTAAATTCTGAGTTATTCTGTATCAAATTTAAGATTTCTAATTGCCTTAGATTAATCTTTTCCCATGGCCAAATTTCGATCATCTGGGTACAAACTCAACAATCAGTTAAATTTAGTTTGTGGCTGACTTTCTACTGAATCTATGAATGGGTTCTTACCTCGAGGTATCTCTAAATGGTCTTGTTCTTTTATTGCTTTTACCATCTCTTTCTCTTTGACCAGATCTACCAGTCTTGCTTCAGTAGCATCACATTCAAAGCACAATCAGGCTTCTCCTACAGGGCACTCTCCCAGGAGTTGCTGCCTAAAAGTGACAGTATTCTGGGCTATCCAATACATTCTCTTATCTTCTTGGCAAAGGACCAATTGGGAGATGTTAACACAATTAGGGTTGGAATTGGTGTGGACTCTCAACAAGGAACTTACTTCTTTCTCCTCATAGAGGGGTTGGTAGCACTTACTGCATGGCTCTCTTGGGCTCCCCAGAGCACCACCAGCAATGAAAGCCATCATTACTACCCTTCCCAAGAGTCCGGTATGGGTCATCTTGCACGACCTGCCCACCCGGCCTTGCCTCTTGGGGACTTCACTAAGAAGAAGCTTTCAAGCTCTTTATAGAGTCCCTTCTACCCGCTTCTCTGGTTAAACCTCTCTTGGTCCATCCTTACTAATTTTGATTTCTCCTAGGGGAGTGCTCTGCAGAAGATTGACCAGGAGTCTTTGGTATTAAATTGGGGGAACTTAACCAGAATTACTTATTAACAGTCTTTAACCTTTTTTACAAACTTATTTAAAACACAGAACTGTTTTAAAACACTTTAAGATATGGTATGGTTCTGATACCAAACTCTTTTCTTATTCAGTTCATCAGTCTTTTTGGCTCTTACTTTTGAGAGTCAACTTTAGTCTTTCAGGTCTTTTATAATGGTATACTCAGGTGAATTAACTCATGATGTGGTTGAATCCTGTCCTGAGTTAGGGGGTGAGAGTGGTGTTGAATCCGGCCCAATGCTGGAGGGAGAAACAGATGTTGAGTCCTGTCCAGTGCCCAGAGGTGAGACTGGTCCTTTTATTCTTGTGATGTGAGTCCAACCCTTTTCTCTGGTCTGCACAGCTGAATTAGCAATGAGGAGTACCTGAAAGGGCCCTTCAAATTTAGGTATTAATGGTCCACTATTCCAGGATTTTATCAAAACCCAATCTCCTGGGAAATGTCATGTACTTTCGTGTCCAGAGGGGAAGTTTGGGGGAGGTATCCTCTTTTTCTAAGTCTTTCCAGAATTCTTCCAATGATTTCTAAATTTTTTTTGCTAGCTTCTTCTCCTTCCAAATAGTCTCCTGTGCTATAGGGTGTTAATAAGAATGGCAGTCCAAACATCATTTCATAGGGTGAAATCCCTATATCAGACCGGGGTCTTGTTCTGATGCACAAAAGCACTAGGGGCAAACACTTTGGCCAATTCATTTTTGTTTCTTTGATCAATTTAGTCAATACATTTTTGAGAGTTTTGTTCATTCGCTCCACCCTCCCAGAACTCTGGGAGTGCCATGGAGTATGCAATTTTCATTCCATTCCCAAAGTTTCAATTATGTTTTGCAATGTTCAGGCCACAAAATGTGGACCTCGGTCTGAGTCTATGGTGTTCACCATTCCATATCTGGGGATAATGTTCTCCAGGATTACTCTTGCCACAACTTGGGCTGTTTCCCTTTTAGTTGGGAAGGCTTCCACCCAATGGGTGAGATGATCTACTATAACCAGTAAATATCTGTATCCCTGCACTGAGGCATCTCAGTCAAATCTATCTGTATGCTCTGGAAAGGTCTTGAGGCTAATTCCCTCCCTCTGGGTGCTACCTTTCTTATAAACTTCTGGTTTACTTTTTGACAAATGAAACCCCCCTTTTTTAATTGCTTTTGCCAGGCCATATACACACAGGTTATTTCTTAAGAAATGATCACATAATCCTTGGACTCCCCAGTGGGTCAATTTATGTAGTTCTGTTAGCAAGTGCTTTCTTTAAAAACACCCATCCATCCGAGGTTACCACTCTCCTTGTTGCCCTTGGTGTAACTTTAATTCTTTTATAACCTCCAATTCTTTTTCACTAAATATGGGTTCCTCTCTTCTTTCTCCCCCCTCAGGTATGGTTTCTGCTTTAAAAACTTTCACTGGATCTCCGGGTTCTAAAGCTGCTTCCTTTGCTATCTGATCAGCCAGTCGGTTTCCTCTAACTTCAAGACTGTCTCCTTCTTGGTGCCCTTTTATATGGACTACTGCTATTTCTGTTGGTTTCTGTAAAGATTCTAATACGGACTTCACCAGGTTTTCATGGGCTAAGCTTTTTCCTTTTGAGCTTAGATATCCACACTCCTCCCATATTTCCCCAAATGTGTGAACTATCCCAAATGCATATTGGGAATATGTATAAATAGTTCCCCAGTCTCCCTCCAGTAAGTCTAATCCTCATTTCAGGCCATGTATTTCGCAACTTTGGGCTGACCGGTTTGGGGGTAATTTCCCTTTTTCTTTCATTTCTAAAGTTTCTCCATCTATGATGGCATAACCTGAAGCTCTTTTTCCATCTACTACTCTCGAAGAGCCATCTATGAACAAGATTCTTCCAGTTGCTAGAGGCTGATCTTCTAAATCTTCTCTTAATTTTGTTTGAAGGTTAGTCAATTTAACACAATAATGTTCTAAATTTTCTATAGGCTCTCCCATAAGGAATTGTGCTGGATTGAGGGCATTTAATGTGATGAATTCTAAATCATCTGTATTCATCAGTATTATTTCATATTTTAATATTCTTGCATTGGTTAGCCACTGCTGAGCTCTCTGGTTCAGCACTTTTTTAAGATCATGAGGAGTGTGTACTTTAATTTTTCCTTGTAAGGTCAATTTTTGGGTCTCTTCTATCAGGATAGCAGTTGCTGCTACTGCTTGTATGCAAACTGGCCAGCCTCTAGCCACTGGATCTAACAATTTGGAGATGTAAACCATGGGTTTCCTGCAGCCTCCCCACTCTTGAGTTAGTACACTGTAGGCTATACCCCCTTCAGCACTCACAAAAAAATCAAAGCCCTTCCTGAGGTCTGGTAAGCTTATAACTGGGGCAGAAGACAACTTGTCTTTTAAGCTCTCCAGTTGCTGATCATCTTCTGCTGTCCAAATTAGGCAATCTGGAGCTGCTAATTTTGTATAAAAATTTTACACTTTGCGTGTATTGATCCAACCATAACTTGTAATTTTCAAACAGGCCCAGGAGTTTTCTCACATCCCTTTTTGTTTTTGGAGCTGGGAGAGATAAAATACCTGAAATTCTGTCAGGGCTTAACTTCTTACATCCCTGTCCTATTATGTGCCCAAGGTATGTTACTTCTGATTGTACAAACTGTAGCTTCTCTTGGGAAATCTTTAGTCCTTTTTCCCCCAAAAAATTTAAAAGCGTAATACTAGTTGTTCGGACCTGATCTTTTCTCTTCCCTGACACCATAGGTCATCAACATATTTCAGGATCTGTACTTCCTCTTCAGGAACAAACTGTTCTAGCAAACCTTCCAGGGCTTGTCCAAAGAGGTTGGGGCACTCAGTGAACCCTTGTGGTAATCGGGTCCATCTTAGCTGTTGTCTCCTTTTTGTACTTGGGTCCTCCCATTCAAAGGCAAACCAATCTCTACATTCCATTGCCAGAGGACACGCCCAGGAAGCGTCCTTCAAATCTATAACAGTGAACCGAGCATGTTCTCTTGGAATTCGGCTTAGGAGACTATACGGGTTGGGCACAACTGGATATCTAGCAATGGTCCTTTTGTTGACCTTCCTCCGAATCTTGTACCAGCCTATATTTCCCTTCAACTATCTTAACTGCCAGTATAGGGGTATTGTGCGGTGACATACAGGGTTCCAAAATTCCCTCTTGCAACAGTTGTTCAATAACATTGCAAGCTCCTTCTTTCCCTCTAGGGAAATCGGATACTGTTTTAACCCGTATGGGTGATGTTCCATCTTGCATTTTTATTGTTATCGGCGGGATGTCTAATAGGCCCCACTTTCCTCCTTCAGCCCATACCTCGGGGTTTATCTCTGTGACATCTCCTTGGGATAACTTCATTATTTGCACCACCATCCTCCCTTCTCTTGGGACAAT
Organism: Melospiza georgiana; assembly: GCF_028018845.1. NCBI lineage: Eukaryota > Metazoa > Chordata > Aves > Passeriformes > Passerellidae > Melospiza > Melospiza georgiana. The sequence continues at coordinate 7,539,104 of NC_080464.1, read as the reverse complement.
CCCAACCCCCAAATGGACCTGTAAATCTCTGCCTAACAAACTTTTTTCTAGTTTAGGTAGGTAAATAAAATTAGCTTTACACTGTCTTGAGTTTCTGATTATTTTTACATCTTCAATCACTGAGGGTCTAAATGGTTTCCCTTCAGCCCCTAATACCTCACAAAATTTTCTACCAATTACCATGCCTTCTGGTACTTTGTTGAGACAGGACTTATCTGCTCCTGTATCAACCAAAAATTCAAATTCTTCATTTAGGGGTCCCACTTCAAAGTTTTCCAGGGGCTCCTCTAGATGTTGCATCGGGTCCCCTAAAGTGTAAAGCCCCTGAGACCCCTAATTGTCACCTCTAAGAACCCTCTCTAAGGCTTCTTGTTCCCTGGCTATTGCCTCATCGAGACAGACCTTTTTGACCCTCCTAACATGTCCTGTTTCTCGGCAATAATAGCAGCGCCTTTCACTCAAAGGGACTTGAGATCTCTCCATCCCTCTTGCACCTGACAGTACTGGCCTATCCTTGCCTCCTCCTGGTGGTGGACTGGCCAACTCTTGTTACCTTGGATTGTGGGATAGAGTTGCTTACCCCCACAATTTCCCTAGCTACTGCAACCATGATCCTAGTCTTGGCCTTTGCTCTTTCTTGTTCCCTCCTTAAATACACTTTCAATGCTTCTCTCAATAACTCATTAATGTCCTTCTCTTGCCAATCTTCAATCTTTTCCAGTTTTCTCCATATATTAGGGCAAGATTTGGTAACAAATTGGACCTTTAGTAGCACTTGACCTTCTGGGGTGTCTGGGTCTATTTTAGAGTATAATTGGAAGTTCCACTTTAGGCGATTAAGCCAAGTAGCGGGAGTTTCATCCTTTTCTTGTGCACCTTTGAATGTCAATTTGGTATTAGTTCCTTTAGGAACTGACTCTTTGATCCCCCAAATTATCAAAGACCTATATTCTATCATGGCCTTCCTCCCTTCCTCCTGATTAGGGTTCCAATTGAGATTCGTTAGTGGCAATTTCTGTTCACCTGATGGCACCTGGGGTCCCAGACGGTTCTCTTTCTCCCAAATTCTTATGTTAGCAGATCTAATCATCTGGACCTCTTATGGGGAAAATATTATATTTAAAATAGAATTCATGTCGTCCCAAGTGTAGATATTTGGACCTAAGAATTGATCCACTTTATTGGCTATGCCCACTGGGTCCTCAACTAAATTCACTCTTTGTTGAATTCTCTCACCTCAGAAGTGGTTAGAGGAGCATTCACAAAGCCAACACCTCCTGCTACTCCTCCCATAGGAACTTCTCTGAGGGGAAAAAGTCTCTCTACCCATGAGGTCTTGGATCAGGTACCACAGTACGGCCCATCCTCTGACCCAAAACTACTCATTTGAGGGCTATTAGCATTACCGTGGACTTTCTGTAGGTCCACAGCTGTATTTGGTGAAAGAGTTTGCCAGGTAAGGAGGCATTTGTGTTCCAACTAGAAGGAGGTAAGGGGACAGCAATAGGAGGGGGAGAGGAGCCTGGGTGCATATTAATTGGAGCTGGAGAAAGGGTGGAGAGGGTAACTGTCACAGACATTTTTTCATAGAAATCCTTTCTTTGGGATTTGTTCATCTTCTGGGAAGCTGAGGCCCCAGAAGAAGAATGTAAACAATTGTTATCGGCTGGTGTGGAATGTAACAGGTGCAGTGGTGATTTGGCTTCTGTGAGTGTTTGGATTTGCTAACCACTCACAAGGAGAGTTTGTCCTTGCTTTCTGCTGGACACAGAACTTTGTTATTCATTCTTTTCTATGCTATTCTTAGATTAGCAGCCTCTGCAACTTCTCTCCTTATTCTTTTTAGTATAGTTAAAATGCATTATATATCATATATCAATAAATCCAGCCTTCTGATCATCAACTAAGATTGTCGTCCACTTCTCTCACCCATGAAGACCTCATCAGGTCGCTGTAATAGGTAACAGGTGGAATAGGCACTTGTGGGGGTGCAGAAGCAACTGGAGGAGCTGAAGGAGGTGGTAAGGGAGTGGCCACTAGGGGAGATACCGGGTCTACCATAGAGGAAGGCAAAGAGGTAGAAGGAATTAGAGAGGGTAGTAATGGGGTGGCAGCCGGGGGAAAAGCTGGATCTGCCATTTGAGGTGCCCGATGAAGAGGACTATATGGTGGAGGGGCATCAGGAGGCAAATAGTCTAGGGGGTCCCACCTTTTACTACTCTCTCTAACTCTAGCATCCCCTCCTTCATTCCCATCTTTCTTCTTCTGCAACTTACAAATTTGCACGCCGTCGTCTCCAATAGCACTCTAACCAACAAGCTGCATATACTAGTTGCTCGGGATCAGTATCTCCTTGGGCTGTCAGATAGTGACTCAATTGTTGACACATCCACTTGTCTTTTGTCCCACACCACAGCCATCCTCCTTGCACATCTAACTCTGGCCAGACTTCTACACAGTAGCGAATCATCTTAACCTTATCCAATCCCTCCATGGCCTCTATAGAATCCCATCTCTCTAGCAGTACACCTAAGGGACTGTGGGGAGAGTATATTCTCTAATCTTTTGCCTCTCTTCTTACTATTACATACTCCCATTTTTCCACATCTCAACAGAAAAAATTCACAAAGGTGTCTTTACGAAAAAAAAAAATGTACTGACAGGTAATCTCAAGAAAAAATCCTATTTGAGGAGTTCCAGCCTCCTCTACTGCACTTCAGATTTGCATGACCCCTCAGGACTATCACACAAAAACCACTGCCTGATCTCTAGTTTGCCTAACTTCCCCAAATGCTAGGACTTACCTATCAGGACTTAAAAACAAACCCTGACCTCCTTCGCCGGGATTCGTGCTTGACCCCTTTGTCAGGACTTATTGCCTGCAGGACTTGTGAGCTTGCCTGAATCCTTCTTGGGACTTGCAATCTTCCTAACTTCCCTTGGTAACGGCTTTTGGGGTGCATGCCACTCATACACTATTTCCTCCCCACGTTCGGAGGGGGGCCCTCTTTACCCCTTAGCAGGCGACTCACTCACGCTGATTACACTCACTTCCCCCTGTTCCCGGCCGGCCCCCTCGCGTGAGTCCTAAACCACGGTACTAGGAGGTCCAAACTTGTTCCAAGGGTCAGAGCTGCCGGTCCTCGTCTCACTCAAACACACTCGCTCGCCCCCTACTCCCGCTGCCGGATACTTCTCACCAGTCCGGTGCTCCTCCGTGTCACTGGTCCCAAGCTGATCTTCTCTGGTCTTGATAGCCAGCTGTACTGGAGGACCAAGATGGCCAGTCCTGGTGTCCTCTTCGGGCGTGGCTATCCCGGATGAGAACCCCAGCTGAAATAAACATGGGCAGGACACTTTTCTCCTTTTTAATGCCTTCATTAAAAGTGATAAGCTCAGGTGAGGAGAACTGACAGGTCTGCGCTCACGTTGCCACTGCTCCCAGGAGTGACTTGGAAGAGGAGGAAGAGTGCAACTTTGTCCATTCGTCTATGGGCAGAGCTGGGGGTTCTGTCCTCACAAGAGCATTGGGAAATTCCCTTGCTTTTTGGTTCAACATTCGAGGTCCTCTGTCTAGCTGGCATCTTTTAAGGTTAGGGTGAAGGGTAAAAAGGGTCTTGGCGGATACTAGATTCTGTTCTTCATGTCTAGACATTGCTTTGATTCATCAATTTTGTGTTGGCTCGTTGTTTTAGGGGTTTTTGGCTAGGTCTGGTGAGGGGTCCCACCCGTTGCATGCTGGTTCCGAGGTCATTTGCATGCTAAATCTGAGGTCTCCTCCTCTTCACCGTCCTGGTGCCATCCTCCAGGAAGCAGCAGGGTGTCACTTGACAAAAGGGGGAATTCTTAACCATCAACAACAGGTAGTTAACGAAAACGACAGGTGATTACAATAACAAACAGTTAGAACTCGACCCTGGCAACAACTGGCCCAACCTGTTGACTCTGCAACCTTTTAAAAAAATGGGCAGCTTTTTCTACTGATAACATGCATAGTTTCATGTACTTACAAATACCAGTTGCCAAGGAGCTTATATAACCTTTCAAGGGGTAAAGAATTGTAGGGCTGGGCAACTTACGGTGTTGAAACTCTAAGTGGTTAAGTCATGCCTTATTAAAGTGACAGAGCAAACCAGTTGATACAGGACGTTCAGCTAGACACCTCTGAAAATAGCAGCTTGTCAGCAATGACAAAGCCATCTTCCTAGCTGTATTCCAGAAAGAGAAAAGGGACACCTTCAATGGTTAAGCTGTTTGGCATGAGAAAACAGCAAGAAATGTACCACAAAATACTTGAGCCAGATAAACTGTGTTTTTCTAGTGAGAATTTTGCAGTTGTTCTTTCTTGTCTGTGGCTTTACTTTTCACAGAAAACTGAGGGGGGTTAATTATTATTATTTTTTTCTTGTTTTGTTTGCTTCCCTCTTTCCACCCGCAATCAACAATTTTGCCTTTCTTTACTGGCTTCTCTTTCTTTACTTATAGAAGGTTGCATGAGGTCATCCATCCAACCTTGTCATAAACATTCTCATACAGTGGAAAGAAGTAGAAGGTACATCTAAATGGATAAAACAAACCAACAAAAATGGAGTTTTTTTACAGTCTTCTGTGAGAACATTAGGACACAAGATATCTTTGAACTGAGTTATGCTGTATTGATTTAAGTTTTAGTCCACTCATTACTATTATTACAAGTGTTTGGTCTTTAGTACATAGCCTTTGAAATCATCCAGTCCAATGTTTTGGCTAATTTTGTTTTATTTCTAGAGAGGACTTTGTTTCTTATGGATCAGTCCAGAGCAAGACTGTCCACAGTAGAGTTATACTGTCATATTCAAGAGTGTCGTAAATTCTGGTACAGTTTGTGCTTGTAATACATCTAGAAATGAAAGGTTTTCGATCTTTTTTTACTTTAAATTGTCGTCATTACTTGAAATAATTAAGAGGTAGGGGTTCCCCCCTCCCCCCAAATATTTCTCTCTGAAATGTTACCCAGGGATTACACATAAAAGCCAACCCTGTAAAATATGTTGCGGATGATACTCTGCAGTAAGTGCAACTTAGCAGCTAGAGTTGAAAATGTGGGTTAAATGACGTTCTGTCTGCATAGATGGAAACTCTACTCAGATGTACTCAACAAAGGTTACGATGGCTTAGCTCCTGTCCTAAAGTTAATGTGCATGTTAAAACTTTCCAAGAAGGTGAATTCAAGCTCCTTCATTGCTCTCTGCTGGAGTCCCAAGAGAATTTCAGTGTGCTTTTTGTCATTTACAGCTGTCATTGCTTAGCTCTTGAACATGATTCTCCCTAATGACTGATGAACGTTGTCTAGTTAGGAGTGGGTCAAAGACATGGTCCTGCTCTAGAAGGAGATGAGAAGGTTTCTGCAGTCTTTGTCATCTCTACTGCTTGTGATTTCTATACAAAACCAGTGGGAAGTTTTCTGAAGGCAGTCCAGAAGCTGGCAATATGGACAGCTTAGAACCCAACACTTGCTGCAGTGCTACCATGGTGATACCAGAAAGGACTTAAAAATTTAAAAGGGCAAACAAAGCAGTTGTAAGGAAAAGAACATTAACCATTATTCCATTCTTCTAATATACCCTTCTTTAAATCATCATTTTCATTCAGTTTCACAGCTTGCACTGGTATCCCTCAAAAGGAATCTGAGACCGAGTAAACTTTTTAATGGAGTAGATGTGACAAACACAGGCCAAGTTGCCTTGTTTGATATCAAATACAAGTTATGCTTGAGCTACTCTTTGCTTAAGGTACTTAGCTCACACTAAGAATTTTACTCATGATTGAGCAAATTTTACTGTCATGATTGAGTAAATGCTATTCATGATTGAGTAAATTTTACTGTCACTCAGAATTTTACTGTCATGATTGGCATTGAAACTTTTCAAGGAAAGCTCTGAATAGCAATGTTTGTGTAAAAACTGTATTATATCTCCTGTATTTGTGTGAAGCAGGTTAGTCTTTTGCTGTCACCAGTGTTGCGTAACCTTTCATGTCATATCCCTCTTCATATCCATATTCTGCTTAAGGCTTATTAATCTACTTTAGAATTGGCACATGGAATAAGACGACTTTTTCTTTTTGAAAGCTAATGTCATTTGACCTACTTACAGCAAATAATTCATTAATTGTAAGTCCCCAGCTAGCATCTTTTATGCATATTCTAACCTTCTAAACAAGTAACAAAAGCACTCTCCAATACTTTACTTTCTTAAGCACACAAAATGCTTCCCTCCTTTGCAGTCAGCAACTCTAAAATGAACCACATGTCTGCAGTATTTAGTTAAGTAGGCATATTTAGTTAAGTAATTCAAAAGAAATAAAAAGCAGTCCCTTCAATTTGGAAATATTTTTAAATTGTTTTTGAATATACAAAACATACCCTTACCGTACGCATTGCATGCAGATTTAATCATCGTGAAAGCAAACCATATGTTTCTGTTGGGATAGCACGGTTTTCCACAGTTTTCCACAATTGTTCTTGGCACAGTTTTCTACTTGTGTTGCGTGACTGTTAGGACACTCAAAGGTACTTCTAAGGTACTGTAGTAAGCAGAAAAGGAGGAGAGGTTGTGCCTTATTTCTGGCTTCCTTTGGTTTTCCTTTTGATTTTCTTCCTCTTGCTCTTTTTCATGTCACCTTTCTAAATACTGTGATTTAGATTTGCAGTTTACTAAGCTCTGTTTTCTGTCTGGAATTCTTGTATATTCTGAAAGGAACCCAACCTGTAAATATGCATCTTTTCTTCATTTGCTAGCTACATATAAAATCTTCTCGCAGCTCTAAAATGCTTTTATTTGATATGCATTTTTATCACCATTCAAATTAAAAGAGAACAGTTCCTCTATTCACTGCTTTTGTACTGGATTCAGTTGAATGTGCCCTAACATTGCAAAAAAGTCCTGCTGGAAGAAAGGATCTGCATAGAAATTGACCAAGAAATGTGCTACAAGGGTCTTGTAAAGCTTTGAAGTTTCTCTACCTTTCTGGCAGTCTGTCTTCTCAGCAAGACTTGATGAGGTATTTCACTAGCATTTCTTTGACAGAAAGCAATAACAAAGCAAGCAAAATGGAGCAGCAAAAGAAGATAGCAGCAAAAGGTACATTATCCATTCTGTTGTTTATCATTGTTGAAAGAAATTTTTTCTCACCATGTTACATAAAATACCTTAGTAGAGCTACAGACTAGAAAAATGCAACTCTGTTCTGGATTCATTAAAACCAAAGCTATCTGTGGACAGAAGTGTCTAGCGTGATGCTGAGAACTCCTAGCTGGTTTCAGTAAGCTGTCTGGAGAACTGCATTTTCGGTGGGCTTTACTTGCGTGTCTGTAGGGTGGGGAGTTTATAAGTGGCCTTGAGGCCTGAGAGGTCCATGGAAACAGAGACCCATCGTGTAGCTCTCTGACCAGCTACAGCACACTGAAGCATGATGGATTACTCCCAGAGTTCACGTGGTAGAAAGGTTTTCTGCCCCCATGAAGGACGACACTTCCATTTTCTTGCATAGAGCCATTCTGTATGTTACAATGGTAGCTTGAATTAATCAAGTGCTATTTGCACAATGGCTAGTGAGCTCGGATTCTTAAGCTTCTTGTGTTTGATCTGTTTCCTGTTTCAGTAAACAGCAAAACTTCCAAGGACTGCAACAACAAGAAGATGAAGCTGCTACCGTATTTCAAATGTTTGCGTAATAAAATGGTGATTCTAGCACATATTCACAATAGTAATTTCAGGTGCTGAAACATCAGCTCTGCTCAGGGAAATTCTGAAATTGACTTTAGCTGTTTTCCATGTTTCTTAGCGGGTGAACTGAGACACTTCTAGCTTTCAAGGCAAGGCGTTTGACAGCAGCCTCAAAAAGGCTCAGGCTGTTGGAGGAAAAGATGAAAAAACTGGGGTGAATGGGGGGAAATTTCAGTTCTGATTTAGGTCATAGATTCAGCCAGATGATCAACAATCATTAGTTTAATGAGGTACCAGCATAGTCTTTCACTCTCACACATCCCCAAAAGCTTAAACTATCCAGCAGCTTCTTCCTTGCAACAAGTGCCACAGCCAAAAAGCACATCTGGCCGTCACCTTCTCCTCGCAGCCTACAAACTCGGCCAAACATACCGGTGATTCTCACTTTGCTTCTCAGCTACATGGACAAGCACATCCTTTCCATGTCACCAAGTCCTTAGTGAAACCAAACAGCAGTTCACCTTCAAACACCTCAGTGTGCCCGGACAGAAAGCTTTTATTGACCTGTCCCCTTGCCTTTTCCTTGCAGCCTTTTATTTTCAGAGCACGCACCGAGGCACTGCACTTTGCTTCTCAGCTGAGTGCATTGTCATATTGCTAGAGTCCCATGTGTCCATCTCCTTCTCGCAGAAACTGCTTTTTTGAAACATGCTGATGTGATGTGCTTTTCTTCTCAGGTATTCACACCGTCACATTCTGTGTCCTGCTTGCAGTCTGAATTTAAACAGAGAAGTTTCTGGCTATGTCCCACACACACAGATATGCCAGGATGAAAAGATTGCTTGGACCTTGACACTTACATTTGAAAACATCCATTCACTCCACAATCAAGAGACAGCTTTCTTTGCTTTAAATCCTGCAAACTTCACACACACACACACAAACACACAGACCCACAGACACAGACACACACACACACACACACACACAGACACAGACACAGACACACACACACACACGAGAGAGCTATGCACTTTCTTTCTTTCTTAGCTGCACTCACCTATTTCCCACCTTGACCTCTCTACCGCTTTTCTCTTGGCCTTGCTGTTCATGGACATTTCCTGTTAAGATACCCATTGTGTTGCCTCTCCCTCCCCTACCTTGCCTTGCCTTTCCTACCCAATCTTGCATTTCCTTGTCATTCCTGACCATTCCTTTCTTTTCCTTTGCCTTCCTGACCCATGCATGTCCTACTCTTGCCCTTCATACCAACCCAGTGCTGACTGACTTGCTCACCTATCCTTCTTTCCCTTCCCATTTGTCCAGCTCCAATGTTTAATTTCCTTCTCCTTCTAGGACTCTTATTGCCTTGCCTCCCTCTCCTTTGTGTTGCCTGGCAAAGCCACCACTTGTCATGCCTTGCCCTTGAACCCCTTCCTTGCCTTGCATTACCTTGCTCACCCGTCCCTCACCTGGAATTCAACCCCTCTCTTTTTGTGGAATTTCTTCAACTTGCATTGCCCTGCCTGCTTCTCCTAGGATTCTCCAGGCTTTCACTGGCTTTTTTTTCTCAAGGCCCCAATGTTTCAGGAGCCTGTGAGAGGAAGCCTGGAGGAGGTCTCGTGCAAGCACACCTATCTGTCCTGACAACTTTCTTCTGACATATATCCTTACATGTCTTGAATTTTGGACACAAAATTCATGCTTCACCCTTCGGCTTCAGGACCAGAATGACAGTTCTTTTGCATACAAAGGAAGTCAGGCAACCCAAATGTCTTAGGTGCAGATTGGAGATGGCCCATGCAAGATCAAGGCTGGACAGAGCGGTCTGTCCTGGCCACTTTTGTGTACCAGCAATCTTTGAATGTACCTGCCACTTGCCTTGCTTTGGCAACCCAACAGTTTCCTTGCCTTGCCCTGCTGATTCTCCATTGCTTTGCATTCCCTTGCATGCCCATGCCCCACATTTGACCTGCCTAGAGTTTTCCTTCAGGGCTTTGCCTTGCCTAACCCTTCATGTTACCATTTCTTCCTATGCCCAGCCTTGCCTCTAACTTCCGGGACTTCTCTCACCTACCACTCCATTTGCTTCCCCCTCTCGGCTTCAGCCTTGACAACCTCTCCCTTGACTTGCCTGCAATTGTCTACGCTTGCTTTGCATTGCCTTACCTGCATGGAAGGCAAGGGAAAGAGTGGTAGGCAAGGCAGAGCTAAGCCAGGAAGTTATTTGTAGGGCTAGACAAGGCAGACATAGGCAAGAAAGCAAAGCTAAGGTAAGCTAGGCTAGGAAAACAAGGCATGGTTAAGGAGGCAAGGCAAAGCCAAGTGACTTGGAGTGCCTTTCCTTGCTTGAGAAGAAAAAGATATGGTGGCAATGTTAGTAGGGCAGCTGATAAGGTATCGTGGGGAGGTATAGTCCAGCAAGACATTTCTGTCCTGGCCCCTTCTGTGTGGGAGCCATTGCTGGACAGAGTCAGTACCAGATGTGGTATGCAACTTTTGCTTGGTAAGTTCCTGAAGGAGAACAGCAATGCTTTCTCATGGGAAGGAAAGAACTTAGCCCCAGTGTTGGAGGTGCAGATAAGAAGCTGTGCTGTGCAGCTTAAGGGCAGCAGTAACTTTCTATCCTGGCATATTTGGTTTGGAAGCACTGATTCAATTTGTACAATCATGGAGTCGGTATCCATCTTTGGAAAGCAGTCTCGCTCCTGAAAGAATTCACTTGGCATGTGTTTTCCACTTCCTTGAGGCAGCCTTCTTGAAATTCTGCCAGCACACTTCTTTTGGACAAGGTAAACAGCTGCACTGGGTCTTGGTGTGCAGCGTATCTAGTTCCCCACGCAGGTAATGCCCAATAGCAGTGTTCTGACACATTTGCATAGGATCAGGCCCTGGATGTTTTGGATTTTGGAGGAGGGGATGCCACTTCTTTTGAGATGAGCTTCTAGTTCCTCTCTTTGGCAAAGTTTGGATGGGCACTTTGAGTGGTCTCAGTGAATTGAAAGGCTTTTTGTTGTTGTGTGTTCTGTTGTTTATTTAATTACTCCCCTCTTTTCTGTATCACTCCCCCATTTTCTGTAATGGTTCTGCCCTCACCAATTCTTCCCGCCATGGTATTGTCTGTCATTTGGTTACCTTGGTTACTCCCGCCACAGTTCATGTCAATCCTCTCTGTTATATAATTTCCCCTCCCCTGTGTTTCCTTATATGTGAATTTGTTCTCCTGAGACAGAGTAAAGGTCCATTCTGAATTAGGTGAAGTGTCTAAGAGAGGTGAAAAGTCTGTGAGGCCAAAGCTGAAGGAAAAACTCGCATGCCGAGACAGCAAGGAGACAGAGAAAAAAAACAGAAAAGACCACAAGGTCGATTTGCCCCCGACTTAGAAATTCCTTTGATAAAGAAGAACTGGTGCTAAATGTCACACGGAATGAATATGTATGAACTTATTGTGAAACTGTATGCATATGCATTTGGAAGGGGGATAAAAGAAGACCCGAGGTCTTCAGAAGTGCGCATGCCTTGTTGGGGGACTTGCGTCCGGCATGTGTCGTAATAAAAGCATACCGGGCTTTACAACTTTTACGAAGTTGTGAGGTTTCTTCTTTTCTCCGCAAAACATTATGGCACCCCAGATGGGACTTCTCTGTCCCCGCAGGGGCAGGGGGGATAGACGGACCTCCAAGGCGCGCCCTAGGATTTTTTTCCTGGTGGGGCTCCGCTCGTCTCAACTTGCCACCTGCGAGGACAGACAAGGACCTGCTGGCCTGCGGAGGAAGATACGGTATGTACTGAGGGGCCCCGGGGGAGGGAAAGAAGGAGAGCAAGGGAGTAAACCACCCAGAGACGTCTGGGTTCAGCTGATAGAGCAGCTGTATTAGAGATGGGGTTCATCGTTCTGATAGAGCAGACCGCAAGCGGTTCTGGGGGTGAGCCGGGTGAACCCGTGTATGTGTGTTGGGGATTCATAGTTCTGATAGAGCAGAACTGTTGAGCCCGTGTGTGTTTTGTTTGTATGTGTGTGTGATGTCCGGACCCTGTGTTGCTGTATGGTTAATGTGTGCATTGTGTGGTCGGTGCACTGTGTTTCTAATCGTGCAAGTGTATAAGTGTATGGTGTATAAAAGAGAATAAATCTACAGTGCAGGGGGGTCAGTACTACCCGTGTTTGAAGCAGTCGAGTGAGGCCTGAGGCGCCAGCTGCAGCAGGCTGCGGGGGCAGGGACAGAAGTGCCCCGCAGAGAAGCGAGTGGAAGAATGTCAGTGATGGTATTTATCGTGTTTAAATGTAGTGATTTGTGTAGATCTGGTACATTTTAACCGTGAGTATGAGCTCAGAGAGTTCCTTTGCCTTGGATGTTTGATTTTGATCTCTAGACTGTATGCTGTTATTTTGATTGTGTCCAAGAAAATTGATGTGAGTAAATGCTGAATTATGGTATGCTATGTTGTGTTGAGAAAAGCGAGCACTTTGAGAGATATGCCCTTTCCCAGTGGTTTTGTGTGGTGATTTTCTTCCGCTGCATTGTGGTAATTTGATTCTCAGATTGTATAGTAGTGTTTGTGGAGATTTTAAGATTTTGTTGCAACAAGAGTGGCATTTTACATAGGAGAACTATAGTACGGTGATTTATGCTTAATTACAATAGAGTTAAAGGAATTCCAAGAATTCCCCCCCTCACAGCAATTCAAGCCTTGGCTTTAGCGAATTTGAGATAAAGGGGGAGGGGTACGGGTGTGAGTGTTTGTGTCTGTGGGCATATCAGAGTTTCGGCTGTGACTAGCACAGCCTTTTTGCAAAGCAGTAAAACAAGTGTAAGTAGACACAGGGCTTAATTAGATTGTGCAAGAAGAGAACTAGAAAAGACTGATATTTTGTTTGATCAGAATATAGTGTCTATGTCACGTTTTTGATTAGCATGCTGTGTGAGGTGACAGTGGCTGTCCCCTGGGCACAGGGACAGCTGACAGCTCTGGCTGCCCCATCTCCCCAGGGAACACGAGAATGACCTGTGGGCAAAAGCTGGATGTGCAGGTATTATTGCAGTGCGGTGTTTATGAGAAACACTGGTATTGCTGTTCTAATAAGTGTCAGGGCACATGTAAATTAGAGGTTTCTGGTCAAGCGGATTCAGAACCTAAGGTCTTAGAACTTGTGTGTGGGAACCACATCTGATACCTGCCACCTGGAGCTGTGTGTATAGGAGGAAAGTTGAGAAACTACTGTGGAGGTCTGTAAAAAGGTTTGAGTGGAAGCGAGATAGGGCAAGGAGAAATAAATAATGAGAACTGACCAGAGCAAAGAGGTTCCTAAATTAGCCCCTTTTGGGAGGGGCTCACTGGGAGAAGGCTGCCAGTAGGAGCAGCTCAGAAAATAAAAAGATTTATAATACTTCATTGCTGTTAGTACTGTTTTAAAATAGGAGGATAAATGGGATAGAGTTTTGTATGCTGAAATGTCTTTGTGTTTTAAGAAATCACCCAGAATGGCAAAGAGACTGTAAGATCAGACCGCCCTCTGGTCTTGGCCCTTGAAAAGGAAAACAAGGCAAAGAGAAAGCAAATCAAACATGTTGTTCAGCATGCAGCATAAGATAGCAACGTATGAAATCAGGCAAGGATTATCATGCTGAAATGCAAAGCAATCACAGTTCACAAAATGAGTACATATGATTTGCTAAAGGCTCCTCCCAAGGTAAGGGAGGAAGGGTAAAGAAGACCTCCCCAAAAGGGAAGAATTTTTGTTGACACAAGGGCCGTATATTCAGTTTTAAATAAAGCTTTAGTACCTGTGGAGAATGTTTATGTTGCAGTGTGGGGAACAACTGAACAACTGGCCAGTCTGAGAAGGCATCCTTGTGCAAACCTTTAAAGTAATATGTGTACTATGTGTACCTAAAAGCTTTTGTACAATTCGCTCAATTTGCTAAACATTCTCAAATGAGAAAGGTTACTCTGGAGGCAAATGATATAAAGATGTTAGGCTTAACATTACCAGACACTGAAATTAAGAAAGACATTAGTAAGGAGATATTAGAATAAGTAAATAAGTGTTTTCAAGGGTATGGGCCTCTGCTGTACCAGGGAGAGTGAAAGATGCTCCCCCATGAGCATCAAGCTTAAGGAAAGAACACAACTAGTGAGAGCTGAGTAGTACCCTCAAAAGGAAGATAAAGAAAGAATCAGCCCAATAACTGATAGTACTAGACTAAGGGCTGTCAATAAGATAACACAGAATTTATACCCTGTGGTAGCAAATCCGTATACCTTACTAACTTGTTTAACACCTGAGCTAACCTGGTTCACTGTTTTAGGCCTAAGAGATGCCTTCTTTTGCCTCCCTATCCATGAAGCCAGCCAGAAAATTTTTGCATTCAAACACAAGCTCACATAGTCCATGTGCCTGAAGGCTTCAAGATTCCCCACTCCGATTGGAGAACAGCTTGCAAAGACCCAGAGTCTCGGGAAGCTCCACAAGAGGAAAGGAGGCTGTTGCAGTACGTGGACGATCTTCTAGTAGCCACTCGGACGAGGGAAGCAAGAGAAGCCTGGACGGTAAGCCTTTTGAATTTCCTAGAACTCCAAGGATGCAGAGTCTCAAAGAAAAAGGCACAGGTATTGAAACAGAAGGTAATCTACCTGGGGTAAGAAGTGAGTGCTGAGCAGCAGACTTTAAGTCAGGGAAGCCGTATACCAAACCCCGAAACCCCAGACAATAATTATGGACTGTTCGCCAGACCCCTCTATGCTCTTATTGCCAATGGACAAAAGACACCACACGGGCCTTTCGCCAGCTAGAGAGAGTGCCCTCATGTCGGCTCCAGCTTTGAAACTTCCAGATGTAAGTAAACCATTCTTTCTATTTTTTCACGCAAGGAATTGCCCAGGGAATATTGGCTCAGGACTTGGGCCCATACTGAAGGGCAGTTGCTTACTTCTCTAAGCAACTAGATGCAACAGCCAAAGGATGGCCAGGTTGCCTCAGAGCTGTAGCAGCAGTCGTGCTGAATATTCAAGAGGCATGCAAGTTTACCCTGGGACAAAAATGACTGTGCTAGTGTCCCACACAGTGTCCGCAGCACTGGAAGTAAAGGGTGGCCACTGGCTCTCACCACAGAGGTTTCTGAAATGCCAGGCCATCATGGTAGAGCAAGACGATGTAGAGATAGTGGTGACTAATATTGTCAACCCAGCTTCTTTCCTCAGTGGAATCAAGGAGAAGCAGTACACCATAGTTGCCTAGAGACTACTGAAGCTACCTACTCCAGCTGCCCAGACTTAAGGGACACTCCTGCGGATGATGCAGAGACCTGGTTCACTGACAGGAAAGCGACATTGCAAAGTTCACAGTGACCACCTGCAGAGAGGTAATACAGTCTGGACCCTTACCAACAGGTACCTCTGCGCAGAAGGCTGAGATAATTGCCCTGACCCGTGCCCTGGAAAGGGCAAAAGGGAGGAGAATAACCATCTACACAGACTCAAGGTATGCATTCGGAGTCTACATGCACATGGAGCCATCTGGAAGGAGAGGGGACTGCTGACCTCACAGGGAAAGAAGAGACAATCCAGCTGCTGGAAGCAGTTCAGCTACCTGAAAAAGCATATTAAGGCACACCAGAGAGTGAGCTTAAAATTGGAGGGAAGAAATGAGCTGGCGGATGGAGAGGCAAAGAAAGTAGCAAAGGGTGAGGTACAGATTTTCCTCAAAGGTAAGCCATAATACAATAATACTAATCAAAGGAGACGTACAACTGCAAGGGGTGGGCTACTGTTGAATGAGAGCTAGCAATCCCTTCCCATTTTCGTGGTTACTAGTAAAAGAAGGGCACTAGAAAACACACTAGGGCCTAACTACTTAACTACTTAGGCATGTTTTTATAGAGTGTGGCTCCTTTTTCAAAATGACCAAGGCTGTGAGTGATACAGAGTGCATTGAAATGAAGTGTTGACTTTGAAGCAGTAATTTCCACAGGCTTTCTAGAACACACATCTGATTGAAAGACTCGTTGTATCGTTGTCAGGAATTTATATGCCACTATCACTCAGGTAAGCCGACAATGTGATCCTTGCCTCCAGACTAACCCCAAAATACCCCCCGGCCAAAACTCGGTCAGACTGAGAGAGGCCATGGGCCCGTACAGCAGTGGCAAATTAACTTTTCAGAACTCCCAAGGAAAGGGGGGTATCAGTATTCACTGGTATTGATAGATACATTTTCAGGGTGGCCAGAAACATTCCCCACCAGAACTGTCAAAGCTCAAGAGGTGACCAGAGTATTTTTACAAGAAATAATACCACGCTTCAGAGTTCCAGCCACGATATTCTCAGATAAAGAATCACATTTCATTTCCAAAATAGTGCAACAGATTAGTAGCCATCTGGGCACAGATTAGAAACTTCACAACCCATACCACCCCCAATCAAGCGGCCAGGTGGAGAGAATGAATAAGACTGGGGCAAGAAGTTAATCTACCCTATCCCAAGCTCTTCCACTAGCACTACTGCAAATTCAAACTAAACCTTGAGCTAAAGGAATTCTGAGTCCTTTTGGAATGCCTTATAGAAGACCATATAGAATACAAAGGGAATGTCCAGAATGTCCACCTACATGGTGGCATTAAGCAAACAGCTCAGAGTAATTGAGAAACATGTGGCTGGAACTCGGAGCAGGGAGTTAGATAGCCTGGGGATAATGTATATGTTAAGTCTCTTACAGAGAAGACTTTGGAACCACAGTGGGCCAGACCACTGCGAGTACTTCTCACCACCTTCACTGCAATCAAAATCAAGGAGCAGAATGCCTGGATCCATCACTCTCGGGTGAAGAAGGCCCAGAAACTCCTTAAGGAGTGACGCCAGGAGACAATGAACTGAGATTAAAACTTACTCGGGCAAAATGAGTATATTGCAGTCATATTTTAGTTTGTAGAATTGTATTGTGTGCAATCATAACTGAAGTTTCAGAACTTGAGAGTACCTCTGTTCAAAGTAATGCTAAATGGCCTTGGTCCCTGGCATTTAATCAGTATACTGGATCCATAGGAAAACCTTCTGAGATAAAAGATTTAAACATATCTACTGTAGTAATCCATGAGAATCAGGTATGTGAGGAGCAAGAATGGCAAGAACAGGAACTGTGGACTCTTCAAGGAATCAGAGGAGAAGAAATCAAAGTAGGGTGCCAGGTCATCAATAGGGTAGCTTATGAGAGACCAGATGTAATTAGTGTCTGAACCTCCCCTGGTGTATATGAACACCAGGAAGTCTGTGATAACCTAAGTGAATCAGACTGTTGGTGTAATTTCACCTTGATACAGCCTGTAGAAGTGACCTGCCTTTGAGCTCGAATTACTATCAGACTTTCATTTGAATTCAAAGTAGACACTGCACTTTTCACCACAGCAGGGCCTTATACACCCCATACTAGTTCAGACTCTACCCAAACTCCAAACTTGAACCTAACGTAGTAAAGAATGTGACTGAACAACAGCTCCTTAGGTCATTTTCCAAGCCGGTTGGCTGAACACTCAGGCAATGACTGGTAAAGGGTGCTGAACTGCAGGTGGTAAATTAACCCAAGCAAGGGAGGTGATTTTCTTTATTTATAGCTATCCCTTTTCCTACTGAGATTTGGATCAGTGATTGTCCCAGTCTGAGGCAGTTGGATTCTGCTTAAAAGAGGTAGAGAGAGACCCCCCCCCCCTCAGAGCTCAGCAGCAGGCTGTAGGATTTTGAGCATCACTTTTGTGCTGTGTTTCAAGTAGCAGAAACCTGATCCCAGTTTCTTCTGAGGCACTGCAATGAATTTAGGCTCTTCTCTCAGACTTCCCCTTCAATATTTACTTGAGGCTTGGACCTGAAGCTAGGGGCAAGGTGGGTGAGGTTTCATAGACCAGGAGAGACATTCCTGCTTGCCACACATCTGGGAAATCAGGTGCTCTGGAGGGGGAAGGAGATTCCTGAGGTCTCTACATTTCAGAACAAACATCTGCCTCAAATATGACCTAAACCTCTGTCAGATGCACTTGTGAAGTGTGTCTGAATTTGCAGTGTGAGCCCAGCACATCCCTCTGGCAGGGAGGGATGGTCATAAACAGAAAGCAGTTCCTGTTCCCCATAACAAACATCTAACTGGCATATTAGGGACAAGATTAGGAGTTTTAAATGGAATTGATTCAGAAATACTGATGCATAAACTGGCCACTGCAGCACGTAGTCTAACAAAATTGAAGCAGCCTTTATAGTAATCTCTATTGGCATTAGGAACTAGCCAGTGACAGATTTCAAAAGTACTGCCAAAGTAAGGAAGTATGAAAAGGCCGGGGACCAAGACCACAAGTTGATAGTAGAAGCACTTAGTATAGTTCAAGATAATGTGTCTTTAGCTTTCAGTTGTATACAAGCACAGTTATGTATACAAGCAACAGCAGCTCTGATCATATGGGAAAGGGATGAAGGTAATTTTCCAGCTGAAATTCAAGAAATTGTGTTAGATAATGCAATTGATGTTGAAAGGAAGTTTCAAACCTGGCGGACTATGGTGAATTTCACCTATGATCCTGTTTCTAATGTGGCAACTGCCTTTGTGCTTACCATACATAATGCCACTGTTTATGTTATCCATCCCATCGTTGCTCTAGGATCAAACCATGAAAAAACAATACTCTATCCTTCAGAACATGGAATGTGGGCACGAAAGATGAATGGGAAGTGGCAGACAGTAAACTTAGAATCCTGCACTGCTAGAGAACAGATGGGATTCATTTGCAAAAGCAATACTATTAATGCTCAGGATGTGTGTTTGGACACTGAGCAGAGTATTTGTCACTTCGAAATTCATCCAGTCACTGACCAGAAAACTGTGCTCGTATATACTGGAAAAGGGGGTATGCTTGAGAACTGCTTGTGCTGCTGTACAAATTGATAGCAATGATGTTATTCTGTCTAGTAGAAACCATTCTAATCTCTGTATATGTAATTTTGTTAAGATTATTGGATGTGATCTTTGGGTGATCACCAACTGCAAATGGAATCTTTAATAAGTCGTGCCACCCCATTGTAGTTTTACTACTATTAGTTGGGGTAAGCTTAGGATTATCTATTATATTGTTAATTTGGATCTGGAGAATGCTACAACGAATAGCTGTACTAACATCTTTGTCAAAAGCACATGGTGAAGCACTAAAAGACACTGTTGTGAAGGTTTTCATTAAGTAAAAGAATTTACTTATTTCCTAGGAAAGGGGGGAATGAGACAGAGTAAAGATCCATTCTGAATTAGGTGAAGTGTCTAAGAGAGGTGAAAAGTCTGTGAGGCCAAAGCTGAAGGAAAAACTCGCATGCCGAGACAGCAAGGAGACAGAGAAAAAAAACAGAAAAGACCACAAGGTCGATTTGCCCCCGACTTAGAAATTCCTTTGATAAAGAAGAACTGGTGCTAAATGTCACACGGAATGAATATGTATGAACTTATTGTGAAACTGTATGCATATGCATTTGGAAGGGGGATAAAAGAAGACCCGAGGTCTTCAGAAGTGCGCATGCCTTGTTGGGGGACTTGCGTCCGGCATGTGTCGTAATAAAAGCATACCGGGCTTTACAACTTTTACGAAGTTGTGAGGTTTCTTCTTTTCTCCGCAAAACACTCCTCCCTGGGCCTAGTCAATCACTCCCCACTCCTCCTAGTTTGCCAGAATCTTCTGTGCTTAGGGAGACTTGATTGGCTGTGGCTCCGGGGCCCCTCCTTTACATTGTTTCTATTGGGTTTTCTCTCATGCCCGTTATCCTAAGTCCACTCCCCTACCTTCCCCTATTGGTCCTTTGTAAATCCCTCCCTGAGATCCCTCCTCCCCTTTATAACCCTGTTGCACTCTTTGTTCGAGGTCACTCTCTGGCAGACACGTTAGATTCAACACCTGGGTGTCTGTCACTCCCTGGTTGACAATAAATCTGACAAGTCCCCAGTGAGATTCCGGACTCTTTACTCTCGTCGGCCAGCAGCGATTCCATCCGCTGTGAGCACAGCCCGAAGCCTTCTAATGCTGAGGGGTGCTCACACATTTGCAGTTGGGTGTTGGCCGCCCTTCTGCCAGCCGGACACCTGACTTTAAGGCCACACCTCGCTGCAGCTTTTCCCAATAGGCACTTCTCTGGGATAGAGTTGTTGAACTGTCAGTGGGAATGCAGAGGCCAGGCCTCTGCAGGACACATTTTTGTCCCTTGTAGCTTTAGTGTGTGAGCAGTCCCTGGTGCCATCCCATTTGGATCCTGACTGTGAGATTGAAGGCTTACAGTGCGTACCTATAGCTGAGAAGGAAAGTGGCGATAGCAGGGTGTGTATTTGTAGTTTGATGGGTGCAATTGAAATCGTAGGTGCCAAAGCACTCTCTCCACCGACAGTTTTGTGAACTCTGTTTTTGGCAGATGTTTTCAAGTTTGTTACCAGACTCTATGGGAGTGAAAAAGTTTGTTAGGGCAGAAGAGCGGGTGTTGGCCTTTGAGTGTGGGGCAAAGAAGAGTGTCCACTTGGAAGATTAGTGAAATCTTTTTTTCCTGACACAGTTGATTGGAGAGCAGGGAAGTTTCTAACTTGGCTGTGTCCTGGGTGTGGTTTTAAGCTGGGCTCAGTGCGTGTCCTTGTTTTGTGAGTCGACAATGCCATGGTGTGATTATTTAGATGAGCACTGACAGTGCCCAGGTAAAAGACAAGCGCTTTTCTAGCCCAGCCCCATTCATGTGGGAACAGTGTGGGGGCAAGAGCTCCACTGTGGATCCTGGCTCTTGGGCACTGACAGAATGAGATCCTGCATGTAGCAAAGAAGGAAGAAGAATCATTTCATTGTTGGCTGCACAGTTTATAAGCTTCAAAATAAAAGGCAATTGCAGCACAGCCTCTTCCTTTTAAATAGTTTTCTGTGCCATCAGCTGCTCAACATGTAACTTGCACCCAGTGAACTGCATCCAGCTCCCTGGAGATATGCACTTTCCCTCAAGATCTATGTACCATCTTGCACTCTAACTCTTGAAGATCCCAAACAGCTTCAAAATGTCCAGCAGCTGCTCTCAAAGGAAAAGTCCTACAACAAAAAGGCAGTGCTGGCCATATCAGTCCCTTTGCAGTCTGTCAACTAAACAAAACAAACTAGTGATTCGCACGTTCTTTCTCAATTATATATATATATATATATATATATATATATATATATATATATATACGTAGCATCAGCACATTCTCTCAAAGTTGCAGAGACTATTGTTACAGCCAAGTGTTCTCAGCTGCACTTCTGCACTTCTGACTGACAGATATGCCAGTGATTTATTAAAAAAATATGGATATTTTTCTAGTACCGATATCCAACTGTGATGGGAAAAATCTCTCTAACACTTTAAAGTTAGAAAGTGTATGTTTATTGCGACACTGAGCAGTGTGTGGGATAGCTCCCAAATACACACTGCAATTTATAGGTGATTACAGAGTCCTTTTACTATACAAGTATTGAATACCCAAAATACAAATACATATTCATAACTTTGGTACATCCCATTCCCTGCTTCATATGGTAAATAGTTCAAAAGCTGATAAGCATGCGCAGTTTGTTCCTTGAAATGGGTCAGTGGTCCCTTTCATGCGGAGGGGTCCCAAAATGAGGAAGTAAATTAAGTCTTCCTCGTTCTGACCTTTCTACCTTTTCAATGTAAATATGACAAATGAACCCTTGGTAGAACTCCCATTCCCTGTCTTCAATTGGTTTCAGAACTGAGGAGGCCTACAATTGTCTTATGTTCCTAAAAGTTATTTATCAGTTTCTATATTCTTCATTATAAACCCAGCAAACCAAACATTGCGTTGACAAGCAATCAATTATTAGTTAACCACTAACTCTTGACTTCATCATGGCCTACCTATTTATTTTAATTAACACCAATAAAGCTTATCTCTAACTAAAATCTTAGCTCCTCTAAAATCTCTTAATTCCTTGAAGTTTGTCTCACCAGGACAGAAGGCATTTGCCAATCTACCCTCTTTCCGGTGCAAACTGACATTGGCAGTGCAAATATTTTCACATTTCATTGTGGCCATGTCCAAGCAGATAGAGGTCACTCAGTTGGAAGTGTCAAGACAGAAGTTGTTCTCAAAGTACCTCCTTTCCTAAACAGCTTTTAAACTGCGCACAATGCTCTGTATCTTCTTTCCCAGATAGACGTGCACCCACTTTTTCCCTCTCACATCTTTGTTGCAAACATCCAGCAGCTGTTTGCATAAAAAAAAGGCTCTAGAAATAAAAACGAGCCTTGGGCTGCCCCTTCCTCCTGTCCCATGTAAGCCACATCAAACTCACCAGTGCACTCTGTCCTTCCCTTCTCTGCTGCATCTACCATTGTGTTCTCTGGATCTCGGAACCTAAAGGTAGGCACAGTTGTTTCCACAGAAGGGTTGGAAGAGGCATAGATAGCAGCACAAGTAGCTCTCACTGAACTTTAATCATTACCACTGCCACCGTGAGTTTGGTTGGTAGGCCAGTAACAGCCATGCTCCTTTTACAGCCGGTACGCTGCAACCACCAGCCCAGCGCTCTGTGGCTTTGTTCTTCGACTCTTGTAACCTGTCCTGCTTTTACTCTCCCGGAGGGGAATAGGCATCTATTTCTCGCACAGATCATTGTGGCAGCAGCAAAGGGCTCTAGCGCACTGCATCTGCTAAAAGACGCTCGGGTCAGGCACTTACATTCTCAGCACTACATAGCTCCATATTCTGCGTCTCTTGTTGTCCAAATCATACCGGAAAGCATCTCACAGAGAGAAAATGTTCCATGACAACAAGCTTGCCTGGAGCGTACGCCTGAAACTGGTGGAAATTTGCATTTGCGTCTCATTCAAGGGGCAGTCCTCTTTCCTATACAACCTGCAAACTGCTGTCAGACCACAGTGCTCTCTGCCCGCTCCTTCTTACCTTGAAGTACTGATGGGCACTTTACAGCCTCACAAGGACAAAAGATTCGGAGGGATGTCACAGTGCATTCGTGCAGCACAGATGGTGAAAAGTGGCAAAGTTGAAGGCCTTCACTGAGCTTCAGTTCTGTGTAGATCACATAATGAAGAGGCAGAGTACCGGGATGTGTGCAGTGTACCTCATTGCAGAAGTCAAGAAAGAGCTCATACACAGTCAGGTGAGAATACACTTGTAGCCATAGAACTTTCTAATCCAATGGACAGTCGCCAGAGAGTATGTTTTGTTTTTCTAACCTGTCACCTTTACTTCTTTCTACTGCAATGTGGATACTTTTGCCCAATAAGTTCTGATTACATGTACACATATATGTCTCTGTTATAATAGCTAAACTCTGAGCTTATTCTATTAAAATCACATGACTATATTACTATACTAATAAAACCCTTATCTAATACAGTTTCTTACTTATAGCTATAGAAACATAAGTTGATGATTTCTCTGTTCAGTGTCTGTGTACCTTGCTTTCACATCAGTCTAGGCTTCTTCTAAGGCTGTAAATCAAACCTTCTTGAGTCTGTGAATATTTCTATCTTTCCGATTCCCACACCTCTTCCAATTCTCTCAGGAAATTCCAACTGGAGTGTTTTTCAGTGTCTTCATAAGTGGACTTATTCTGGCTAGATCATGCAAACACTGCCTGTCTAAGGAAAAATCAAATGTCCCAGCTATGGAACATGTAGACAGAGGTTTGTGTGTCATCAATGAGAGCAGAGCAGTGTTATGGTGAGGGCTGTGGCTTGCACACAGAGATGATACACACTCCAAAGGTCCTTGTGACAAATAGTCTGTTTTATTGTTCACAGCTTACTTTTATAGGGAATTCAAAATCCCCAGGTCTAGACAGCCTCTTTTGGTCTGATCCTCACACAGCCCAACTCCTGACTAATAAAATACCTGCAACCCAGGCTGGAAGGTGATAGGTCCCTGCAGGTCCCTGGCTATCAAACCAGGGACTCCAATGACACGGAGCGGAGTCTGGAACCACTGATGCCGAGCAATGTAACAGCAACCCCTAACCAAAACCAAGAAGAAGTATTCCTCAGTCAAATGTTTGGACAGTAAGGCAGAGACACAAAAAGAAAGGAAAATCTCCTGCACAACAGTTGTGATTATGCAAAGAGTGGCCTCTTATTAGAATATTAATCTTCATGGGGGCAATTAATTCCCTTTTTGGAATAACTTTGCCTTTCCCACATATTTATAGCTCCTTGGAGAGAAGGAAAAGGTATTGACAGGGCACATTTCAATAGCACAGCAATTTCTTGCTTTATGTTTTAATCTTTCCAGTAATGAAACAAGTGTAGAATGGTTGAAGAGGGAAGACTTTGCATGGGTAGGGTTGACAGAAAGAAATTGAAAGAGGGAGGGGGGAGGAGGAAGAGGCACATGCTGCATTTGAGGCAGCTGACACAAGGACAGTCAGCCTCATGAGCAAATGAGAAAACCAAAAGAAACTTCACAGCAATCTCATCAAAAACCTAGTGGAAAAATGTGTGGAAGGGGCTAGCAGCGGGCCTGTTAGTTAAAGGAGCGAGAAGTAAGAAGAAGAAGAAGCTGATAAGGAGCTTTCTCCAAGGCCGTAACCAAGGAGATCGAGAGAAGAAAGATAAGAGCATTCTGCAGGTGGATGAAGCATTTTTAGAAAGTTAGGTGGAGTCAGAGTAACTTTTCACCAATGGCATTGTATTGAATTATTGTGGCCAATAGCTAAGGTAGAAGGGTAAACAACTGGAAAGTGTATAAAAGATCAGCCATTTTCACTAATAAACTGTTGCCAAGTGTTGCCAACTGAGACTGCTTGTGGTCTCTGCTTTATGTCGTGACCGCCTCGACTGACACAAATGTGCAAACCCATTTGTTCATTTATTATGTGCATAATATATATAGAGATGTTCTTCATTCTGACAGAATTTTCAGGTAGTGTATGGCACCTGGGACCAATGGTGTATTGGAAATGGCCAACATGCAGAATATGCTTTATCCTGAATGCTACCATAGCAGAATCACAGAATCATAGAATGGCTGGGGTTGAAAAAGACTTTAAAGGTCATCTAGTTCCAACCCTCTGACAGAGGCAGGGACACCTTTTACTTGCCCAGGGTTCTCACAGCCCCATCCAGCCTGGACCTGAACACCAGGTTGGGGTGCCCATACCTTCTCTGGGCAAGCTGTGCCAGTGCCTCACCACCCTCACAGGGAAAAATTTCTTCCTAGTATCTAATTTAAACCTGGCCTCTTTCACTTTGAAGCCATTGCCCATTGTCCTGTCTCCATAGTTCCTAATGAAGAGTCCCTCTCCTGCTTCCTTTCAGATACAGGAAGGTGTTGTGAGGTCTCCATGCAACCTTCACTTCACCAGGCTAAACAGCCCTAATTCTCTCAGCCTGTGGGATGTGCTCTAGCCCTGAATACTGAACTGCAGTACTGAATGATGATTTTTTTAATCCTTTGAAGGCATTTTCTTTTTCAGCCCTAAATTAGGCTAAATAGATTTGATTTGTGGGTATTGCAAGTGAGCAACAGAAAACACTGCCCTGGCTTGCCTTTTCTTCAGCTCCTCTCCATGGGAGACTTGGTGCAAACATCACAGCTGGTGAGACAGTGGGCACACCATCATTCTGAAAGAGCTTTGCACAGTAAACATAGAGGAGGATTAAATATTGAAATGCAGATGATAGAAGCTCCTCAATGGACTGTGCTGGTGGAAATCAAATACTAGTCTAGTATTTTGAATCCAAATCATTCCTCCCAATGAGGCCAGACAGGATTGTTTGGCTTTGAATCTGAGCACGTGGACAGTAGTGGATGGTCACCAGGTTGAAAACAGTGTAGATACTTATTTTTTTCATTAATGGCTCAGAGAATGAAAAGGCAGCTACAAAATGGTAAATACATCCCTGCAGATTCAATAATGGTTGTTCTTAATTTGCATCTCAACCATAACAACAGATTGTTTGAACTAAAATACAGATGGGAATTTTATGGCTTCTCAGAAATGAAGCAGGAATTGGCCAATGGGCCTTAGCAGTAGCTACAAGTTTTTCAGCATGAGGCATTTCAAAAGTATTTTAACCTTACAGTACTACAGTACTTTTCTGTGTTGTGCTTTAATCTCAAGGAAGCATGAAAAAAAAACAAACAAAAAACAAACAAACCAACCACCAATATATATATTACATGACTTAGATAATAAGCAAAATCAGTAACATATATAGAAACAGAACCCATGGTATTTAACTTTCAGCCTTGTCTTCTCAGCACACTCTCTAAAATGGAATTGTTTCCCTATCTCCCTTGAAACATTCTGGAGCAAAAAACACTCTAAGGTCCTGATAGCTGTTTTGTTCAAAAATCACTTGTTTTGGTTTTCTGTCCATAACCACAGTAACGTGTCTGCATTGTTAGCTGACCAAAGGAGGTAGGAAGAGTAATCATCATCCACAACACTGGGGCTAAAGAAATTTCCACAGAAAATTACCTGCCCTATTACTTGTTCATGTGTTGGGTTGAAAGTTCAGAATCTGTTTCAATTTTTCCCATCCCTATAATGTTATATTTCCCAGATTTCGAGCCCCTCAAATATCAGTCCTGCCAGAACAGCCCGCCATGTGCGGTCATAGGGGATCTGCTGATGCCCACTGACTCTTACCAGTATAGTGCTTGTCACTGTTGCAGATCAAGAACTTCTGAATAGTTTTGATTAATGCTCTTTGAGTGGTTGAAAACAAGAAAAGAACGACTAGACATTTGTATGATCAAATCCCCTGATGGAATAAAAATAGGAGCATAATAAATGTATTCATTGTCATAAGAAGGGAGATGAAGGGTCCAAAAGATTACTTGCATACTTACTGTTCTAAATCCCTTGTTATCTGGCCAATTGCAAAAGATTCCAGGCTTTCACCACAATGAAAATCAGATTAAAATGTGAAGCCTTACAGTTTACTGGATACAAAACTTCATCATCCATTTTAAAATCTTAGAGATTGTGATGTATTTCCTATTAATACCCTGATGTTTAGAGCTGTAATTCAGAGAGAAAAAAATGCTATTTTGAATTCATTCTATTAAATCATCTTGTCTGCACTCTCTCCTCTTGGTTTTTAGTTCTTCAACTCTGTATGAAAGGCAGAGAGTTCTGGATTAATTCTTTTCAACACTTTCCCCTGTAATTCTTCTTTTAAGGCAAACCTATAAAAATCCACACTTTCTTACCCCACCACTTCTAAAATTCTATTGAGAAGCAAAAAAACCCGCATCAAACAACTAAATCTCGGCTCCAATTCGTATAAAAAAAAGCAGTCCATTAACTGCTTTCTTAACATATTCTTTATCTTGTATTAATATGGCAACCTTTTCTTGCTTTTATAGATTAGAACCAAATTCTTAAAGCTATAAGGAAGCACAGGTTTACTGTAGCTGATTCTGAGATACAGAAGTCCAGCAAGGAGTTCAGATGTCAAAAGAAGTGTCTGTACAACAAGATTCCGCACAACGTTGAGACATATTAGCTATTTTTCAAGAAAAGAAGCCAAACTGAAACTTTTTAGACTTCTATACTATCATGGGTGCCTGCTTCCAGAACCTGACCTAAGTTGCTGGAAACTAGCTGCAATATTACTGTAAACAATGCTGTGAATGTAGGACATTGTAATTCTTCTCTTCCATTGAAAACCACAAGTGGAGTCATGCCACTTGTCTTTAAAATTATGTATTTCCTTGCAAATTGGTAAAATAATTATAAAATAAAGTGTTCTGTTCATACAATTTAAATGTGATGTCCAAAATAGAAAAAAATAAATCCATTCAGATATGGTCTGCAATAACACAGCAGAGAGAAGATGAACCAGTCTGGCCTACAAAATAAAGTGAAGCAGAATTTGGGAATTTGGAACACCTTATGACGGAATATTTAAAGAAAAAAAAAATATAACCTACCCAACCTCAATCAGTGATGCACAGACAGAGAAAAGGAACTAATTACTACTAATATTTCTTTCATGCTCAGACAAGAAGTTAAACGATCCTCTCGAATGCATGGAAGATTGTTGGAAAAGACAGCAGCCTTCTTCTTTACAACGTATTGCTCAGAACTTCAGGAGACAAATCATTAGAGCTATGAGGGTCTTTCTCTCTGTAAAACTCCCAGAGCATAGCCAATAGTATGTTCCTTTGGAGATTCTCGCCGCCCTGGGCGAGTGGTGGATAGTCTACAGCCCCAGTGCATCAGCCAGACACTCTGCCTTATTTAGCATGGCTACTGCAGCAAGAATACCATCTATACTGGCTATCTATACAAAATATATGCACAGCACATCAAAGAATATACCCAAAACACTGAGCACAGCTTATGGCCTTCAAAACAAAAATCTCAGGATGGCAACAATGGATCTTCTGATCCAAACCATCAGGAAACATTTCTTTAGAGGTGAAAAAAGCTTCTGTGTATTGTACAAAAAATAGTTATGTAAACCAGAGTTGTATGACCCAATATTTCTATTGAACAGAAAATATTTTGATCAATATTATTGATCCATTTCTTTTCAGTGCACTTGGTAAAAAATGTAAAGTATCATTTAAAAGAAAATATTGGATGTGTACTAAGTACTATGGATTAGTTAAATTGCTGGTTTTGCATGGCTTGGTTTTTGGTGGGGAGGGAGAAAACCAGCCACAGAAGTGATTTTTTGTGAAAAGCTCCTAGAAGCTTCCTCCATGCCTGGCAAAGTGAATCCCTGCTTGGCACTAAACAGACATGCTGCTAAGCCAATTAGAGAAGCTGGTAGTGCCTCTGTGATATATTTAAGATGGAAATCAAAACTGCAGCCAGTTAACTTTTAAGTTTGCAAAATTTTAGGTTTGCACCTGTTGTGGTTTGAAAGCCAAACCAGTGAGAGACACCAAGTCAGAAATACAATTTATTAGGAAAAGAGGAAAAAAAACCAAATACATGCAATAATACAAAAGAAAACCACACTGACAGAGTCAGAATACAACCTGACACCCTGCTAGTTAGGGCGGTGGCAGCAGTCCAGATGAAATGGTCTTGCTGAAGTGGTGATCCTGTAGAAACCATCTGGTAGTTGTTATTCTGTGGAAACCCGGTGGGTAAGGGAATCCAGTGGAAAGACTGTTGTGTCCCAAAACCCAGATTATATTCAGCTGGGGATGCTTAGCTCCTCCCCCCTGGGCGGAGCATCTCACAATGGGCTGATAACATTCTGAGTCATGCAGTGGGTCCTTGATTACCCGTTAAACAGAAATGACTTTTCGGAGAGAGTTACCTGAGTCATGTGGCAAGACATTGATGGGCCCATTAACAGGAGATAAGGAAAAAAATTATGCCCCTCCTGGTTTCAGCAGCTCTTGAGGATGGGAATAGAATACATTTTTATATTGTAACCTAGGACAATGCAGGATGAAAGTTTTTGCATTTGATTTGAAAAGTATCCTCATACCAGAGGCACAAAAGTATTCTCATACCCTTTTAAATCATCTTCAAACAAAGCAATTCTCACAATAACCTAACTCATTAATGACTTGCAAGTGAGTTGAAGAAACACAGCAAAGACAAGTAGTGTTCAACTGCAGAGAATTGTTTAGGGACACCATACCCTAATATTTTAAATCGGGAAGCATGGATGGACCGTTGTTTTTCCCTTAGTTGACTACAGAACCAGCAGTCCTTTGCAGGAGGGTGTTTGGATTCAAGATGACACTGGCAACTAGGAGCATGGCTACATAGAAGGTGCTACTTTTAGACCAGAACATTCAACTACTTAAAGGCAGATAGGAGAATAGCTGACTAGTGACAACTCTGACAGGAAGAGTCTGAGGATTACCCCGTGGGAACAACAGTAACACATTTCAATTTTAAAAGCATTCATTTCAGAGGACCAAGCATCAGTAAAAATAAAAGGTCAAGTAAAGACATCCTAGTGCTCTTCTTATCAGAAGCATGTTCCTCCATATGAGAATATTTAGGAAAGGACAGTGCATTCATAAGGAAAGGTGTGCCAGTTAGAAAACCTGTAGAACAACGCAAGACAAACTTACACAATATACATCCTCAAATGCAAAATGAAGAAATAATCATTTCAATCTTCCATGGAATTAATTGCATTTTATTTGTTATTTTCATTTCAGCTGCTAAAAAGTTATTTCTTAAGATTGAATTTTAAGAATTCAGCAAAGCTATCTTTTTGAATGTCTTCATACCCATATTAAACACTGAGGTGACAGAGAATGGCAGTGGAACGAAACCTAGTCCATGACCCCCTCTTTGAAGCTTTAGGCCAGTGAGTGATTAGAATTTGGTCACTTCATTTGAGATAAATAGCTTTACCAAGAGAGAATATTATCCAGCCTTTATCTTTCCTTTTGGAGCTGATCCACTTTGTAGTCATAAATTCTTGACTCAGTTTGTGAGAAACAATGGCATTACAGCCATGGATGTTAGAGTGCACTGATGGGAAATGAAGTTTTCATCTTCAGGTCCTTGCTTCAGTAAATATTCCAAATTCATCAGAAAGAAAGTTCAAAGACCATTAATTCCCACTCAAATGACCTAGTTCGAATAGTCTGTATGCATAAGTGACATCAAGCAGGTGCTCTCATCTCCTAGGGGAATACCCAGCCAGTATGTTATTGTCTAGTTAGGAGGCAATAATTTTGGAAATAATTTAATTTTTTTTTTGTATTGTAAGTGAATGGTCAACATATTTTATTACTGGATGAGGTAAAATAATGTCTTCTGCGTCCTTTCAGAGGGGAAGCTTACCTGGATCTAAAGTTGCTCAGCTCCATGACAGGATGCTTTGTCTTAAAAGGGAACTCTAGTCTTTGTCCTTTTTGATTGCTTCCATAGCTTTTCACTCACTCTTCAGGTACCTGTTAATATGTCCTATTATCCCGTGCAAATTTTTATGGGCATAGTCACTGAATTGGTAGGTATTCCATTAAGTCCACATGCCCTGTTAAGATGGATCTACAGGCCTCAAGGGTGTTAGCAGATGTTATTCTGAGGCCACTCCTAATCATGTTTGATGGATCATGGTGAGTGAGGAAAGTGCCCAAAGACTGGATGAAAGCAAATGTCACCCATCTTCAAAAAAGGCAACTAGGAGGACTCAGAAAAGTACAAGCCAGCCAGCCCCATTTTTATCCCCAGGAAGTTGATGGAACAGCTATTCCTGGAAAGTGTTTCCAGGCACATGAAGGAGGACAAAATAATGTAGTCAGCATGGATTTACCAGGGGAAATTCATGCTTGACAACTTTTTAAACTCCTCTGATGAATCAACTTGCCTGGTAGATGAAGGGAATATTGTCTGCCTGGGCTTCAGGGAGGTTTTTGACATTCATCTACATCGCAGCACACATACATACTGGAAGGAATAGTGCAAAGAGGAGACAACCAGTGTCTTTTCAGTGATGCTCAGTGAAAAGACAAGAGGCAGTGGGCACACACTGAAATACAGGAGATTGCCTCTGAACATCACAAAATGATTTTTTACTGTGACGGTGACTGAACCATGGCACAGACTGCCCAGAAAGATTGTGGAGTCTGGATCTTTGAAGAAATTAAAAGTACTCCCAGATATGATCCTGGGCAACAGGCTCCAGGTATCCTGGTTTAAGCAGGGAGGTTGGACCTGGTGAGCCCCACAGACCCCTTCTACCCGCATTCATTCTGGGCTAGTGATTTCTCTTAGAGATACATTTCAAGGACTGGCACGACAAAGTTCTGTGCAGAGAGAGATCCAAATGGATATGGGATCTAAGTTCCTTAAGCAGTGTTCAAGAAGAATGTAAAACTCTGGGATAAGTGTCTCTTCCATAACTGAATCCCTTTCATGGTAAAATTCCCCAGCTATAGAAAGATCTTCTGATACACATGCTTAAGACTGACACTGGCTGAGCAAATTTCTCCCTATGTGTGTCTAAGACCAGTTAGGATCTTCACCGAAAGTGTTGTCAACATAGTCACAGAAGGTATATTGTTAAGAAGTGACAACTTACATCAGAATGGCAAATAGTGGTCCACAAAATGCATTAATGTATGGGAATTATCTACTTGGGTTCAATATAAAAATAAAGAGTTGGTCTTTATTTAACAATTTCATTTCAATATTGATAAGGGAAGGAAAATACCTAAGTCCTTAACTTTCTTAACTCTAACAAAGATTTTAAAAATTCCTTGTAAAAAATGTATCTTAATTATTGGACTATGAAACAATTTTAGTTGGGAAAAAAGTTCCCAAAATTGTGTAGAAAGTGGCAAAGAAGCCAAGAAAATAGGAAAGAAACAAAAAGAGAGAAAAAGAGTCAGCTTCAGTCTGCAAGCTAGTTCTAGAAGTAGTCTGCTAGAAAAAGGAAACCCCAGTTGAATTTCAAATGTATTCATGCACTTGATGCAGTAACTGGTCAATGTAAAACCAATCCTTTTGTACAACTTCTCCCAGCAACAAAAACTCCAACAGGTTGACACCACCATCATGCCCATCCCAGACGTATTTAAAAGAGATATGATGATTTTCTTGAGGACCTATTTGCATAAAAGTTGCAAGACATTGGAGAGATTCTCCACATTCTCATTCCTCCATGTGGCTTGAAAGTATATTGGCTAAAAGATGCAACAAAGCATATGATTTATAAGGTAGAATTAAATGGATGATTTGGGAATTGATCTCTTGTTGGTATTAAACGTCATATCCACTCTCTGTGAAGTTTCTAAAAAAAATTATGGAGCTGAGGTATGAATCTGCCACTACAAGTGTTAAGCAAACATACACACTCCCTTTCACATGCCCCCCCTTCCACACACACCTAGGCAAAAACAGAGATCAGCATAGCAGATCATGAACACCTGGAAAAGACTGAAATGCTAAATACCTCTCTTTGTGGGCAAAATAGCTGGTACAATAATTCAAATATCTGGTACAAAAAATCTGTTTAATATCTACCTCATATTTAAAGCACAGCTTTTCATTTAATTATATTTGCAGAATATTTTCATTTCATTTGTTTCTTTAAAATTACTTAGTTCTCACATGCTGTATGTCTAGTAATATTTTCTTCTAAAAATAGAAAAAATTAGATTATATCATTTCAGAAGAAAACATTGGTTTATACAATCTTAAACCATCATGATATGGAAGAATTTTTTTGTCCCTCACTAAGGTGGAAGAAGTATTTTCAGCACAGATCATTTACAATGAAATACTTTACATTTTTAAGATGTTTTCAATCAATTTTTATCCTCATTTCTTTGTTCATGGCAAACAGTAATTTTTCAGTGAATGGAAAGTGTGTGTGGTATATCTACATTAGTTCAAACACCAATTCCTACTAATGGCCAGGCTGAACTACAGTAAATAATGTCCTGACTGATATTTTGCCTTCTTCTTTGGCACTTCTTGAAATCCTAACGTGATGAAGTGTTGAAATACAGAGGTTTTCTCTTAGATAGTGTCCTATGTTGAAACCCATCCCATGTATTTTATGCTGTAATTCTTATCTCTTTTAAAATTTGATATCTTCTGCATAGTTTTCATGAACCTTTCTGCTACAGTAGGGAAAAATCACAGATAAATGCAATTTTGTAACACTTTTTATTTACCCCAAGAGCTAAGAGAAAACTTGCTCCTATACTTCAGTCTGAGTTTCTTTGATATTCAAATTTGTTTCTCTACCATCAAGAGTCTCCTTTGTTGCTGCTCAAAGCCCCATCCAACCTGACCTTGAATACTTTCAGGGACGGGACATCCACAAATTCTCTGGGCAACCTGTTCCAGTGTTCCAGCACCCCCACAATAAAAAATGTCTTCCTTTTATCTAATATATGTCAGAAATAATAAATGTAGGCATATAAACTTTGAGGAAAGGTTGAAAATTCTTTTGTTTTGAAACACATTTTATATGAATACTTACTTACAGATGACTAAAATATGTTGATGGGCATTTGAGCTTGACACTTTTTGAAAAAGTGCATGGAATTTAAAATTAAAACCAGTAAAATTAAAAACCTTGCCATTTTCTTTTTCCTCTGATATTCAAAATTGCATATGTCAAATATCTGTGCTTCATACAAATCTCTCAGAAACTCTCAGAGAAAGGTTTTATTTCAGACTAAAATACGGTTTACGTTGAACACTAGTACTAGTGAAGTTTTTTTCCGGGCATAGGGGGAACACCTTCTCATTGGATTTGTGTGCACAATACATTTTATCCAAACTGGAAAATTCATCCCAGCTGTGTTCTATTCATCATTCTTACTGCACCAGGCCTCAAGATTCTGAGAAAAGTAGCCCGTGGACCTTGAACATAGCTCATGTGAAACAGATGAGAGGTGATAGAGAAGTTGAGGGAGAGAATAAAGAGCATATGGCCTAGTACAGACACCAGAAAGTACTTCTTTGTGTGATCCACAGCCTGAACAATTGTTTAGCATGATTTAAAGGCTGTATTTGACAAACAGGGCCGAAGCAGGTCTTCAAAATATCTGGTAGGTCAAAATTCATTGAAGCAAATTATCCTGGTCAGTCACCTTGCTGCTGATAATTCACCCTCCATACCAGCTGATCAGGCCTAACAATGCTTCTGCAAAAGTATTGTGAAAAAGGTAGGCACATTTTTACAGATGAAGGGGAAAATCCCCTTGGATGATGATTCCAAGGGATACCTTGATGGAGCAAGTTATGTACCCTTATCTACTGTGCAATATCTAAGTTGGTGAGTTCACCATCTGTCAGCATCACTTTAGAAAATAAATGTTTGATCCACAAAAATATATTTCATATATCCTGTCTACTTGCTTCATTTCAGCCAATGAATAGGCTATGTTCCATCAGCAAAGTGTTTATGGTCATATGTTTCTTTAAACTGATAATTCTTTATTTTTTTCTGAATCGGACAATGTCTATTAATAAGATTCAGATGTCCATTGTAGGAGTGTAATTAAGTTTCATGTTCACTGTTAAAATATCCTTCTCATTATCTTTTGATTAAATTACTGGAATGTAACATCAGTCTGAGAGCTGAAAAAAACCCTTAATTTGCTGTTTGCCAAGTATCATCTATGTGATACAAATTCTACTTGAAAAATCACACCCACACATTGCCATATGATACTACTACTAAAGCCTTCACAACCTTTTCTTCATCATTAGGTATTTTGGTGAAGTGAATGATTAGAACATAAGCAAGGACATTTGTTCAAGATGTTCCAGAAAGAGCTGTGGTCTGTTCTCTTCTTTGCTGCCTATGTTAGCACTGAGCTGCAAATAAAGAAGGTTACTAGGAAGAGTGTGACTCTAAAGAGTCTAAATTTGTAAATGATGTTTGGAATACCCTGTTAAATGACAAGATGCTTTTTTTAAAATATGGCATCTTAAGGGAAAAAGTCAGCTTTAAAGAGGTTTTGAGACAGTTTCTTCTGGAAAAAAAAATAAATTGAGGCATCTAAGGTCTTTAGCCATACCATTTTGAAGATTGATTCAAAACACAGTTCCTTCATATAGGAAGAACAGAGGACCATAAATGCAACCCATTTTGAAATGGAGTTATATATGTTTCTGATTGGGATTACTGGACATAATTTCTTGGAAGTCGAGGGACTGCAGTTAGCTCTCCAATAATTTCCTTCCCTGAAATTCATTTGCATTTGCTCCTTTGTCCAGAGTCCCCATTTATTAGTGATGACATACTCCATCTATGCATTAGAATATTCAACTAGAGTGTGTGTCTCATACTTGCTAGTTAAAATTGGCTGGAATGGAATGGATAGTTACAGTTGCTTGTATACAATAGTCTTATTTTGACAAGTTTTCTTTAGACAATGTTTAGGCAGCACTAGCAAATAGGAAGTACAGCTTGCAGCAGGGAAAGAAACTCTTCTGCTTTCTCAAGTTTCCTCTAGTTAAATAGATGCCAAAAGGTTTTTCGTAGTACTACTACTGTCTTGTAGGAATACTTCATCTAATCCTACCTTTGATAAAATTAATGGGCTACTTTTCCACAAGGCAGACCAGTTTTCTTTTAATAATATGTTTTTTGTAAGTTGGAAACATGAACTTGTGCACCAGTTACGTGGAATGTACTCCTACTTTTTAATAAGTTTCACAACCTTATTTAGAAAATATTGACTCTGTGTAACTTAAAAATAAGAATTCTGAGCATCTTCATTCTATTGATGTAATTTCTTTTCTACCATGCTGTTATTTTTTTATATTACACTCATTTTTACCAATAGAAATCTTTTTCCATGACACCTAAAGAAAATACCTATGTTTACTCAATATTGTAGCACCAGTACATTGTTTAGAATTATTTCAACATGGTCCCAAACACATCTGACAGCTAGATAGCAGAGGTTAGCAACAGTGAATGGGAATAACTTCTGAACCATTTCAGTAGATTTCCCAGGAAGGGCTTGCTTTCTGCCACTGCAAATTTTCCCGGAGATATTGTCTGCTTAACAGTTGCATCAAAAGAGTATTTTTGCACAAACCTTGGGGCTCGCTCTGTCTCAGATTTACTAGTGAATGCAAAGAGGGTGAAAGTGCTGCTTCAAAGCCCCTTTGTGCGCTCTCTGTACCAAGAGGGGGGGTGACCCCAGAAATAATTTTTTACTCTCTCTTCTGAACACAAGGCATGTCATCATCTCATTCATCTTTTTCTGGGACTCATAGCATCTAAAGACTAAGATCTCTTGCTTGCTAAAGTGTGTTCAGCAATAAACCTTTTCCCATCAGCAAATTTGAACACAACTACAAACGAGTCAATTCCAATGCTGGCAGGGCAATACTGTGCCACCGACATCTTTTCATAAAAATCCTTTCTTTGGGATTTTTCCTCTTCTGTTCTGGGAAGCTGAGGCCCCAGAAAGAGAATTTAAACAATAATTATCTGCTGCTGTGGAATGCAGCAGGTGCATCTGTGATTGGTCTTCTGTGAGTGTTTGGATTTACTGACCACTCACAGGAGAGCTTTCTTGCTTTCTGCCTGGACACAGAACTTTGTGGATTCATTCCTACTCTATTCTTAGCTTAGCAGCTTCTGAATTTTTCTCTCTATTCCTATTAGTATAGTAATAATGTATTATATATCATAAATTAATAAATCCAGCCTTCTGATCATGAGACCAAGATTCTCGTCTATCTCTCTCACCCTGAAGACCCATGCAAAGCCATGTAACATCTGGTGAACCCCAACTGAAGAGCAAAATCAATTTGATAAGACCAGAGGAGCAAATTGCTGTACTGGGTAAATCCTGTATGTGCAGAATTGCTGGTTGCTTTAGAAGTGACCACAGAAGTGGATTCAAGCCAGGAGCTGAAGAACTGAAGATCCTGATTTGGACAGAGTTCACAGCCAAGGCTGACCACAAGTGAACCTGAAACACCCCCGGGAAGATGTTCGGAAAAAGCAGCAGAACCGTGGAGCTGGCCAGAGCATGCTGCACTCTTTCAAAAGGTACTGTTGGCTTTGCATTCCTGATGAACCAGCCTTTCGTAGTTTGTGGCTGTTCATATGGGGAACGTCTCCTTTAGAGGATGAGGTCCAATTTTCTCCTTCAGAGGAGAAAATTATTGCCCTCTGGCAAAAATGGGATGAAGAGGATGGACTTTTCCTGTCAGAAACAGATCTTTATGAGTTTTTTTGATGGGCAAAGATTTTTGGGTTCTTTCCTGATGTGCTATATGCCCTGGATGTTTTCGTATGGGAGTGCATGGACTCCATTTTCCAATTCGTTTGGGAGCAGGGGTGCGGCTGCCCTGGCATCTACTCAGCATTTAGAAAGCTCTTTCCAGTTTTGAAACGGAGAGCAGCTGTTTTCCCCTGGATTGCGAATTGCAAGGGACTGGCTTCTTTTCCCCCATCCCCAGTGGGAGAAGACCCTTTGGAGGGGGATGAGTTGCTGCTACCCAGCCCCCCCCGCTTCCCAGAGGGGGGGGAGTGAAACTTTGCTGTGAGAAGAAGAAGTTTTTTTTACTGCGTCCTTGGAGCGTGTGCAGATGGAGCGGTCCTTTCCCCTCCCTTCTCTCTCTCCGGGGGAATGGGAGTGGACGGGCCCGCCACAGCCAGCCTCTTGGGCCCCGCCCTGCTCAGAGATGGGGGTGGCATCGGCCTCCGAGGCCCTCCCGCTTGCCAGGCCCCCGCGGCCGCCTCCAAGACCTGCACTGCGGCCGCCCCCCCAGGCTTCCACGCCTGCGCCCGTGTTGCTAGGAGACGCCCTCGGCAAAAAAAGCGACTCGGCGCTGCCTCCCAGGGCGATCCCGCTCCCACTTCTGCCGGATTCCCTGCCTGCGCCGATGTTGCTAAGCAACAGCAATCCTCCACCGCCAGCTTCCCCACCTGAAACCTAGTTTCCCGCAGCTGAGCCACTGTTGCTAGGCGACGAAGACGTGCCTGCTGCTTCCGGCTCAGCGGGGGAGGAATCCTCTCTGGCCTCGGCCCCCCCGCCACCTCCACCGGCTGCCCCAGCAGTTCTGCCACTGTCGGGGACTTTGTCCTCCGTGTCTGTGTCAGAGGCTTCCCTGGAACCGGCGGCTTGTTCGAGCTCGGACCGTCCCGGGCCGGTTGCTTTTGCAGCAGCAGCCTCGGCGGCAGCCCTCCCCTTCCATGGAGGGGGGAGTGCTCACCAGCTGACTGTGGGGGCGGCGTGTCTCCCTGCGTTCAAGATCAGCATTCTCGGTGGGTTGGGGGGTGTTTTTTCGGGGATTGCCCCATGGAGGTTGCCATCTCTGCAGCCTCTTTTGCACCCGAGTGGCAGGGGGCAGGTGTGTCCCGAGAGTTCTGCCTTTGGTCCCCAGCCCAGAGGGGGTGGGGGTGGTGCCATGAGGCAGATGGGAGACACACTTGTTGCATTTGCATTGCAGAGGGAGAGGGGGCACAGCTGGAGGAGACCATGGCTTGTTTGCTGTGGGCAACAAACATCTCCAAATCCGAGATGAGGATTTTTGGGGCTGTTTCTATTCCCTCACTGCTGGCATGCCTCAGTGATTTTGGGGAAAGGAAACGTCTCACTACCCGTTCTGCCATTGTACTGGCAGCAGGGTGCAGGCCTGTGGGAATGCAGAGCCTGCCTCGTGGGTTGGGCCTGGGCTGTTGGGCCCAGGAGGTCCCTGGGCCAGGGCCACTGCCTGGCCTTCTGATGTCTTTGGGGGTTGTGGTTTCCCGTACCGGTCCTCGCCCGCCTTTTGTGGGCCAGTTTTGGGTTTCCTGGTCCATTCAAGGGCCAGGGCCCCCCAGGGCCTTTCTCTGGCTCTGCTCTGCTGCTGCTGCTCTTTTCATCACCAAAAAAAAAAAAAAAAAAAAAAAAAAAATTAAATAAAAAAATAAAAAAGATTGAAATAGCTGGCAGCAGCTCTGAAGCATTGAAGCATTGAAGGGCCAGAAAAGGACATTCCACAAGTTGCTCAAATTGTTTGAAATTGTTTGAAATTGTTTTATGACTGTCAATGGTTTTTGATAACTATTGATGGACTTTTTGCAGCAAGTCTGTTTCAGGACCAAAAAGGACTTTCAGATATGTCCAAGAGGAAGATCTTCAGCCCATGGGCTGTTCCTGAAACTCAGCTGCTTGGACTTGAATTTTCTTTGCATTGTTTTTTGCATTTTCTTAGACTGTAAGATTGTTTTAGTGATTTTGTTAGTATTGTAAGTTCTGCAGGTGAAGAAATGCCCTGTTCATTCCACACCAGCACCTGAGTGAGGTTTTTGATTGACAACAGATAACCTGTCAAGTGTTTGTCCTTTCCTCTGCATGTGTCCAGCAGAGAAAATTACAAACATTTTTCTTTTAATTAAACTAAATTAAAAAGC
This sequence comes from Melospiza georgiana, assembly GCF_028018845.1. Lineage (NCBI taxonomy): Eukaryota > Metazoa > Chordata > Aves > Passeriformes > Passerellidae > Melospiza > Melospiza georgiana. The sequence goes on along the minus strand of NC_080464.1, from coordinate 7,499,562 downwards.
TGACATGTCACTGACATCTTTTCATAAAAATCCTTTCTTTGGGATTTTTCCTCTTCTGGGAAGCTGCGGCCCCAGAAAGAGAATTTAAACAATAATTATCTGCTGCCGTGGAATGCAGCAGGTGCATCTGTGATTGGTCTTCTGTGAGTGTTTGGATTTACTGACCACTCACAGGAGAGCTTTCTTGCTTTCTGCCTGGACACAACTTTGTGGATTCATTCCTATTCTATTCTTAGCTTAGCAGCTTCTGAATTTTTCTCTCTATTCCTATTAGTATAGTAATAATGTATTATATATCATAAATTAATAAATCCAGCCTTCTGATCATGAGACCAAGATTCTCGTCTATCTCTCTCACCCTGAAGACCCATGCAAAGCCATGCAACAATACTCTACCCCAGTAGTAACATGCCACTGTTAGAAGACTGTGTAAAAATATTTGTGTACAAAGTAATTGGAGGGAAAAATGTAATTGGGAAGAACTGCACATTGTTCTGGAAAAAAACTCCTGCCACAGTCTTACAGACAGCATTTGCTGGTGTCATTTTTAATAGTTGGTGTTTTTACAAATTTTGTATAAGATAAAAATACTACTGCACCTTTGTGTTTTCTTAATACAAGTACAGCCATTTCTTAATAGAAGTAAGCCATTTGAATATGTACAAATGGCCTTTTAAAATACATATGCTATAACACACTGTGAAAGTAATTAGCTATAAATAGAAATTCAAAGGTTTAAAAAGATTTTTAATAAAGTAAGTCTAAGATGTTAGAAGAAGAAAACAGAAGTTTTCTTCTTCTGGTGAAAAAAAAGTTGGGGAAATTGTTTAGTGCAGATGTATTGTTTCACTTGCTGAAAAACTGAGTAGATTTGCTATTGCCAATGGTTTTCATTAGGAAGGAAGGGATTCCTTTTGAAAAGAAACCTTCAAATTGACTTGACAGAAATGTTATGACACTTAACTTCACCAATCATGAACAAAAATTTTCATCACTTGATATGGAAATCATGATGGTAATGGAGACAAGGATGTCTAAGCCATGCATCAGGAATATAAAAAAGCATTAGAATGCAGGTAAGACTGAGCTCCTGTACTAGTGAGAAGAGAATGCAACAAAGACATTTTCCTTTAAGAGGCGGGCGAAGGCGGGATCGCCGCAGCTGGAGCGATGGCAAACTGTGCTGGGGGGGGGGGCGAGGCGGCGAGCAGCGCCAGCGCAGTCTGTGCCATTGCTGGAGCATTGCCTAGAAACTCAGAGACAGAGTCTCGTTGCTCGCGGCTGCTGTCGATTGCGTTGCCTGGTTCCCCAGCAAAAAAGCAAGACGTGTGGCCACGGGCGGGGCCAGCAGAGGCGGTAGCGCCCACGGGGCTGACAGGGGTGGCACTGCCACTGGAGCGGCGGGTGTCTCTCTCAGCAGGGGTGGGGCCGGCGAAGCTGGCTCACAAACTCCACGGGGGAAAAGCGGTTCCATTTGAGCATGCTCCAGAGAAGCAGAAAAAAACTTCTTCTCAGCCGTGGGCAAAACTACCTTCCCCCACCCCGTGGTGCAGAGCGGGGTGGGAACCAGCAGTTCCGGCCCTTGGATGGATTCTTCTCCTGCTTCCAAAAAACATTCCTCCTCCCCCCACCAAATTTCCAATACATCCACCCCTCAGATCACCAACTCTCAGTCCATCACTACCCTTTAGATAATCAATTCTCAGTTCATCAAGGAGAGAGGAGTCCCTCTTGTACCCTTGTACCATAGGCTTCCCCTGGAAACACAGTTAAGACCTCTTGTGAAATAAACAGGGCAGGAGACTTTTTCTCCTTTTAATGCCTTTATTAAAAGTGATCAGCTCAAGACTGGGAAGTCTGACGGGTCTGCAGTCTCCGTCCAGGGTGACTCAGAGGAGGAGGATATGCTCAGCTTTGTCCACTAGGGGCAGAGCTGGGGGGTCCAGTCCTCGTGGGAGCATTTTGGGCGTGACCCAGATGTTGATCTCTACAGCTTCTCTCTCTCTGGGTCCCAGTTTAAGATGATTTTCTTGCTCAGGGTGAGGGGCCACGAAGGATTTCAGCATCTCTGCAGGCTCAGCATTTTGTTCCTCACATCTAGGCATCACTCTAATTTCTTAATTCTGCATTGGCTCATTGTTTTTGGCGTTTCTTTCGGTAAGTTTGACACTTCTCATGGCATGCTGGTCCTGATGTTATTTTGCATTCTCTCTGATGCCCCCCTTCCCCCACGTCCCTCCTCTTCCCTCACTGTCTGGGTAGAAGAGCCATTAACTTAGCCCTAGCCAGGGCCTTTACTGATACAAAGTAAACCATTAACTTCAAAGACTTGATTGTCATAACAAACAGGTAGCACTTCAGCAGCAACACTGGTCTCACTAGTTTTTTGTAACCTTTTTCTCCCAAAAAAAATTTGGCAGATTTTTGTTTATAACATCTTGTGTTTCCATGTCACACGTGGCACCGCCTGGAGATCATTTGCCATCGTGACATCTTCCTTCCCACCACTGCCCATGGACCAGAGCTGCTTCTAGGGTTCCCCTTTTAAGAATACTTTGCCCAGTTCTAAAAAAAGCACAATCTCTCTCTTTTGGGACACCTGTCCCCCCCAAATTCACCCCCTGGGGCCGAGGGGTCTCAAGAACAGAGATCTTCTTCCCTGAAGACAGAGAGCACCACCACCCTCCCCACCCGTCATCTCTGTTCACGCACTCCACATAACATCACTGCACTCTCTTGGCTCCAAGCCATTGCCTCCCCCTAAATGCAGTCTCTGTGTCAGAGGAAAAATGGTTCTGTCTGTTGAAATAAACAAAAGGGCCAGGAGACTTCTCCTTTTTAATGCCTTTATTAAAAGTGATCAGCTCAGGATTGGGCAGCTCGACGGGTCTGCAGCGTCCGTCGTCTCTCTCCCAAGGCGGCTCAGAGGAGGAGGATATGCACAGCTCTGCCCACCAGGGGCAGAGCTGGGGATCAGATCCTCTTGGGAGCCTTTAGGGCCTGCTGATCCCTGTCAGATGGTACCTCGGTCCGGGTCTCCCAGACCTCCCAGACCTGGCCCGGGGGATCTCGAGGACAGGGTGAGGAACGATGAAGGTTTCCCGCATCTCTGCAGGCCTAGTGCTCTGCTCCTCACATCCAGACATCACTCCAGTCTCTCAACTCTTATTTGGCTCGTTGTTTTTTCGGGGTCTTCTCAGTACAGTGGAGGACCATGCTGCATTGGTCTTGGAGTCACTTTGCATAACCCCCCCCACCTTCTCAGGTGTCTTCACTATGAGAAAGGTACAACTTAGCCTCGGGCAAGGCTCTGCTGATACAAAAGGAGCGATTAGCCTCAACGACCCGTGATTACAATAACAAAACACACAGAACTTGGGCAGGGCCAGTGATCTGGCTGCCTTTTTGAAACTTTTTCTCATAAAAAAAATATTAACCGAATTTTTGTTCATAACATCTGTGGCTATACAAGAAAAGTCCAGTCAAAGGCCATTCCATCATCCCTCCCACCAAGATTCTTCTCAACTTCTATGGTGGCCCATTTCCTCTTATCTCATCTCTATCTCTCTTCTCATTCAACTCCAGGAGGATCAGCATTTGTAAGGTTTCCATCATCCAAGAAAAGGGTTAAAAATCTCAGACTCTGCCTGTCCAGAACTCCCACGGCTGCCCTGCTGGGCACCTTCTTGCCGCATCCCTCCCTTCTCCATCTCGGTCGTGCTATCGAATTTCAAGGTGGCTCATGCACAGACACCAGCTCTCTCTCTCTCCTGGGGGGGTGGGGGGGCTGCCCAATGCCTCTCAGTGCTCCTCCACCCTTCCATCCTGCAGGAGCCTTCACCTCCCTTTGCTGTCCAAGGCTCCAGCCTACCTCACCCGGCCGCATGGCTTCCCCTCCCCCACCCAGCCTGCAGCTGGGCGGGGGAGGTCTGACATCTTTCAGGGACCAGAACCCGTGAGAGCTTCCCCCTGGGAGTTCCCTGCTTTTTAACCCCCTGTGTTCTCAGAGGCGTATCCATGTCCTCAGTGGCCACACCAGGTGCCAATATTCAAATCTGAGCACCTATTTGTTTGACCACAGCATCCCAAAAAACTAACTTCCTTTTCAAACCAGGACAGTCATACACATTCAAAAGAAAAAAAATTATCAAAGGGCAGATTCATTCACATCTGCAAGCCCTCAAGAGTGTACAGGTGAAATGTCCCCAGAAAACTAGGCTGGTGGCACAAATTCTCTATGTTGGCACCTGCAGAAGCATCTGCTATCTTTATAGGATGCAATCTTGCTTACATCAGAACCATCACCCTTCAGAGCAATCTTCTGCACCCCTGCCCAATACACCTTCTGCTCTATTCCTTGGACTTCACATTTGCATTTCTACAGAGTCCTGTCCTGCAAACTGACTCAAAGTTCAGGTAATAGATTTCCAAGATTTAGAAATGTTAAGTTTATTTATTTCATATTTCATCCCGTCTAAGCACACTGTAACTTTCTGAAGTGAAACATGTTGAGTACGTCACCTGTATTTTGCATGTTAGTTCTGCTTCACATTAAAACTTCTCACAGACCCCTGTGATGCCTTACTGAAAAAATATATAGCTGCAAAGAGTGGTTGTGGAAGTTAGAAGAGCCAGAAAACAATGTAAACAATCTAACAATAGAGCCTTGAATTTCTGAATATAATTGCACCATGTAAAATCAAAATATAATATTTAAATGATTTTCATATAATTATGAGTGTGGGGAAGAGAGACTCCAGAGAGGTATTTTTTTAAACAGTTCCAGGAAAAACATGGCCTTAACTTGGAAGTATAGTATTAAATATTTTTATACAGCATGAGTTCTCATTACCTAATCATATGATTTGTATAACTGAATTGGAAACCAGGAAATAAATGAAGAAAAATATTCAAGCTATAAAAGATGTGAGTTTAAAATTTTCTTTGTATTTCTGATTAAAACCATTAGGTAGGTAAATGGTCAACCAATATTTTAAAAAGCATCTGGACATTAAAAAATAGATAAATTTCTGCGGGACTTGGATGTCAGGTATTCCTGAAAAGCTTTATTTCACTGCTTCCCAACCCTGATTCAATCCACTTAAATGCAGCTGTATTTCATATGCTCAGTGAAACTGTCCATGTAATGCATACAGTTGACAAATAATCTGCAGGAAAAGCTAGATAGATTTGAAGAAGATCTTTTTCTGTAAATAGCATTTAAATTATTTGTACAAACACACAGATGGGATTTCTGCTGTCTTCTTCAGGCCACTTCCTCCAGAGACGTCTCCATTAAATCTCTCTAGTTCTACTCTTCTGGTGATCCAAAGTCAGCACTGGGATTGTCCAACTGCATGGAATTACTGTCTGCTATAGCTGCACACTGAGGACTTATGTGTGCAGCATCATGTGAGCCCTATTAATGCCACCCTGTTGGTATAAACTGAGCTAGCTCAGCTGATTGACAGCTGGACCTTAAGGGACAAGATTGTGCACTGATTTTGTAACAGAAATTAGGTACTAAGAAGGAGGCTGGAGGATTTAAATATTTCTGCCTCCAGCTTAAGCAACACTAAATCTTGGTCTTTATCTGAAAAACTAGGTGAATTAACCCATTTGGCGTTCATATGCCAAAAATGTGAGTAATACCCTAAGAACTGTCAAAAGAGTAACAATTTCAGTCATTACTTTATAAAAATAATTCATTTGAAGAAGTCAGGAAGAAGGATGAAGCTTGCAAATATCCTACCCTGAGAATCATTCTGTTGATTTACACAGGTTTCTTATTATATTCCCATCTAATGCCTTGAATATGTGTGCTTGTGATGACACACATACTTGCAAAGCTTGCCAGATAAACCATGTTCTCTTCAAACAGCAAAACATTTCTTGATGGCTGCATTTGATAATTACATTTAGACTCAATGTTCTTAAAGGTCTTTTCCAACCAAAGTGATTCCATCATTCTCTAAGTCACACATCCTGCTTGTCCTGGTTTAGGGCATAATTGGCAGAAAACCTCTAAAAGGAGGCCCCCCCAGAAAGCCCACCCACATGGCCCCTCCCCTCAACAGGTTTGGGAAAAATTTCCTCAGAGAGAAGTGGAAAAAACTTGTTTATTTAACAGGCAAAGCATTCCCCAGCACAAAAAATGAACAATACCACATGACAAAAGTCATTCGCCACTCTGAAGAGACGACAAATTCAGAAAGTCTCTCCTGTGGGCGCTCGCTCTGTTATCAATCCCTCTGGCACTGGGAAAGGCTTCTGCCCAGAGTAGGCCCTGGTAGGCCACAAAGTGCAAGCTCTCAGTGCTCCCCAGGTCCTAGTCTGGAGCAGGTTTGAACAGTTCCAAGAAAAGGGAAAGGAAAATAAACAGTCCAGGGAAAACTTCTCTGCCTCAGCTAGCTAAGCTAATTTAAAAGCAAAGGAGCACTCTGTTCTGCTCTGTCTGTGCCTAGACAACATAGTCCAGGGCAGAATGTGGAGGAGTGTTGCTTTTAGAGGAGTGAGTGCAGCCTCTGATAACAAACTCCATGCTTCTTCTTCTCCCCGCCTTCGCTCTCAGAACCATTCTTGAAGGCAGAGAATATAATATCCAGCATTAACAGAACAGATGACTGGGGATACAAGCATCATAAAGTCACCCTAGGACAATGCTCTATTGTGATATGTCACCACATTATGCTAAGACAAATTTTTGGAACTGCTAATTAAAATTCTACAATCACAGTGAGGCTGAGGAGGAAACAGCTCACTACAGTTACCTTGTGGAGTGCCAATACTTCCTTTCAATCACAATGTTTTTTGTTTTTAAGTCCATGACATCACAGGCATAATTAAGCATCTTTTTTACAGGAAGGAAGATATTATAATTCTCATTATACTGATGGGTAAGCTGAAATGCAAAGCAGTTAATTCAAAGTGAAAAAGCAATAAAGTGAATAGTAAAACTCACCACAGTTTTGTTTCCTACCCTAAATCCTTACTATCCCAAAATACAAGAACATCTGTAAAAAGCCTTGTGGCTACTTAATTTTTTCTTATACCTACATGGTAGGGTAAGGGATAAACGATCCCAAACAATGGCAATCCACAACAAAGCATTCCTGACATCATGTTCAGGTTTTGCATCGCGAGCTCTTTACCTGATAAAGTTATTCCATTGCAATAGTTTGGGGAGTATCTTAGAGTGCTGTGTGTTGTTTGGTTTTAAAACATCTTGATGATTCTGGTTGCCAGTAGCATATGAGAAAGTTTAAAATATGATAGCGCTATGCATTGATTTTCATATATGACAAACATATTTCTACAACACAGAAGGCTGACCTAACGCATTACTACAACATGGCTGAAGTGGCATCCTGTTCCTGGCATCCTGTTCCCCATAGGTTTTTCTGTTTATTTTGAACTGCTTTCTTACCAGATTAATGAGCTGAACTAGCTCAAAAAGGAATCAAATAAGTGCCAGAGCTTTCAAACAAAAAAACATGCAAAATGGTGATAAGTGCATTTGAGAATAGAAGTTTTTTGTACTTTTCATAGATACATGGCATTCTCTAAAATGATATTGCTCCAAAGGTTTGGTGTTGTCCTGGGTGGATTATATGATGCTTTTATCCCCAATCGTCTCATTCTATTTATGTTGAATAATAAGTTTTGTACCTTTAAGAGTGTTCCAGAGAGTGAAGGGGGGGGAGAGAAGAAGCTCTCAGTTTGTTTTCAGACACTGCACTCCTCCTCCACATTCCTGCTCCTGGACTGTGTTGTCTGCGGACGGACAGACAGCAGGACAGAGCTCTTCCTTTGCTGTTTAGCTAGTTCTAGCTAGCTGAGGCAGAGAAGTTCCCTGGACTGTTTTGGTTTTTTGTTTTTTTTTTTCCTTTTTGTTTGGACCTCTTGAAACTGCTCTGGACTGAAAACCCAGGAGAGCACCGGCAGCTGCAGCTGTGGCCCACCAGGCCAGGCCTGGCCTGCGACAATTCCAGCACCGGAGGGACTGATCAGAGACTGAGTGAGCGGCAACCCGAGGACAGGGTTTTCTCAGTTTGTCATCTCTTTTAGAGTGGCAAGGGGTCTCATTGTTTGATATTGTGTTGGTTTTATTGTTTAATAAACAGTTTTTTTCCACCTTTCTCCAAGGAGGTATTTTTTCCTCCTGGACCAGTTAGGGGGAGGTGCCGATTGGATCTGCTTTTCCCACCAGAGCTCCTTTGGGGGATTCTTCCCCAAATTTGCTCTAAACCTGGACAGGTGTTTTTTTTTTTTCTCATTTCTAAATGTAATGTATTCTTTTTGGCCATTTTAGTAAATAGATTTTCTGATATGTTCTTTCAAGCTGAAATTGGTTCTAGTAGATATAAGCACACTGGAAGGTAAAAGTAGACTATAAAAGATAACATTCAGAAGGTATTTCCCTTTTCTTCCCATTAAAGCAAGTGAAGAAAGCAGACAGGAGATCTTCAGATAACATGCTATGGGAATTGAAAAGAATCTCTCCTTATATGAAGCAACTGAGAAACTCACACAATGAAATGCAGTTCAGACAGATGAAAGGGATTGACATATGATGTCAAATCTATACTTTTGATGTTTGAATGAAACAAGATTTCTTTAAGCACAATCATATAAAATAAAGGTGAATTTGTAGAAGCAATTCAACTGGGTCTGTTTTATAAACACAACGTTTTCTAATTAAACTGAGGATTCAGGAAGGCAACCTTGAAATTAAAAGGATTTAGAAACATACAAAAATCAAGACTGGCAGTTCATTAGTGTTAACAAGCTCAAAAAGCTCTGAAAAACCAGAGAAATTATGATTTTTAGGGGTTAAGTAGTCCTTTAAAAGTTGTCACTGGGAAAAGAGATTAAAAAATGCTAATGACTGTGGAGTATATTCCAAAACTGTAATGAAGCATGTAAAGGACAAGAGCCTGTACTAAAAATACTATGCTGGGTTTATCTGTTGAAAGCATTCCAGAATGGCTGAAATTATGATTCACATGCTGTGGGATTAAAAAAAAAAAAAAAAAAAAAAAAAAAAAAGAAAAAAAATATTTTGAACATATTTTCCCATTCCAAGATGGTATAATGGCTTTTTTCATTTTGTTACTAAGACTGGTTTATATCTTATTGTTTTACAATAGAGAGTGAGTGTTCACACTAACGATACAATTTTGATGGATCTCTTTTACTTTATACAGCAGCAGATATGGTTTAGCACTTCTCAATTCAGTCCTCGAAAGTGAATGACTGTGGCAGATTGAACCTAACTGCCCCGTCCACCAGATGTTGCTATAGAGCGCGACACAGCACAAAGCAGCAGGACTCCCTCAGAAGGATGTAAAAGAGGGATTTATTATAGCAACATGTTGCCTTTATACTTTTTCAAGATGTTTACATTTACTTAACAGATACATTCACTGCCCATTGGTCATAAGAAAGAAACAAAGTTCTTAGTACTTGAACAAGGAGCCACGTCATTCTGTGAGCCAACTAAAGTCCGTATCTTTTTAACTTTCTCTTCTTCATCACGTCGCATTGGTGACAACCTTGGTGTCTTCCTTGGGAGAGATATGGGGCTTTCCTTATCTTCAGGAAACCTTTGCTGGCTCACAAGAACAGCACAAAATGCCTTTCCTACAATTCCCCCTTTTTGTATTTGACCCGCAAATACAACTGCTAAGGACTTCTGCAGGGCCCTTGCAAAAATCCAAGCAGATGGAGGACCCATTCTTCATTCACTTACAGATAACCAACTTCTACCAACTCCACAACACACACCCTCACAATCTTAACGTTCATATACAAACAAGGCACATAAAACTAGATCTTCAAATACCGTTACAGACCTCGCAATTTCCAGATGACACATTTGTAGCAGAATGACACCTTCACCTCTAATCAAATAACTTTGTCCCACAGAGAATCAGAGACCAAGTTATCCATCTAGTCACCACTTGGAACCAAGTAGCATCCATTTAACTTTACAACTGGTTGCTGCTATCATAATGGGCAACCAACCTAGTCGTTTAAAGTGTGGACTTGAGCTACTAATTCAACCCTTATGCAAAGGCAACACTTCTGCCTTAGGTGCATCAAATTCCCCTTTTTTGGGACTGTTGGTGCCCCACAAAAGGAAATGGTACTAGACACATTTCTCAGTACTACCAACCTCTCTATAAGAGAATTCAAGGAAAAGAAGCAAAAGTAACACCCACTAACTTAAATTTTCAGGTTTTCAGCGTAAGCTTATAACTCCCTTTACTCTGTCTTGAATTACCATCTTTGCCACACATTCTTTGAGGGTCCATGCTTCCATCCACCTAACAACTAATGCAATTACCTACTCATTTTGCTTCCACTGTAGAACCACCCATCCTGTCCTTTTTTGTGTGCTCCAAATAAGGTTTAACACAACGGGCAGAGACCCAACGAGGGCCATTTTCTGTTAAAACACATACATATCCTCTTCCTCATGTTACTAATTCCACTGAGCCAGTCCACTTTTCTGTGATTAAATCTTTTACCCATACCTTAATACCTTTCTTAAAGTTTGGCCGTTTTGAATTCAAAGACGAAAAATGATAGAATATGGGAGACACTTGTAAGTCAGGTAAAGGATGCAGAAAGTTTAAGACATAGACAGCTTTGTCTAATCTCACTTGTAGGCAACTGTCTCAGCATTCCCCTTTTCTGTTTTTGTACCTGGCGCTTCAACACACAATGAGCATGTTCAATAACTGCTTGGCCTGTCAAAGCATGAGGGATACCAGTAGAATGACCAACACCCCAGGCACAAAAAAACACTAGTAATTTCTTTGAAACATACACCGGTCCATTATACGTCTTTGCATGTGATGGAATGCCTAAGATGGAAAAGGCATGGCAAAAGTGATGAATAACATCCCGAGCTGTTTCACCTGCCAATGCTGAGGCAACCATGGCATGAGAAAAGGTGTCAATTGTAACATGAACATACTTTAGACGGCCAAATTCAGGCATTTTTGTAACACCTGTTGGCCATTCTTGAAAAGGGAGTAAGCCTGTAGGATTAGTACAGTAATACTGTGAAACATGAGACATAATTAACTGAGGAGACCCTTGTTGAACCATTACTTCATATTCCCAGCAGTCATCCTTCTTCCAGGCTACAGCAGCTTTTCCAGTTCTTCCTGATCCATCTGTAAAAACTGTCGCACCTTCCCCTGGCACAGAGGAGCAAAGTTGTTTCCCCTGAAAGGGAATTGTCTTCGTGAAATTCAAAATAGGATGAGAAGGTAAATGATATGCTATTTGACCTGTAAAGGAAGATAAAGCAGACTGCAGCTCATGATTGTTTTGAAAACACCACTCAAAAGAATATTGTTGTACCAGTATGACAATAGGTACAGGATCACGGCCGAAGATCTCATGGCAGCAACTGCGACCTTTGATAATGATGTCTGCAAAAAGCTCATACTAGACCTGGAGCTGTTTTTCGGGACCTGTAAGATAGAAATATCCATTCCAAAATATGCAATTTGTCTTCCCATTTATCATTCCATTGACACAACAATCTGCATGGTATTTCATCATCTCGATGTTGTGGTGTGCTGTGATGTCCCATTTTGGCCTTCCAGGTCACTTTCCCAGGTGTGCCTGTACGTCTATCCCTTCCCCCTTGCCCCCATGCTGAGTGAGTCCTGTCAATCAGACTAAACGTTCCAGCAAGGCGTCGTGTGGTTGGTCAAGTTTAAAGGATGCCCCTATGCCCAGAGGTCATTGGCCTGTCTGGGTGTCATCTTCCCCTGAGACCCTGCCCCTCTCACCTGGTTGGTGGCTCACCCATACCTCCCCTCCCCCTGTCCCTGAGCTTAAAAAGGTGATCAGACCATGCGGTCTTCGTTCTGTTGGAGCAGGTCCTCACGTTCAGACCTCTGTAACCATGGAATAAACCTCTGGACATTAAACCCTCCAGCAGAATCCATCTCCTTTTTCTCTTCACCATCGCCTGAAGCTATCCCTCCTGAGGTAACGGGGTCCCTTACAAGCCTGGACTTCTTCAGTGCCCAGCTGCAACTACCAGCAAGCCGAGGTATCTCTGCGGTGATACACCGCAGTTGCTGCCTTTGGCCCAGCAGCGAGGGTCAGACTGGCCCAGGCACAATCTAACTGGTAATATTGGGAGCCTTTTTTTTTTCCAATATTTGGCGTCCCTGGGTGGGCAAAGCGACTCTGCAGCCCAAGACGGACCCGCAGCACCTTAGAGAACCTTCTGGCAGCCGTGCATCCAGCTGAAAGGGGCTTTGGTTGCAAGGCCCTCGGCTAGAGACTTAGGGAATATTCCCAGAAGAAGTTTCGTGGACTGTTCGGCGCCTCTGGAAAGCCCAGCTCCTTTCTGGTGAGCAGATTTTCCAGAGGAAGAACAGGGGAGCCTCTCTCGCCCATAGAGAGCTCCTGTTCCGGTGAAGAGACCTGCCTGTACCCAGCCAGCTACAGCTTCCATTTTGGGTGAGTATCTCTGCTCTTGGTAGGGCAGGAGCTCAAAAACAGACTCTGCCGTGAGTTCTGTTCCTTTTTGCATTTGCATTTTTGGCTGCGCAGCCCCACAGACGGGAATTCATTGATTTCTAGCTATTAGCTTTCTGCCGCGTGTTTTGCTGTCTTTTAGAATTCGCGCGGGAGATCTTTGCCCTTCCCTCCCGGCTCTGCAAGCTCGGCTCTCTCCACGTGGTCGGGAGATCTCTCTCTCTGTGCGGGGGAGGGGGAGTTCTCGGCTCTCTTGCCGCGGGGGACTCTCTTTCTCTCTCTCTGTGGAGGAAGGGGGGTTCTCTGCACACGCGGCGCAGGGGGGCCCGGTTTCGGCTTGCCATGTGGTGTGGCTGCTCTCTCAGCTCTGCGGGGGAGTGCATTCCACAGCGGGGGAGGCTTTGTTTCTGCCTTTGCTCGGCAGGGCGTGCCCTGCTGCTGCTGCCCGGGAATTTTAAAAGCAGTATATACAGCTGCATTGTGAAGCTTTTGTCGGCTCGTTATCCCTTTCCATCTGTGGTTTTTTTTAGAAATCGGTAGCTGATTTTGGCTTTGTTTTTGGTCAGGTGGGATTTAGTACTTTGCTTTTTACATCTAACATGGGTTTGAAACTCAGCATTGTACAAAAAGGAGATGGATTCTGCTGGAGGGTTTAATGTCCAGAGGTTTATTCCATGGTTACAGAGGTCTGAACGTGAGGACCTGCTCCAACAGAACGAAGACCGCATGGTCTGATCACCTTTTTAAGCTCAGGGACAGGGGGAGGGGAGGTACGGGTGAGCCACCAACCAGGTGAGAGGGGCAGGGTCTCAGGGGAAGATGACACCCAGACAGGCCAATGACCTCTGGGCATAGGGGCATCCTTTAAACTTGACCAACCACACGACGCCTTGCTGGAACGTTTAGTCTGATTGACAGGACTCACTCAGCATGGGGGCAAGGGGGAAGGGATAGACGTACAGGCACACCTGGGAAAGTGACCTGGAAGGCCAAAATGGGACATCACAGCACACCACAACATCTCTCTAAATAAATAATTGCACACCAACAGAAACATCTATCCCGGTAACAAATTTAGATGTCAAGGACAATTCAACTTCTTCTACAGCCTTTTTTTTTTGCTGCATCAGTCAAAAGTCTCTCATCGGTAGAAGAAGTAATCCCTGATAGTAAGTCAAACAAAAGTTGCAGTTGGTGATTAGTTATCCCCAAGTATGGCCTAGGCCAACCTATTGCACTGACCAATTTCTTTACATCAGCAGCAATTTTAATTTCAATGTCCAATTTTACAGGTTGAGGCACAATTTGTGTATTGGTGATTATGAATCCTAAATATTTCCAGGCATCTGTCTTTGAACTTTCTCTGGGGTGATAACCAAACCAAAAGCTTCCAAATTCTTCACAGCACATTGTTCGAGAGCCAATATTGTTTATTTTCAGAAGCTAACAAGATATCATTTATATAATGATAGCAGTAACAATTGCTAAATTGCTCTCGGACCTTAGAGAAAGCCTGTGACATAAACTGTTGACAAATAGTTGGAGAATTTCTCATTTCTGGAGGCAAATTGGTCCACTGATATCTTTGGCGCAGTTCCTCATGATTTAAAGAAGGCAGAGTAAAGGCAATTTTTTCCTTATCCTGATCGGCCAATGGAATTGTATAAAAGCAATCTTTCAAATCAATGACAATTATTTCCCATCCTTGTGGAATCATTGTAGGTGTTGGGAGACCTGATTTTAAAGCACCCATTGCGGTAATCACAGTGTTTCTCCGCCGCAAATCGTGCAAAAGTCTCCATTTACCCGATTTCTTTTTCATTACAAACACAGGTGTATTCCATGGACTAAATGAGTTTTCAATATGTCCAGCTAGTAATTGTTCTTTCACTAAGCCTCCCAGGGCAAGAAGCTTTTCAGTAGGCAGGGGCCACTGATCAATCCAGACAGGCTTATCTGTCAGCCATGTCAAGGACACAACCAGACGTTTAAGGCCCTGCATCCCAGTGGCCACCACTAAAAATCCATGGTAATTTTAACACCCCATTGGGTTAAACAATCACATCTCCATAAGTTAGGCTGAGCATTAGGAACATAATGTCTGATGTTAGCTTGCTGGCCTTCCGGATGTGTTACAGTGATCACAATAGCAGATAAAGCACAAGCAGCTGATCCACCTAACCCAACAACTCCAAAGATTGATTGAGTGAGGGGCCATGTTGGAGGCCAAACAAACTATGAAATTATAGTTACATCTGGTCCTGTGTCAAGTAAACCTGATATTGTTGCAGTTTCCGAGTGGCATCCCTAAGCAGTGACCAAACATTGTATTTCCAGATGCTCATCTGTCACCTTTTGAGTCCAAAGAACCTGAGGTGGTCCTGTAGATCCAAAATCTCCAGTGCCATGCCTGCAGTCCACTACAGTTGGAACAGAACTCATAAAAAGGACAAGTTGAGCAATACAAGTACCTTTTTGAAAAACAACAGGAGGTTTACTACCAGACACCATAGCCTGAATTTGTCCCACATAATCAGAATCAATAAGACCCTAATGGACATTAATACCTTGAATAGTGTTACTAGATTTTCCCATCAGAAAAGCACTCATTCCTCGGCCTATACGACCATAGGCATCAAGAGGCACTTTACATATACCTCTTGTCAAGACAGTCACTGTGTCAGCTACCAGTATATCAATCCCTGCTGAGCCTCTTGTGACCCCTGTGTATGGGTCACAAATGGAGAGCTTTGCAGTGCTGGCAGGGCTCGTGATTGTCATCGGGGTATTTGTGTCTCCACACGCCCCTTCACGTTCCTCTTCTAGTTTCCCTGCACTTGTTGACCACCTGAAAAAGATCTTAACTTACAAAATTTAGCAATATGGCCAAAGTACCACAATGATAACAAGGCACTTTACTGGTCCAAATTACCCTAGAGTGTGCACATCGTCCAGCAGTTTGAGGGCATTGGGTCTTCACATGTCCTGATTCTTCACAAGCAGAACATCTGGGTGAGGACTTCATGACTCTTGCTAAAGCAGCCATTTTATGCTCAACTGATCTAACCTTTGAGCAAGCAACTACAAGATCAGACAGTGAGGGATCTCCTGGTAAAGAATCAATAATTCCCCTGCAATAATCTTTTGCATTTTCCTGTGCTAGCTGTCTGCAAAAAATTTGCCTCAACTTATCATCCTCTACTTGCTTCTCAAGGGCTGCAGCAACCCTCTCCACAAACTGCAGAAAAGGTTCCTTCACCCCTTGCTGGATGGTAATATACCTTGGTTTAGGAGCTGCCATCTCCATTGTTTTAAGCAAGGCACTCATACCCAGCTGCTGGGCCTGTGCAAGAACCAGGGGCTCCCATCTTGCCTGCAAATGCAGGTTAGACAATGGTCCATTGCCCAGCAAGGCATCAACTCCCACAGCGTGACGTGGATCCTGCTGAGGTAACTGCATATTTTCCAAAGCTACCCTTTCAACCATTTGTTTCCAGGTAGCTTGAAACACACCATACTGCACTGGCTGTAACAGAATCGTAGCAAGGTGAACAATATCATAAGGTGCAAGTACATCAGCATTGAGAACATGAATCACTTGCATCACCTGTGAAGAGTTAACACCATACTGATCTACTTTTGACTGAAGATCCTGCATAACCCTCCATGCAAAAACCTGATGGCTATCTTGACCTGAATTAGGAGCAGTTTTGAAAACAGGAAAGTCACAGGCCCACCAGAAGCAGCAGCAGCAGCCATCTCCATCCTTTTAGGTGGACCTATTTTCTCTAACAAATTCTGATCTTCCACTTATCTGTTTTCATTCTCACATGCTCCCAAAATTGCAAAGGGTGTCGAGGAGTCACAGCCACCTGGCAGGGAGGCAGAGTCCAAGAAACAGCAGGCCTGGATCTGCTATGAGGTCTAAAAGAAACAGATTCCTGCGTCTTTTTAGGTGTACTTATAACCGGCAGTTCATTGTCAGAACTATCACTACACAAGGAAGTACACAACGTTAAAGATTGCATTTGTTCAACCAGTTCAGAAGGGAGGGGGGGGGGGGCAGACGGCTCAACTGGGGGTGGAGCGGAGGCAGACAGCTCGAAGGAGGGCAGAGGAGGGGCGGACAGCTGAAGGGAAAGCGGGGGGGGGGGGGGGGGGGAGGGGGGGGGGGTAGCAGCCGAACCACGGGAGGGTGGGGAAGGAGCAGCCCACTGATGGATGGGTAAGGGAGGGGCAGCTGATCCGCCAGAGGATGAGGGGAGAGCAGCTGACCTGGAGGAGGGGGGGAGCAAACGGCCCAGGGAGAGACAGAAGGGCCAATGACCCAGCCTGTTTTTCACTTTGCTTCTTCTGTAACTTCATTTTTCCTAATTACTGTGCAGGTGTAAGATACTTTGGTTTAGTACTCAGTTCAACTAACGGCTGAGCAGGCAAAGTATGCAGAGATTTAACATAGTCTTTAGGAGATAAATACCGAGGAACAGTCTTAGCCTGCCGTTTGATTCTCACGGTAGCAAACCCTGAGGGGAACCTCCACAGCAACTGCAGCAGACTCCTCAGGGGGAGATTCATCAACAGACTCAGTCTCATCTTCCTCCTGTTCCTCTACTTCAGTTTCTTGCTCTAATTCCTTTTCCTCCAATTCCTCCCCTCTGTCTTGTTCTGCTTTCCACTCCTTCAATGCCTCATACAACAGTCTCCAGGTAGTAGCCAAATTGACAATTGTCCTATCCCCCTTAGATATCACTTCCCATAGTCTCTTCCCAACCTTTTTCCATGCCCAGACACTGAAGGCAGTGTCGGCATCAGCTTCAAAGTCCTGTGATTTACACCGTATCAGTAAGCTATGAAGAGCATAATCAGAAGCTTCTTTTCAGTAAAGTTTTCCACGTGGACAGAACAGTCTTTTCCTCGTCTGATAAATTGTTTTGCATTATTTTTTCCAATCCCTCACCTTGAATCAGACATCTGAATTAGGTCTGGACCTCCGCAGCGTCCTTGCTGCCTTCACTCATTTCAAGGTACCTTTCAATTTTTTTCTCTTTTTTTTTTCTTTCCTTTTTTTCAGTCCAGTTGCAATCACGGCGGACAGCCACCAGATGTCGCTATAGAGCCCCAGTCGGTGCAAAGCACCGGGACTCCATCAGAAGGGTGTAAAAGAGAGATTTATTATAGCAACATGATGCCTTTATACTTTTTCAAGATGTTTACATTTACTTAACAGATACATTCACTGCCCATTGGTCATAAGAAAGAAACAAAGTTCTTAATACGTGAACAAGGAGCCAAGTCATTCTGTGAACCAGTCAAAGGCCATATCTTTTAACTTTCTCTCCTTCATCACGTCGCATTGGTGACAACCTTGGTGTCTTCCTTGGGAGAGATACAGGACTTTCCTTATCTTCAGGAAGCCTTTGCTGGCTCACAAGAACAGCACAAAATGCCTTTCCTACACACTAGAATCCTTAAACATCTTTAAAAATGCTTTACTATATCTCATTATCTGGATGTGTCTCCCTATCTCCACTTTGAGCTCCTTGATCTTCCATCTACAGGATGAGATCCAATTTAGCTTAGCAAGGATATAGCCTTTCAAAACCACATCTTTTATCTTCTGTATTCTTACAATTACATTTCTACGGCAGGGAGCAGTTTGGAAGATTCTAGGTTTTTCTTGTTTCTCAGGTATGTTGCTGCATAAAATAGCTCTTCTTTTAATTTTTTCCTTGCTTAAGTATAGGGTTTGTGCTTAAATGATTGTGATGTTAACTCATTACCATATATTCTGCAGTCTTACAGAGTATGCAGCAAAGTTTTCTCTTCTTCTGAGGACATTTTACTATTTTTATGAGAAATGCTGAAGGTCTGACTTTAGTTGCAAAGGTCACTGATTCAAAGATTGCAAAATTGCTAAGTCTGGTAACAGTAGGAAAAGTGTGCTGTTGCTGCGTGTGTAAATGTCATGTCAGCTGCTGTTGGGATAACAAGCATGAGCATAAGCAAAGATATCTGCATGGATATAAAAGAAATGAAGAAGACATTTGTTGTGATTTCTGCACTAAGAAACAAGAAGTATGAAGCACTAATTTCAGTGGCTAAGACAGTGTCACCCTTGGGCCAGTTCTCTTCAACATCTTTTGAACAACCTGGACACGGGACTTGAAGGAATATTAAGTAAGTTTGCCAAAGACACTAAATTGGGAGGATCTGTGAACTAACTCCCTTGAGGGCAGAGAGACCCTGCAGAGATATCTTGACAAATAAGAGAGATGGGCAATTATTGCCAGCCGGGGGTCTATGTACAAATCACGAAAGGGGCGGGACTGCTGGGGAAGGCATCTCAAGCTGTTTTATTTTCCAGCATCAGTCTCATTACATGGCTACGACAATGGGAAGACACCAGCAGCTCACGTCCCCGGCAGCAGACAAAGAACTTAATGTTACAACTTACTTTAAAAGTCTTTTGACCAATCACACAAAGCAAAAGCATATTGACAGTAGTTCTATCCAATCACTATAAGCACATGTACCTTTGGTTAAAAAAATGCTTGCTTATTTTGAATAAAATATCTGCTCGTAAGCCTTAAGATACAATGCACAGAGCTCCATTATTAAGCTTAGAACTTCCTAACATCTGACTAGATATACTTTGCTGTAGCTTAGGGAGTTATTCTAGACAAGTGTTAATACACAAACTGTTGTTCTATTTGTCCTTACTTTTCTACTTCTTATATAATTTTTCTGCTGATAAATCTTATGACTACTGCTTAGCTTCAATCACAGTCCTGGTGTCTCTGAGGTATGCCTTTTGCAGCTTTCCCAAAACCCTCTAATTTAAGGATTCCCACAGGCAATCACCAACCATATGGAGTTGAACAAGGGCAAGTGCTGGATTCAGCACCTGGGACAGGGCAATCCTGGTGTGTGTATAGATTAGGGAGCAAGAGGCTGGAGAGAAACACTGCAGAAAGCGACCCAGGGTCCTGGCCAATGGCAAGCTGAATATGAGTCAGAAGTGCCCTGGCAGCCAGGAGGGCCAAGCCTGTCCTGGGATGCATCAGGCACAGCATCACCAGCTGGGCAAGGGAAGGGATTGTCCTGCTCTGCTCTGCTCTGCTCTGTGGCGGCCTCACCTTGAGTGAAGTTTTGGGTGCCACAATGAAAAAAGACATTAAGGTATTAGAAAGTACTCAAATGAAGTCTACAGGGACAGGACTCGAGGAAATGGCATGCAGCTGAGTCAGGAGAGGTTTAGGTCAGATATCAGGAAAATGTTTTTTAACCAGAGGATGGCTGGGCACTGGAAGAGTCTCTCCCGGTAGTGGTCAAAGCATCACACCTGTCTGAGTTCAAGAAGCTTTTGGACATTGCTCTCAGGCATATGGTGTGATTCTCAAGGAGGGTCCCATGCAGGGCCAGGAGTTGGACTTGATGATCCTGATGGGCCCCTTCCAATTCAACTGATTTTACGACTCTATGGTTCTGTCCTGGCTACTCAAGGTATATTGCTTGGTCTCACCAGATTTTGATCTGCTCTTGTTGGTCAGAATTTGTCACTACTGGTTAATGATATTTATCACAAAAGGCAAAGTGCCTTTTCTCAATTTTCTCAAGAAATTTGAACACGCACCCTATAATCCTAAAAAAGTATTTTCCTTGAAACAACACTGTCTTATGCCCAGTATTCTTTTCAGATCTTAAGGAGAAAGAAGGCAAAATGAGGGGACGTATTACAATGAAGCATTGTCAATTTTCCAGTTCTCTAGCAGTATATTTATACTTCCACTATTCTTTTCTATAAAATCATGGTTTTGTGTAGCATGTAACGTTTTAGCAAGGCACATTTTTACAACTGAGCCCCTCAGTCTCTGTGAAAATATATTGTAAAAAGCACAAAACATATGAATAGGCAGTGACAAGTGAGGGGGAAAAAGAGTATGCGAAAAAGCTCCATGATAATAAAGTGAGACGAGAAGGAGGAGGAGGTGCTCCAGTTGACAGAGAAGAGAATCCCCCGCAGTCCCTGGAGGACATCACAGTGAAGCAGGTTGTCTCCCAGCAGTCCCTGGAGAACCGTGGAGGAACACATACCTACACTGCAGCCTGTGGAGGGCTCCATGCCACAGCAGGTGGATGTGCCTTGAAGGAAGCTGCAGCTTGTGGAGGGAGGGACAGAAAACCATCCTTGACCTCTTCTGTATTTAGTGGAAGAGTATGTGCAAATGTCAAACAGCTGCTAACTGTAATCTATGATCTTTCCAGTTATTGTCATAGGTAAGTAAGAAGATAATATAAGAATTCGAAGCCTAAATTCTTTCACTTGAGGGTCCCAATCTCTCTGCCACTCCTTTAAAATTTAGTTTAATATGAAATAAAATTCAAGATACAGTTCTTAAGGCTTGATGTTCAGGCTTTTCAGAAAATCGGGAGTGCAAATAACTCTTGTCACTGTAATATTTTTTTAATAGAACTAACAATGTTAAATTACTGTTTTCTAAGGACTTATGGAAATCAATTTGTAGAGGTGGTGAGACTGAAGAGTATAATTAATCTGAAATGAGAATATCATTTAGGTACCTCAGTTGTGTACAAGTTTTTTAGCAGGAACTCTAGACTTTTAAACAGACTTAGGACACAATAGTTATCTCTGGGAATATTTTAGTATGTATAGTACATTCATCTTTAAATAGCTCTACCTGTTTTATAGTTATGACTTATATTTTAAATTTTATTTGAAAAGAAATATTTGTGATTCAGATCATTTACAATTCTGAAGCATTTCAGTTGTTGACAGTTTTTGCCGTCTCCTGAGGGCAGGAAAATAGTCTTTGTACCAATACTGAAACAAACTAGATGGAAATTTTTTTTTTCCTCATTCTTTTCTGTCTATTCTCACAGGCACAACAGCAAAACCACTGCTATGAGTCTGAGCTGCCCTACCACTCATGGATGGCACACTTGTAGTAGCTAGTATTTTATTTGCACACATTTCTGATTCTGGTTCTCAACTGTTGTGCAGAAATATCTGTAAACTGTTTTCACAAGAGGACACTCCTGAATTGCTTCACTTGTCTCCGAACCAGAGAACTAAGCTGGCACTCCATTTCTGAGATCTTGCTGTGCTAGCCCCAAAGCCATTTCCTTAAAATGCATTTTACTCTAAACCAAAGCACTTCATTACTTCATGGTGTAATCTGTTGCTTTTAATGTTCAGGGAATTGTTTTATAACTATAAGAACATATTCCAGTGAGCACGTATAACATCTATCTTAAGTAGCATACTGTCACAGACATCTTTTATGAAAAATCCTTTCTTTAGGATTTTTCCTCCTGAGAAGCTGAGAAGCCTCAGGAACAAAATGTAAACAATGATTATCTGCTGCTGTGGAATGCAACAGGTAGATCTGTGATTGGTCTCATGTGGTTGTTTCTAATTAATGGCCAATCACAGGGAGCTGGCTAGGACAGAGAGTCCGAGCCATAAGCCTTTGTTATAATTATTTGTTTTTCTATTCTTAACTAGCCTTCTGATAAAATCTTTTCTTCTATTCTTTTTGTATAGTTTAAATATAATATATATAATAAAATAATAAATCAAGCCTTCTGAAACATAGAGTCAGATCCTCATCTCTTCCCTCATCCTAAGACCCCTGTGAACACGGTCACAGTATACATCACTTGGCTTTGGTTCATGGATCATAACATCTGCAAGGAATGTCATTTACAATCAATATATGGGCTGAGGTAATGGGCCACAGGTTTAGGAAACTTTCTCAAATTAATTTTGCTTTAAAATTTAGCTCTTATCGTTTCAAGTGTGTCTTTATTAAAGCAATCAACAATTTATTGCCTGTACCACAATGAAGAACAATCAACAGTGGCTAAGCATCTCACAATTCCAAGAAGAAGAAGAATGGTCTGAGCACCCAGTGTAGCACAGGGAGTCTGTCATCAAGCCAGAGTCCTCCAGGCAACTTCTCAGCCTGGAAAATAGCAGACTCTGGGCAAATGTTATAGCAGCCCTCCAGTATCTGAAGGCTGCCTACCAGAAGGAGGGAGATGAGCTACACAAGGGCATGTATTGATAGGAAAAGTGTTGATGGCTTTAAAACCTGAAGAGTATATGTTTCATTTGGATATTGGGAAGAAATTCCTTGCCAGGAGGGTTGTGAGACACAGGAACATGATGTGGGTGAGCCATTCCTGGAAGTGTTCAAGGCCAGGTTGAATGGGTCTTTGAGCTTAACATGGTCTAGTGGAAGGTGACCCTGCCAATGACATGGGGGGTGAATTTAGGTGAACTTTAAGGTCCCTTCCAACCCAAACCATTTGATTATTCTATGATAATAGTCATACTGTGCAGTAGCAGTAAGTAGTTTAAGATAGAAATAACAGACTACTGATTCTGAGAAATTGCCATCCAATGAGTTTAACTGTTTTGGTCTCACATATATGTTCAATTTAGCATTAATATACAATAATAACAGTCCTAGCACTTAAATGTCATACACACAAATGTTTTAAAATTTTTAAGATTTCTGACATTTGGGAATTTCTCTCTCTTTCTTTTCTTTTCTTTTCTTTTCTTTTCTTTTCTTTTCTTTTCTTTTCTTTTCTTTTCTTTCTTTCCTTCCTTCCTTCCTTCCTTCCTTCCTTCCTTCCTTCCTTCCTTCCTTCCTTCCTTCCTTCCTTCCTTCCTTCCTTCCTTCCTTCCTTCCTTCCTTCCTTCCTTCCTTCCTTCCTTCCTTCCTTCCTTCCTTCCTCCCTCCCTCCCTCCCTCCCTCCCTCCCGTTTGATGCTAATTTTCAAACTGTGAAGCAGTTACAGTAAATGACTCTTCCCTAAATATCATTTTGAAGCTTAGAAATGGATAAATAACAAAATTGTGTGAAGACAGAGCATTTAAAAGTGATTTTAAAGTGAGAATTAGAGTTAGATATTGCAAATTAAAAAATACAAAATTGAAATGATGTAATGGATGGTTTTAAGGGATTTTCCTTGTATTTCTGTGATACAAACTATGATCTCAATTTTTACACCTTCTAAAAATGCATATTGAAAGTTACTACTTTGGATAACAAAAATATTTCCAAAACAAGGAAACTGATTTATGCAGATGAAAATATCATTTTCTAAATATTCATCATCTAGTCCAAAGGATTGCCCTTACATGTGGGAACTCAGCAGGTCCCTCTGGATGTTCAGAGTTGCTGAGAACCCTCTCAGGGGGCTCAGAGACCCTGGCATGTTGCCCGGAACACCTGGTGGCTTGATTTCGATCCTTCTAATGAAGTGCCACCTGTGTATGAGGACATGAGAGCCACACAGGTTTGAATGGTGTAAAAATGGAGTGTTCACAGGGTGAAAATATAGATTTTAGGATTTTTGGTATAGGGGTTATGGGGACAAGATGTAGGAACCTGGGTGTGTCTTGTCCTTCTTCTTTCTTCTTCTTGTTCTCCGTTTTCTGCTGTGATGTTGGCACTTGGGGATTGGTTTAGAATAGAAGTGCACTGTCTAACATAGGTGATAGGTATTGGGAATTAAAAGTAAATATGATATACATAGTTTGTAGTATATAAGGACAACACTGCCTCAGGGGCGGTCAGAGTGCTTGTGGCTGCCTTGCTGGGCTGACCTCGGCCGGGCAGAAAATTTTGTAGATAAGAAATAATAAACAACCAGAAGACCGAAAAGCAGAGAGTCCAGAGTCATTCATTGGAGTGTGGGCTGCCCCAGAACCATCCCACACATCTCAGGGCAGAGACTAGGAGCTGGACCCGAGACTTACACGGTAAGCGTTATGGAAATTTGCTATTCTCACACAAGCACAGAAGAATTTTTCAACTGACAAGGAAATCTTTAAAAGCAAATTAACCTTTGGGAAAAAAAATAAAGATCAGGAAATTATATGCATCCACACTTACTATATGTTGGTTACTAAATATTGGATCTGTTTTGTGGGTGAGTACACTTCCCATTCACACACACACAGATACACCTCTTCCCCCTGCAAACAGATGTGCGATTTTGGATCTCAAAGAAGGGGCTATTGTCGCAGACATTTTTTCACAGAAATCCTTTCTTTCAGATTTCTGTGTCTTCTGGAGGCCAGAGGCCTCCGAAGAGAAGGTAAACAATTATTATCAGCTGCTGGGGAATGCAACAGGGGCACCTATTTTGATTGGTGATTGGTTCATGTTCTATGTTTATAATTAAGAGCCAATCACCAGTGCAAGCCAGGGGACTGAGTCCTTGAACACAACTTTGTTATAGATTCTTTTCTATCTATTCTTAGCCTAGCCTAGCTGCTCTGCAAACCTCCCTCCTTATTCTATTTAGTATAGTTATGTATTATATATGATATATAAATAAATGAAGCCTTCTGATTCAAGAAACAAGATTCACCGTCTCTCTCTCACCAGCCAGCGCCCACTCAGGCGCGGTAATATCTGGTGACCCCTCGTGTCAGAGCAAAAATTAATTAATAAGACCAGAGGAGAAAAATTGCTGCACTGGGTAAAAATCCTGTATGTGTAGCATTTGATGGTTGCTTTGAAGCGACCACAAAAGTGGATTCAAGCCAGGAGCTGAAGAACTGAAGATCCTGATCTGGACAGAGTTCACAGCCAAGGCTGACCACAACAGAACCTTCTTCTGGAAAACCATCAGGAAAGATGATGGAAAAGAGCAGCAGACCTGTGGAGCTGGCCAGAGCAAGCTGGACTCTTTCAGAAGGTACCGTGGGCTTTTCTATCCCTGATGAACCAGCCCTTCTTAGCTTGTGGCTGTTCGTATGGCAGACACATGCCTTGCCAGAAGAGATTCAATTCTCCCCTTCAGAGGAGAGACCTACTGCCCTCTGGAAAAACTGGTGTAGACAAGATGGGGTTTTTTTGTCAAAAACAGATCTCTATAAATTCTTTAGATGGGCAAAGCTTTTTGGGTTTTTTACTGATGTCCTGTATGCTTTAGATGTTTTTGTCTGGGAGTGCATGGACTCGATTATCCAGTGCGTCTACAGTCAGGGACGCGTGTTGCCTTCTATCTACCCAGCATTTATAAAGCTTTTCCCAGTCCTGAAACGCAGAGCAGCTTTTTTCCAATGGATCTCTAACTGTTATGGCCAGGCGCTGTTTCCACCCCCCTTGGCAGAAGACCCCGTGGGTGATGACTTTGGGCTTCCCAGCCCCCCCTGCTTCACGGCGGGGGGGGGGCCAAACTGCGCCGCGTGAAGAAGTTTTTTTTAACTCTTGCTCCGGAGCATGCTCAGATGGAGTTTTCTTCTCCCCCCTCTTCTCTCTCTCCGGGGGGATGGGAGTGGCCGCTCAAGCCAGCGCCAGCCTCTCAGACTCTGCCTCCTTCACACATGGAGGCGGCACCGGTCTCTGAGGTTAACTCCACGCCCCTGCCAGAGCCGTCACTCCAGGAGATCCGCGGTTTCACCGGCCTCCCCGCCCCCGCAAGAGCCTGTGTCGGAGAAGGCAGAAGAGACAGCACTTCCAGCGATTAAACTGTTGCTAAGAAACAGCGATGCTCCGCCACTTCTCCCGGCTCCGCTGCTGCCTCTGTGCGCTCCGACGGAGACTGCGACTGCGCCTCCGCAGCGGACCCCGGAGTCAGCGGCGGGGGACGGTGCCGGCCCAGTGCCGTGCCTGCCGCCGCTTTCAGGGACGGGGATGCGGCGGCGGCGTGTTCCCGCGCGTCCCCGCCACCTCAAGCCGAGACAGTTCCTGTTCAGGATGGGGCTGAAAATGGCGTTGAGCCCGCGGGACCCTTGGAGCAGCCCACGGCTGATCTTACAATCAGCGTGATTCCCTCCTCGGCCGGGTCCTCCGTGGCCAGAGCCACTGTCGCGTTCCAGGCCCGCCCTAGGGTCACCCACAGCCCCGCGGGCCCCCACCCCGGCCCAGCGCCTCCCATGGCCAGCCCGCCAGCCCCGGGCCCGCCCCAGGAAGCGGCCCCGGAGGCTGGTCTCTCCTTCCATGGAGCGAGGGCTGCCCGCCAGTTGACTCTTGCGGCAGTCCAGCTGCCGGTTTTTGGGATCGGCGTGCTCGGCGGTTTGGGGGGTGGTGTTTCGGTTGCTGTCCCGTGGGGGTTGCCATCTCTGCCGCCCCTCTTGTGCCCTGGTGGCGAGGGGCGGGTGGGTTCTGCCGAGGGTTCTGCCTTTGGTCCCCAGCCAGGTGGGGGTGGTGCCGTGTTGCTGTGGGAAACAAACATTTCCAGACCCCAGATGGGATTTCTGGGGAATGCTTCTATTTCCCTGCTGCTGGCATGCCTCAGTGGTTTTGGGGAAAGGAAGCGTCTCACTACCCGTGCTGCCATTGTGCTGGCAGCAGGGTTCAGGCCTGTGGAAATGCACAGCCTGCCTAATGGGTTTGGCCTGGGCCGTTGGGCTCAGGAGGTTCCTGGACCAGGGCCATCACTTGGCCTCCTTGTGTTTTTGGGGACTCTGGTTTCTCCTACCGGTCCTGGTCCCCCTTTGTGAGCCAGTTTTGGGGTTCCTGGTCCAGCATGGGCCAGGGCCCCCAGGGCCTTTCCTTCTCTGGCACTGCTCTGTTCGGCTGCTGCTCTTTTGCTTTTTGATCAAAAAAAAAAAAAAAAAAATTTAAAAAATTAAATAAAAAAGATTGAAAATAGTGGGCAGCAGCTCTGAAGCGCTGAAGCACTGAAGGGCCAGAAAAGGACATTCTAAAAATTGTTTTAAATTGTTTTAAATTGTTTAAAATTGTGTTATGCTGTTTCAGGAAAAAAAGGACTCTCAGATATTCCAAGGGAAACAACTTCAGCACTTGGACTGTTCCTGAAACTCAGCTGCATGGACTTGAATTCTCTTTGCATTGTTTCTTGCATTTTTCTAATATTGTAGGATTGTTTTAGTGATTTGTTAGTCTTCTATATTTTATAGGTGAAGAAATTTCCTGTTCATTCCACATCAGTATTTTTCTTTTAATTTATACAATTTAGAAAGGGGAGATGTCGCAGACATTTTTTCACAGAAATCCTTTCTTTCAGATTTCTGTGTCTTCTGGAGGCCAGAGGCCTCCGAAGAGAAGGTAAACAATTATTATCAGCTGCTGGGGGATGCAACAGGGGCACCTATTTTGATTGGTGATTGGTTCATGTTCTATGTTTATAATTAGGGGCCAATCACCAGTGCAAGCCAGGGGACTGAGTCCTTGAACACAACTTTGTTATAGATTCTTTTCTATCTATTCTTAGCCTGGCCTAGCTGCTCTGCAAACCTCTCTTCTTATTCTATTTAGTATAGTTATGTATTATATATGATATATAAATAAATCAAGCCTTCTGATTCAAGAAACAAGATTCACCGTCTCTCTCTCACCAGCTGCGACCCACTCAGGCGCGGTAATAGGCTATCTTTTTTCTGTTCAATAGGTTTTGGTTCTCAAAGTCAAGGGGTATTCTTCCTGGATCTATTACCTGGATTTATTACCTAGAAGGTAATAACATTAATGAAACATTTGGTAAAAATTGTCCTAACTACATCTTCATGTGAACCATTTAGTCTAACTTAGGTTGCTTACATACAATTTTTTTCAAAGTATTATGGCAACTAAAGAATAATTACATCGATGACAGATCATATTTTGCAGGAAGATATCCATGGCATGTTTAGTACACACCTACGGCATGCATTTTTTATTTTATCAAAGTTCCCATCAAGTCTTCTGAATTAGTACTTGCAAGTTTCTAAAATGTATGAACCATAGTATCATTTCAAGTAATTTGGTGGGAAAAAATAAGTTGAGCATACACAGTGCCCTGTCCATAATTTCTAGCTTGTAAAATAAGAAAATAGCCATTATTATAAAGATGCAAATAGCAGCATATGTAACATCTATGCAAAGTGTGCACTATAAATTCAGGTAGAAATGACAATTTATTTAAAGGCTGATAACTGAAGAGAACAGAGCACAGGCTGGGCTGCTGCATTTCACTACAATTCTTTGTCCTCATCTGGCAGAAATCGATTGAGCTGGAAGCTCATTTTAACCTCAATGTAAGTAGTGACTAAGAGCACACGTATTTAAATCACCTTCTCTAGATCTTTCTATTTCTTCTATTTTCTTTTAGAATATGGAGAACTTATGCTACAGACTGCAGAGGCACTAAGTAGTGACTAAAGGAACTTGCCTATCAATTGCTTAAAGGTAAGTGGTTTTCCCACTATCCTTCTTCCCTTCTCCTTTGGAAAATTTAAAATGTTTTCATCAGAAACAGTAAAATCGTCTGTCATAATATCCAATACATCCTATGAATGATGTAGAATACCTATTGTTCTCCATAATGTCTTTATTTTACCCTTTTAAAACTTGACTTGCAGTGGGAAAATTTGATTATTTAATCTTTGGTATTTAGACTCAGTGAAAATCCATTTTTCTAAAGGAAATTGTTAGGAATTGATTGTGAGGATTGCTTCTTCAGCAATATGTTTTAAAAGTTATTGCCAAAACATACCAGTGAAATTTGGAGCGTAGGAAAAGTCTATTAAACAAATTAAATCAATTAAAAGAAACTGACCTGATTTCTACAATCATGTACAGACAGATTTATATATGTACATCAACAAATAGGAGCATTTTATTCCTGTAACCAAACAATCTTGCATAATTTAAGTTGCTTAAAACCATAGAAATAATTACAAGTAATATTTTCAATTATAACACACAGAAGAAAGCGCTGCTACTTACTTAGAACAGAAAATCATAGTAGTAACAGTATTCAGGCCAAAATATTTTCAGAAGCCATATGGTTTCAAATAGACTTGGATGCTTTCAACTCCTTAAACTGCCAAGAGCTATGCTTACATTGTGGAAGAGAAGTGAAAAAGTGGCAACAGAATAAACTGTTTCATTTGTTAGTTTCTTGGTGAGTTTGAGCTTTTAGGTTTTGTTTTTTGAGGGTTTGTGGTTTGGGGTTTTTTTCCCTTGGTTTTATATTGTTTCTAACACAAGATATATTCATTACTTCTAATGTTCATTAACCCTACAAGAAGATATTTATGTTCTGATTTGGGAAGTACATCAAATTTACAACAGTTTTTATGGAAGTTAATGCCTAGAATGCAACATGAAACAACTCTTCAGATGTGACCAAGTAATTGCACACTTTTTTTTTTCTAGATACTTGGGACTAACTATTTACAGCAGAATTCTTTGCATTGCTTTGTGAATGTGGCAAATTTTTTTCTAAATATTTTGACTTTTCTGTAGAACACTGGAAACCAAAATCTGTTACAACCAGTATCAGAGTATTACAAATTAATTCACCAGGAAAAAGAGCTAGATGATAGATGAGGAGATGCCTTTTTTTTTTCAAGTCTAGATTCTAATAGTGGGGTTACTGCCCTTCAAGCAAGATGGCAGAAATAAACATTTGAGCATGTTGCTCTTAAAAGTCTGATGAGAAGCTCTGTTTGATAAATTATGAGTGTGTTCTCGGATTCTGGAAATAATACAAAATTGTCTTTGATCAGTGGTGGGAAAAATAGTGGAGAAGTATAATGGGAATACTCTTTTATTTAGTGGGTTTGTCTTCTATAAATTACACCATAAATGTTTTTTAATATTAAATGACAGAGCAGGCAATTGAACCATTTCTGGAAATTTTTCCCAGTGTTCCAAAAAAAAAAGCTTATGCAAATATTAGAAAAAAAATTGATGCAAAAAGTATTAAATTATAGATTGTGAAGGCAATTAAAAATGCAACAATTGCTGATGGGAAGCCAATAGGTGGCTAAACATGTATTCACAGGGTAGATGTCTCTAAAGAAATACTCTAACTAAAAGCCATTAATTCCGTTGATCATAATTTTATCCTCTTTCATATTTTAAATGTGAATGAAAAGCATCAATAATCACTCTGTATGTATATCTCAGATTCATCTCACATATAAAGCAAATATTTTTGACTGGTTTTCTTGAAGTTCTACTGACTGCATTGTGCATTTATTTGCATGCTTTTTTGCTTCTTTCTGCTGTCAATACCGGGCAATACATGTCATCTACAAAGAGTATGATTTCTCTCACCTACACAAATGTGTTTAATCTCTAGGATCCTTTTCTATCAAATTGAAAGAAAAGTAATTTATTTATTCCACCTAACATTGAGTCTTTTGGTAAAGGTCACCTTGAGAAAGCTTTTTTCTGCTAGGATTCAAATCAAGGATTGGAAGAAATGAGAAGACTGGTAGGCACTGGAGCATGGAGAGCCCTTCAGCCTCTGTGGAGATATACCACAGAATAAAATTATCAACTCTAAACTTCATTGACTGTACTGAGCAGAATTCTGACTAGAATCTCTTTCACACATAGATACCCCTTTTCAAAACACATGGTAAGATGAATCTCACCTCCTGTTCTGTGCAGGTGTTTGTATTTCTATTGACTATTTAGAATACCTAGATGAATTTCAGATGTGTAAAGTTACGTGAGACAAAGGCCACTCTCAAGGCCTAGAAACCTCTCCCTATAAGCTGCAAAACACACAATGCTGCAGTTCTGTAAATTTGCCAAAGCAATGACTGCGACTGCGACTGTGGTCACAAGGGTTGCAGGATGAAGAGAGAGGCAAGAATGTTGACCTCATGTTCAGAAGGCTTGATTTATTATTTTATTATATATATATATATATATATATATATATATATACTACATTATGACTACACTAAAAAGAAATAGAAGGAAAAGTTCTCAGAAGGCTAGCTAAGCTAAGAATAGAAAAGAAAGAATAACAAAAGAGCTCTCTCCGACTCTGTCCCAGAGAGAGCTCGGTCCTTGATTGGCCATTAATTATACACATCCAACATGGGCCAATCACAGGTGCACCTGTTGCATTCCACAGCAGCAGATAACCATTGTTTGCATTCTTTTCCTGGAGCCTCAGCTTCCCAGAAGGGAAAATCCTAAAGAAAGGATTTTTATGAAAAGATGTTTGTGACAAATGACTATAGCATTAACTGTGTGCAAAATACCTGCGCAGAGATAGTTTTCAAGATATTCACAAGATATTCTTCACATAGGAAGATCTGAAGACACATCTGTTACCTCTTCAGTGAATAAAACCCCCAAAATATATATGTTTTTTTGAATTTAGCACTCTTCCTGTTACAATTATTTAACTTTGCATGACTTAATTAAAAAGCATCCAAGACAGAGAAAGATCGGTACAGCCAGATAGGAAAGAAAATTAGAAATTGGTTACTCAGAGTGTGAGTAAGAAGACAGGGAAAGATTCAAAAGAGTATGGAAACTAAACAGAAGCAGTGACAATGAGAGACATCCTGTAAATTTCCTGTGGGGATAATGTGTTATTTAATCAGTGACAAAATTAGAAGACCCTGTACATTTGATGTCTCACCAGGGGAGCGTGATAGTCATTGTGCATGCATGTAATTGCCAAAGTAACATGGAAAGAGAAGTAAATATAAAGAATAATAGAACTGAGTAAGAAGACTTTTTCAATCATTGAAATTCAGGTGGTGAATTATTCAAATAACCATTTTTAGACTGTAAAACAGCGGATATAGACAGTCTGGCAAACTGCAGATATGTATCACCTGTAACCAGAAAATGATTCTCAGAAAACTACAGGTTCTAGTTTGAAACAAAAGTTCCTGAACGTCACATAAGAAAGCATAAAAAGCCAAATCAGAACATTTGGGAAAAGTACGAGGATCCAGAAATCAAAATCTGGATCAAGATCAGGGGCATGGGTGAATTTTTCAAGAAGCAAAAGCATGCTTAGCTGACTGCACTTGTGTATGAGCAGCTGCTGGATTTTTGTAATTCTCTTCAGTGCGCACAAAGCCTGGTGCTTTGCTGCTTCATTCTTCGTCTTCTGTGATCTGCACAGGACTGAAGGTGAGCAAAGCAATTCAGCTTTGCTGCTTTTCAGCATCTGTGCTGCACGTATGCACTGTGACATCTCTCTGAAACTTTGGCTTTTCTGAGGCTGTAATGTCCCTGTGTCTATTTGCCCCAGGGAGGAGGGGGCAGAGAGCATGGTGATCTGACAGCGATTTGCAGGTTAACTAGGAAGGAGGAGTGCTTCTTGAAGGTGGAGCAAATACAAAGTTCAGGGGCAAGATCAGGGTACGTGTGGTGTCCTGGCATAGTTTCTCCTTGCAGGACGGAGTGGAAAAGCTTTTCATTAAGATGCAGAAAACAAGAGAAGCAGAAGACGGGGATCCGGAGCTGTCCAAAGATAGGTGCCGCTGCCGGCTGTCTTTTGCCAGAAGCAGGGCTCTGGAGCGCACCGCTGCCACAACAGAGATCTGTGTGGCAAGTAGCCTCTTCTTTGCCTCCGGGAGACGGAGAGCATGGCAGCTTCCGGGAGGCGAAGAACGAAGCCAGCAAAACACCACCGGCTTGGTTGAGTATCTTTCAGACTGCTAAAGGATGGTGCCTTGTTACTCGCCTGCCTCTTCAATTGACATTAGCATTCGTATAGAAGGACTTCCTAAACAACTTTGCTGTGCTTCTACCGAGTCCTCCTGCAGCACCTCATGGAAATTCTTGTGCTTCCCTTTAGGCTCCAAGATGCAGAGAAGTCGATGGCAGCTGCAGAAAAGAAAGGCACCGGTGAGTTTTTCAAGAAGCAAGAGCATACGCAGCTGACTGTGCTTGTGACTGAGCAGCTGCTGGATTTTTGCAATTCCCTTCAGTGCGCACAAAAGCCCAGTGCTCTGCCACTTCATTCTTTGCCTTCTGTGATCTGCGCAGGACTGAAGCTGAGTGAGGCTACTCAGCTTTGCTGCTTTTTAACATCTGTGCTACACGCATGCACTGTGACATCTCGGGATTTTTTGCTTCTTCGAGGCTTTCATGTGCCTGTGGCTACTCGAGCTGGGGAGGAGGGGGCAGAGAGCACAGCAATCTGGCAGCGATTTGCAGGTTAACTAGGAAGGAGGAGTGCTTCTTGAATGTGCAGCAAATAGAAAGTTCAGGGGCAAGATCGGGGTACGTGTGGTGTCCTGGCACAGTTTCTCCTTGCAAGACATAGTGGAAAAGCTTTTCGCTAAGATGCAGAAAACAAGAGGTGCAGAAGACGAGGCTCTGAAGGTCTCTGAAGGTAAGTGCTGCTGCTGGCCATCTTTTGGCAGAAGGGGTGCTCCAGAGCACACCACTGCTGCCATAGAAATCTGTGAACCAAGTAGCTGCTTCTTCTCTTCAGGGAGACGGAGAACGCGACAGCTTCCAAGAGGCGAAGAATGAAGCTGGGAAAACACCGGGCTTGTGCCTGCATCTTTCAGACTGCTAAAGGATGGTGCCTTGCCACTCGCCTGCCTTCTAAATTGACATTTGCATTCATATGGAAGGAGTTCCTGGACAACAATGATGTGCTTCTACCGAGTCATCCTGCAGCCCTTCATGGAAATTCTTGTGCTTCCCTTTAGGCTCCGAGATGCAGAGAAGTCGATGGCAGCTGCACAAAGGAAGGGCACCGGTGGGTTTTTCGACCCTTAATTTTCTCCCTTACCTTTGCATATTTTGATGGTGAAACCAGCTTCCAGGAGTATTTGGATGATTTTCTCTCCTTTCTCAAACACTTCCCTCATACAATGATGCCATCAATATACTGTAGGTGTTCTGGAGCCTCATGCTTTTCTAGTGCAGTCTGGATCAATCCATGGCCGACGGTATGACTGTGCTTCCACCCCTGGGGCAGTTGGTTCCAGGTGTACTTGTCCAGGTTTAGAGCAAATTTGGGGAAGAATCCCCCAAAGGAGCTCTGGTGGGAAAAGCAGATCCAATCAGCACCTCCCCCTAACTGGTCCGGGAGGAAAAAATACCTCCTTGGAGAAAGGTGGAAAAAAACTGTTTATTAAACAATAAAACCAACACAATATCAAACAATGAGACCCCTTGCCACTCTAAAAGAGATGACAAACTGAGAAAACCCCGTCCTCGGGTTGCAGCTCACTCAGTCTCTGATCAGTCCCTCCGGTGCTGGAATTGTCGCAGGCCAGGCCTGGCCTGGTGGGCCACAGCTGCAGCTGCCGGTGCTCTCCTGGGTGTTCAGTCCAGAGCAGTTTCAAGAGGTCCAAACAAAAAGGAAAAAAAAACAGTCCAGGGAACTTCTTTGCCTCAGCTAGCTAACACTAACTAAAAAGCAAAAGAAGAGCTCTGTCCTGCTGTCTGTCCGCAGACAACACAGTCAGGAGCAGGAATGTGTAGGAGTGGAGTACAGTGTCTGAAAACAAACTGCGCGCTTCTTCTCTCCCCCCTTCACTCTCTGGAACACTCTTAAAGGTGCAAAACTTGTTATTCAACATAAACAGAATGAGACGATTGGGGATAAAAGCATCATATAGTCAACCCAGGACAGTACTGCACTCCCCTCCACGTGAAAGCACACTGAGGCCTGCATTTTGCTGCCAGAGGATTGGAGTAAAATGCATTGGCAATATCTATAGTGATGTACTATTTTGCTTGCCTTGTAGCCAAGCACATACTGGAGCTCTAACATGTCTGGCACAGCAGTGCTCAGTGGTAGAGTCACTTCATGCAATGCCCGGTAGTCCACAGTCAATCTCCATTCTCCTTCAGATTTATGCACAGGCCAAATGGGGCTGTTAAAGGATCAGTGGGTTTTGCTGACCACCCCTTGTGTCTCCAGCTCTCGGATCATCCTATGGATGGGAATCACGGCATCTCAAGTTGTTCTATAATGTCAGCGATTAACTGTTGAAGTGGCAATTGGTAGCTGTTGCTCTTCTCCCTTCAGAAGTCCTACTGTAGATGGATTCTCAGACATTCCAGGCAAGGTGTTTGATTGTTTGACGCCCTCTGTCACTACAGCCGCTATCCCAAAAGCCCACCTGAGCCCCTTTGGGTCTTTGAAATACCCACTTCAGAGGTAGTCTATGCCTATAATACATGGGGCCTCTGGGCCAGTCACAATAGGATGTTTCTTACACTGCTTTCCAGTCAGGCTCACATCAGCTTCCACCAAAGTAAAATCCTGTGATCCCTCTGTCACACCAGAAGTAGAAACAGACTCTGTCCCGACATGTCTTTATGGCATTAATTTGCACTGTGCACCAGTATCGACTAAAGCCTTGTATTCTTGTGGTTTAGATGTTCCAGGCCAACGAATCCACACAGTCCAGAAAACACGGTTTTCCCTAGTCTCTACATGTCTAGAGGCAGGGCCTCTCTAAGCCTGGTTATCCTTCTTTCCCTGGGCATATGTCTTGGAGGTTCCTTCAAGGGGATCGGACATGTCATCATCATCATCATACCTGGCAGTTTGGCTACGGGCAACTGGAGCTACTTTCCTTTTGGTGGAACTTCCTCTCCAAGCTCTGTCTTCCTTCAATTCACATACCCATTGTACCAGAAGAGCAGTAGATTTTCCATCCCAGTTCTTCATGTTTTCTCCGCAATCACGCAGGTAGAACCACAGCTCAGCTCGTGGGGTGTACCTTCTCTCCCCATCTGGGGAATGTCTGCGTTGGATACCAGGACCTCTGATCTGTACTGATGAGATTTGGAGAAGGTCTTCTTTAATCTCCTCTCCGAGTTTCTTATGATTCTCTGTCGAAGGAAGGGGACCAGGACACCAGATGGTTCATCACAGGTCTAATTTATTAAAGAAAGCATCAAAAACTTATACAGCAAATAATAAGCTCATGAATATTCTGTAATTTACACCGTCCATTGACCACACCACAACATCAGCTCTTCCCCATTCCTTAGGGGTTACATCTCTCTTTTCTCATGTCTCTTTCACTATTTGTTATCATACTACAGCTAGGCCCAAGGACACGCTATCTTGCAGGTGCAGGACTTGGAATTAGCCATGGCTTTGTACTTTTCCAGTCTCTAGTCAGCTAAATTCCCAACATTTCCCCTGGTTTTTTTGTAGGGAGAAGCAAAGTTCTATGGGCTAACTGTGTTACACTCTTTGCAACACAAAAATAGGCAATTCTAACAACTATTATATTACAAACAGTATTCTCAGCTAGCAAGGTTTCTCTCTTACAAGGGATCTAAGCCAGGGAGACAAACTGAAAAGTCTATCACTATTTATAGGATATGCTATACAACAGATACAAAAAGGATTCTATGTGCTACAAGGCTCAAACAAAACTCAGGTGTGTTAATACAACCTACAAAAATAAGCTAAAGGAGCAACATGTGTGCAGGTTTCATCTGCGTCGATTGCCTGGTAAATTTGCTTTCCATTCTCAAACAGCAGATATACTTCAAACAGGAATGGCTCTACTCACAAATGCTTCTGATTGTCTCTTTTAACTAGAGTTTCTCTGATGTTCATGACAACACTTTGCACACAAGTCATAAAATAAACGCCTATCATAATAGCATAAATCTATCTAACATCACTTAAACTTAATAGCACTTAGACTTAAAATACTTAAACTTAAAATATTTAAACTTAACAGAACTTAACATCACTTAAACTTATCTTTACTTAAACTTAACAGAAATTAATCTTAACGAACTTTAACTTAGCAGAACTTAAGTTTAACAAATCTTAACCTTAACAAAACTTAACCTTAATAGAACTTAACAGATTTTTAAATCAACAGAACTTACATGTAAAATCACTTAAATTTAACAAAACTTAACTTTAACAGAACTTAACTGACTTTAAATTCTACATAACTTAAACCTAATATAATTTAAATGTAACAGAATCTAACTTTACTTAATAACACTTAAACTTAACAAAAATGAAACTGAACAGCACTTAAACCTAACAGGAGATAAACTTAACAAAACTTAACCTTAACAGTATTTACCATTTAATGGCACTTAATAGATAATTTAACTTAAACTACTTAGCAACAGATAGAACTTACTATAAAAATAGAATATAGCATTTACTATAACTTACTTACAGGCCTGATTCTAAAATACTAAGCTAAAACAACTTTCTTCACGTGTTTGCTACAGCATTTTTACACTTGAATGCACTTAAACATAAGGAGCTTTTTCAAGGTATAGCTGTGGAAAAATTCTTTTGAATTCAGTGCTTGCTTTTACCTCTATCACATCTAAGCAAAGCTCAAAGAATACAAAAAGCACACTTATTACATCTTACTTATACAATTGCTTTAACACATCTTTAACATTTTTAAATTTTTCAAAATACAATTTCAGAGTTTGATGTTCCACCGACTGGGTTATCTGTGCTTCTGATGTTCAAAGTCCACGTAAATACAGGTGACTTTAAGACAGCATAACGGATGCTAAGCCAAATCGGCCTAAATTTGACCCACGCATTCACTATGCTGATTTCTCTTTCACAGTCTCTGCCAGGGAGAACAAAAAGTCTTTTTAACTTAGGTGAGGAACGTCTTGATAGTAATGCTCCTCGGTGTCGCTTGTTTATTATCACTGGTTTCTTAATTGCAGTAGGGATCTTTTCTTTTGTTGACAAGAGTCACATTTATTACGGCTGTTAGGTCTAAAACTGAAGCTTTTTGCCGGCCGCGGGGCAGAGGGAGAAGCGCTGGCGCTGGAAAAGCGCTCTGGTCCCGCGCCGCTTGTGTCGGAGCGGGCAACCCCCCCGCGCTGGGCTTCTTGTTTTGCGAGACTCACTGGCAGGCTGAATCACTACGTGCACCGCACCCAGCGCTGCACCCATGGTGGCACGGGTCGCTCCCTCCGCTACCGCCGCTGCAGCGCAGCATCTCAGGCAACTGCTTGCCGCGGCTGCTCCCCATGGCGCAGCACCCATGCCGAGTTCGGAGTGGCACAGCCCCGCAGGCGCCCCGAGCCGTGGCTGCTGCCTTGCGCTCAGAGACATGCTGAAGCAGTATATTGTTCGCCACCCGCCATGGCTTGCCCAATTTCTTTGCTGTCTTATTATCTTCTAACACTGCTTCCCATAGTATATCCCCAAATTTTCTCCATTCTGAGAGTTCATGAACCGTATGTGGGTTAAGGAAAGTCCCCTTAGCGTATCCGTAGGCTAATAACCCTGGTAGCTCCTTTTTTAAATCTATCTCCTTTGCCCCTTGCCTTTCTAGATACGCGGCGAATAAATCATGTGCTGCTTGCCTATCCATACCTATTCGTGAGCGCGCTCTTTGCAGCTTTCCAGGCTTCCGGCAGCACGTATGGCTCGGGTCACCGATGTGAACCCCGAGGGTGCTCCTCAAAATTCTGGCACCGTCCTGGCTGCTCAGGACCCAACTCCAACTTCCTCGACTGTGGCACGTCCTCCCCCTTTTTCTTTTAGTTCGAGACGAGGGGGTCAACGTTCGAGGTCACCATTTGTCGAAGGAAGGGGACCAGGACACCAGATGGTTCATCACAGGTCTAATTTATTAAAGAAAGCATCAAAAACTTATACAGCAAATAGTAAGCTCATGAATATTCTGTAATTTACACCGTCCATTGGCCACACCACAACATCAGCTCTTCCCCATTCCTTAGGGGTTACATCTCTCTTTTCTCATGTCTCTTTCACTATTTGTTATCATACTACAGCTAGGCCCAAGGACACGCTATCTTGCAGGTGCAGGACTTAGAATTAGCCACGGCTTTGTACTTTTCCAGTCTCTAGTCAGCTAAATTCCCAACAATTCTCCTCTATCTTGCCCTCTAATTTCTGCAGACGTGTTTCGAGCTGCTGCAATTCTGGCATGTGTTGGGCCATGTACAGCATCTGCATATGCTTGGAGCTTCTTTGCCATATCAAACATGGTCTCATCCCTGTCATCCTGCTTCATTATTGCTAAAGCAGAAGCAAATTCATGTGGCCCAAGTCCTACAAGTTTTCACCGCATCACAGATGCACATGGTACCAAGTCTGGATTCCTAGTTGTTATGTCATCTGAGAAGATAATCTCTGCCACTGCTATTTCTCTCACGTGTTGGATCCCTTGTTTTATGGTCTTCCACTGGGTTTGCTGCATATAGAGATTGTCTGCACACAGGTAGCTTTGTGCTACACTTCCCAGGACCTGTGCCAAGAGTCTGCGAGGGTTAGCCCCCCTCATCATTCCTTGGTCAATGACAGGATCGTGTGACAGGGATCCCAAATGCCTCACTTCAGTTCCATCCAGAATTGCAGCCTCCCCTGCAGCATCCCAAAGACGGACTAACCAACTAATTATAGATTCATCAGATTTTTGAGTGTAATCCTTCCTTAGGCCACAAAAGTCCTTTAGAGAAAAGAACTCTATATTGGCTTCTGATCTTATGCCATTTGCTTTGACTCCTGATATTATGTCAGGAAGCTTTGAGGGTCCTTCTCCTGCATCATCATCATCATCATCCACTGGTCGATCAGTGTTGTTTGTGCACTTTCCGCTTCCCATGTTAGTAGCAACAGCCATTGGTTGAGGCTTACTGTCGGGTTTAGCTACTGGCTTAGGCTCACTGTCAGGCTTAGCTACTGGCTTCATAACTGGGGTGTTGGCTGCAGCCTGAGTGACTGGGATAGCTGCTGATTTATCTCCTTGCCCTTCATCGGTCTGCTTCCCTAGAGTATCTAGCAGTGTATGATAAGCATAGGCCAGGGCCCAGCTTATTGCAATGATCTTTTTCTCCTTAGGGTCATCATGGTACTTCTCTTTAAGGTATTTCCACACATCATTTAGGTTCTGAATTTGTTCACGTGTAAAATCCCAGATACAGGGTCAGAGAATTCCTTAAGGATTTGGCCCATATCATCCCATTTCCCACACCACTCAATATTTTCCATGCCTAGGTCTAATCCTGGGTCAGGGGTCTCATGAGGCCCTCTAGAAATCTCAGTCCTCGTTCTAGAGAAGCTGTGTTGTGGAGACAAACAAAACTCCCCAACTTTTGTGGAAGTTGTAAAGCCGGAATGTTTATTACAGCGCTGGACGCATGTGGGAATTGT
Organism: Melospiza georgiana; assembly: GCF_028018845.1. Taxonomy (NCBI): domain Eukaryota; kingdom Metazoa; phylum Chordata; class Aves; order Passeriformes; family Passerellidae; genus Melospiza; species Melospiza georgiana. The sequence goes on along the minus strand of NC_080464.1, from coordinate 7,459,176 downwards.
TCCCTTAAAATGACATGCGTGCTTCTGGGAACTTCAGGTCCCTTATTATCTCTCACTCAAATACATATGCATACAATATGACAATAGGTTCATACATACTGATTTTTACTAATTTCGCGTGACATTTGCCGCTAATTCTTTATCAGAAAGAATTCCTAGGTCAGGTTGACTATTACTGCGCCTGTGTGGGTCGCAGCTGGTGAGAGAGAGACGGTGAATCTTGTTTCTTGGATCAGAAGGCTTGATTTATTAAGATATTATATATAATACATTATTACTACACTAAACAGAATATAGAGAGAGGTTTGCAGAGCAGCTAGGCTAGGCTAAGAATAGATAGAAAAGAATCTATAACAAAGTTGTGACCAAGGACTGAGTCCCTGGCTTACACTTTGTGATTGGCCCTTAATTATAAACAAAGAAAATGAGCCAATCAAGGTGCATCCCATTACATTCCACAGCAGCTGATAATAATTGTTTACCGTGTCTTCCGAGGCCTCTGGCCTCCAGAAGACACTAAAATGCGAAAGAAAGGATTTCTGTGGAGAAATGTCTGCAACATCTCACCTTTCTAAATTGTATAAAATAAAAGAAAAATGCTGATGTGGAATGAACAGGAAATTTCTTCACCTATAAAATATAGGATAGTAATAAATCACTAAAACAATGATACAATATAAGAAAAATGCAAGAAACAATGCAAAGAAAATTGAAGTCCATGCAGCTGAGTTTCAGGAACAGTCCATCAGCAGAAGTTGTTTCTTTTGGACATCGGAGAGTCCTTTTTGTCCTGAAACAGCATAACACAATTTTAAACAATTTAAAACAATTTAAAACAATTACAGTTTTTAGAATGTCCTTTTCTGGCCCTTCAGTGCTTCAGTGCTTCAGAGCTGCTGCCCGCTATTTTCAATCTTTTTTATTTATTTTTAATTTTTTTTTTTTTTTTTTTTATTGAAAGCAAAAGAGCAGCAGCCAAGCAGAGCAGTGCCAGAGAAGGAAAGGCCCTGGGGGCCCTGGCCCATGCTGGACCAGGAACCCCAAAACTGGCTCACAAAGGGGGACCAGGACCAGTAGGAGAAACCAGAGTCCCCAAAAACATAAGGAGGCCACGCAGTGGGCCCAGCCCAGGAACCTCCTGAGCCCAACGGCCCAGGCCAAACCCATTAGGCAGGCTGTGCATTTCCACAGGCCTGAACCCTGCTGCCAGCACAATGGCAGCACGGGTAGTGAGACGCTTCCTTTCCCCAAAACCACTGAGGCATGCCAGCAGCAGGGAAATAGAAGCATTCCCCAGAAATCCCATCTGGGGTCTGGAAATGTTTGTTTCCCACAGCAAACCAGCTGTCTCCTCCAGCTGTGCCATTTCCCTGTGCAATGCATTGAGTTTATTTTCCATCCACCCTATGGCTTCATCATCCACACCCCCTTCGGGCTGGGGATCAGGGGCAGGGCTCTCGGCAGAACCCACCTGCCCCTCGCCACTAGGGTACAAGAGGGGCGGCAGAGATGGCAGCCTCCATGGGACAGCAACCGAAACACGACCCCCCAAACCGCTGCTGATCTTAAAAACTGGCAGCTGGACTGCCGCAAGAGTCAGCTGGTGGGCAGCCCCTACTCCACTGAAGGACAGAGCCCCCACCGGGGCAGCTGCTGGGGCAGCCGACCCGGGACGGCCCGAGCTCGAACAAGCCGCCGGTGCCATGGCAGTATCTGACAATGGCAAAGCCCCTGGGACGTCCGCTGGAAGCAGCGGGGTGGAAGCCGGAAGTGGGTAGGGAATCACGCTGATTGTAAGATCAGACGCGGGCTGCTCCGAGGGTCCCGCGGGTTCAGCGGCGTTTTCTGCCGCTGACCCTTGGACTGTCTCGGCTTGAGGCAGCAGGGACGCACGGGAACACGCCGCCGCCGTGTCCCCCAGCCCTGAAAGCGGCGGTAGGCACGGCACGGGGCCGGCGCCGTCCCCCGTCGCTGACTCTGGGGTCCGCTGCGGAGGCGCAGTCGCAGTCTCCGTCGGAGCGCACAGAGGCAGCAGCGGAGCCGGGAGAAGCGGCCGAGCATCGCTGTTTCTTAGCAACAGTTCAATCGCTGGAAGTGCTGTCTCTTCTGCCTTCTCCGACACAGGCTCTTGCGGGGGCGAGGAGGCCGGTGAAACCGCGGGTGGGACAGCCTGAAGAGGCGGAGACAGGATCTCCTGGAGTGACGGCTCTGGCAGGAGTGTGGAGGAAACCTCAGAGACCGGTGCTGCCCCCATGTCTGAAGGTGGAGTCTGAGAGGCCGGCTGTGGCTTGAGCGGCCACTCCCATCCCCCCGGAGAGAGAGAAGGGGGGGGAGGAGAAGGCTCCATCTGAGCATGCTCCGGAGCAAGAGTAAAAAAACTTCTTCACGCGGCGCAGTTTCGCCCCCCCCGCCGTGAAGCAGGGGGGGTTGGGAAGCCCAAAGTCATCACCCACGGGGTCTTCTGCCAAGGGTGGTGGAAACGGCACCTGGCCATAACAGTTAGAGATCCATTGGAAAAAAGCTGCTCTGCGTTTCAGGACTGGGAAAAGCTTTATAAATGCTGGGTAGATAGAAGGCAACACGCGTCCCTGACTGTAGACGCACTGGATAATCGAGTCCATGCACTCCCAGACAAAAACATCTAAAGCATACAGGACATCAGTAAAAAACCCAAAAAGCTTTGCCCATCTAAAGAATTTATAGAGATCTGTTTTTGACAAAAAAACCCCATCTTCTCTACACCAGTTTTCCCAGAGGGCAGTAGGTCTCTCCTCTGAAGGGGAGAATTGAATCTCTTCTGGCAAGGCATGTGTCTGCCATACGAACAGCCACAAGCTAAGAAGGGCTGGTTCATCAGGGATAGAAAAGCCCACGGTACCTTCTGAAAGAGTCCAGCTTGCTCTGGCCAGCTCCACAGGTCTGCTGCTCTTTTCCATCATCTTTCCTGATGGTTTTCCAGAAGAAGGTTCTGTTGTGGTCAGCCTTGGCTGTGAACTCTGTCCAGATCAGGATCTTCAGTTCTTCAGCTCCTGGCTTGAATCCACTTTTGTGGTCGCTTCAAAGCAACCATCAAATGCTACACATACAGGATTTTTACCCAGTGCAGCAATTTTTCTCCTCTGGTCTTATTAATTAATTTTTGCTCTGACACGAGGGGTCACCAGATATTACTGCGCCTGTGTGGGTCGCAGCTGGTGAGAGAGAGACGGTGAATCTTGTTTCTTGGATCAGAAGGCTTGATTTATTAAGATATTATATATAATACATTATTACTATACTAAACAGAATATAGAGAGAGGTTTGTAGAGCAGCTAGGCTAGGCTAAGAATAGATAGAAAAGAATCTATAACAAAGTTGTGACCAAGGACTGAGTCCCTGGCTTACACGTTGTGATTGGCCCTTAAGTATAAACAAAGAAAATGAGCCAATCAAGGTGCGTCCCATTACATTCCACAGCAGCTGATAATAATTGTTTACCTTGTCTTCCAAGGCCTCTGGCCTCCAGAAGACACAGAAATCCGAAAGAAAGGATTTCTGTGGAGAAATGTCTGCGACAGTTGACCTGCTTTCACAGCAGTCTCTGTCTCTCTATCATCTTCTGTCTCCCCCCCCCTTATCTCTGCCCTTCACTGAAGCAGTTTCTCTGAGCCTAGGCTTTTGCAGTCAGACTACAGAGCAAGCTACATACTTAAAGATGTACATTCCACTTAAATCAAAATGGATTTCTGCCCTGGAATATTTCCACTCTGCCTCATTCCCTCGTTTCCGAAAAGGAAGGAGTAAATTCTTTTACTTCATGTAAATTCCTATGACAATAAGTGTACTTTAGAGCTTTACCATGTACATTTGATAAGGAGGTTAACACAGCTACTCGCTGTAGTATTCTTCAATTCCAAATTAGCAGTATAATGGATAACCCTAAACTTATTCCAACTAATATTGACAAAACTACAGTGGGATGACACAACTTATTAAAGACTCCATTTGCAGTTGGTGACCACCCAAAGATCACATCCCACCAGTGATGATCTGCATTTTGTTTTATTCTTTGTAGAATTCTGGTTATTTCTTTTGTATCATTTTGGACAGTAATTAGGGTTTTCTCTCTGCTTTCTTGGGTTTCCCTCAACATCCCCAGTAGGTTTTGGTGCGTAATTAATTGTTTTACCAATGTAAGATCCATCCCAATAGGAGTAGGTGATGGTCTGTGATACATTGTGTAATTGGTTTTAACCAGCTGGTGGGATGTCACTGGGGCCAAGTACGAAAAATCACATCCAATAATCTTAACAAAATTACAAATACAAAAACTGGAATGATTTCTACTAGACAAAATAACATCTTTGAAATCAATTTTTACAGCAGCACAAGCAGTTCTCAAGCACACACAACCTTTACCAGTATATACAAGCACAGTTTTCTGATCAGTGACTGGATGAATTGTGAAGTGGCAAAGAATCTGTTCAGTGTCTAGACACACATCTTGGGCATTAATAGTATTGCTTTCACAAATGAATCTCAGCTGTTCTCTAGTAATGAAGGATTCCAAGTTTACTGTTTGCCACTTTTCATTCACTTTTCCTGCCCACACTCTATAGTCTGAAGTGTAGAGTTCTGTCTTTTCATGACTTAATCCTAGTGCAATGATGGGTTGGATAACGTAAACAGGGGCATTACGTATGGTAACCACAAAGGCAGTGGCCACATTAGAAGCAGGATCATAGGTGAAATTTACCAAAGTCGACCAGGACTGAAACTTCTTTTCAAAATCAATTGCATTATCCCAGACAACTTTCCGAATTTCAGCTGGAAAATTACCTTCACCCCCTTCCCATATGATCAGAGTTGCTGTTGCTTGCATCTATAACTGTGCTTGTATACAACTGAAAGCTAAAGACACATTATCTTGAACTGTACTAAGTGCTTCTTCTATTAACTTGTCATCTTGGGCCCTGGACTCGTCTCACTTTGGCAGTACTTTTGAAATCTGCCACAGGCTAGATCCTAATGCCAATACAGATGACTGTAGAGGCTGCTTCAATTTTGCTAGGCTACCTTCTGCAGTAGCCAGTTTATTCATCAGTATTTCTCAATCAATTCCATTTAAAACTCTCAATTTGTCCCTAATATTTCAGTTAGATCTTTTCTTATTCTGCTCTTGAGGTATACTTGTCTTGGTAACCACATTGTCTAGCTTTTAAAGGATGTTCTTAGGAAAGAGGAGCAGCCTGGTTGGAGTTTTGAGATGTTAATTTGCATTAGCAACTCAAAATGTTTGAGAGATCATTCTGGTTTGAACAACAGTTGTTGTTCACCCACATTCTTCACTACGTAGAAGCCTATTTCATACACTTCAGCTTCAAGTTTGGGTTGGCTCTGAACTATTTGATTACTAGTGTGGGTTGTATAAGGTCTTTCTGTTGTAAAAAGTGCAGTGTGTATTTTAAATTTAAATGAGAGCCTGATAGCATCCCGGGTCTAAAGGCAGGTCACTACTACAGGCTGTATCCTGGTGCCTGTATACGGGAGAGGTTGAGACACGAATTGCATCTGGTCTCTCATAAGCCATCTTATTGACCATCCTGCACCCTACTTTGATTTCTTCTATCCTGATCTCTTCAAGTGTCTACAGTTCTGGTTCCTGCCACTCTTGCTCTTCATATACCTCATCTTCATTAATTACTGCAGTGGATATGTTTAGATCTTTTATCTCATAAAGTTCTCCCATGGATCTAGTAGACTGATAAAAAGCCTGGGACTAAGGACATTCAGCATGGCTTTGAATAGAGGTACTCTCTAATTCTAAGACTGCAGTTATAATTATATACAAAACAATTCTGTAGATGAAATTACAAACTACCCCCAGCTGCAATATACTTATTTTGCCTGAGTAAGTTTTAGTCTCAGTTCATTTTCTCCTGATGTCACTCTCCAAGGTGCTTCTGGGTCCTTCTTCACTCGAGAGTTGTGAATCCAGGCATTCTGCTCCTTGATCTTGATTGCAGTGAAGGTGGTGAGAAGCACCTGCACTGGACCCTGCCACTGTGGTTCCAAAGTCTTCTCTGCAAGACGCTTAACATATACATAATCGCCAGATGGTATGTTATGTACTGGTCCATCTAGCTCCCTGCTCCGAGTTCTAGCCATGTGTTTTTCAATTTCTCTGAGCTGTTTGCTTCAAGCCACCATGTACGTGGCCAGTGTTATTTCCCTAATGTGAGTGGACATTCTCTTTTGTATTCCATATGGTCTTCCGTAAAGCATTTCAAAAGGATTCAGCTTTTCTTTAGTCTGAGGTTTAGTTCGAATTCGCAACAGCGACCGTGGAAGAGCTTGGGGCCAGGGTAGATTAACTTCCTGTCTGAGTCTTACAATCTGCTTCTTAACGAAATGAATAATTTTCTCCACCTGGCCGCTTGATTGGGGGCAGTATGGAGTGTGAAGTTCTCAGTCTATGCCCAGGTGGCTACTAATCTGTTGCACTATTTTGGAAATGAAATGTGATCTTCTATCTGAGGATATTGTGGCTGGAGCTCTGAAGCCTGGTATTATTTCTTGTAATAATACCCTGGTCACCTCTCGAGCTTTGACAGTTCTTGTGGGGAATGCTTCTGGCCACTCTGAAAATGTGTCTGTCAATACCAATAAATACCGATACCCCTTTTTCCTTGGGAGTTCTGAAAAGTCAATTTGCCACTGCTGTCCAGGCCCATGGCCTCTCCCAATCTGACCGAGTTTTGGCCTGGGGGTATTTTTGGGGTTAGTCTGGAGGCAAGGATCACCCTGTTGGTTTACCTGAGTAATAGTGGCCTATAAATTCTTAGCAACGATTCTTTCAATCAGATATGCGTTCTAGAAAGCCTGTGGAAACTACTACTTAATAGTCAACACATCATTTCGATGCACTCTATATCATGGGCAGCCTTGGTCATTCTGGGAAAGGAGCCACACTCTATAAAAGCTTTAAAGTAGTTAGGTCCCAGTGTGTTTTCTAGTGCTCTTCTTTCACTAGTGACCACAAAAATGGGAAGGGATTACCAGCTCCTTTTCAGTGGTAGCCCACCCCTTGTGGTTGCATGTCCCTTTTGATTAGTATTATTATATTCTGGCTTACCTTCGAGGACAATCTGTCCATAATTACCTCACCTTTTGCTGCTTTCTTTGCCTCTACATCAGCCAGCTCATATCTTTCTTCCAATTCTGAGCTCACTCTTTGGTGTGCCTGCATCTGCCTTTTTAGGCAGCTGAACTGCTTCACCAGCCGGATTGTCTCTTCTTTCTTTGTGAGGTTAGCAGTCCCCTCTCCTTCCAGATGGCTCCATGTGCATGCACGACTCTGAATGCATACCTTGAGTCTGTATAGATGTTTATTCTGTTTTGCCATTTCCAAGGCACGGGTCAGGGCAATTATCTCAGCCTTCTGCGCAGAGGTGCCTGTTGGTAAGGGTCCAGATTCTATTACCTCTCTGCAGGTGGTCACTTCATACCCAGCATGTCGCTTTCCATTGGCAACGTAGCTATTCCCATCAGTGAACGAGGTCTCTGCATCATCCAAAGGAGTGTCCTTTAAGCCTGGGCGGCTGGAGTGGGTAGCTTCAATGGTGTCCAGGCAATCATGGTGTACTGCTTCTTGATTTCCACTGAGAAAGGAAGCTGGGTTGACAATATTAGTCACCACTATCTCTACATCATCTTGCTCTATTGTTTTGTGGAGAAAAGAAGAAAGTTCACAACTTTATAAAAGTTCTAAAGCTTGGTATGTTTATTTACGGGCGCTGGACGCATGCGGAGAAAATTCTCCTCAAAAGGCATGCGTGCTCCTGAAGACTTCAGGTCTCTTTTTATCTTCTTTTCAAATGCATATGCATTCAGTTTCACAATAGGTTCATACATATTCATTTTGTATGACATTTATCGCCAGTTCTTCTTTATCAAAGGAATTCTTAGGTCGGGGGCAAATTGACTTCGTGGTCTTTTCTGTTTTTCTTTCTCTTTCTCTTTGCTGTCTCGGCATGTGAGTTTTTCTTTCAGCTTTGGCTTCACAGACTTTTCACTTCTCTTAGACACTTCACTTAATTCAGAATGGATTTCTACTCTGTCTCACTACCATGATGGCCTGGTATTTCAGAAACCTCTGTGGTGAAAGCCAGTGGCCACCCTTGACTTCCAGTACTGCGGACACTGTATGGGACACTAGCACAGTCATTTTTTGTCCCAGGGTAAACTTGCGTGCCTCTTGAATATTCAGCATGACTGCTGCTATAGCTCTGTGGCAACCTGGCCATCCTTTGGCTGTTGCATCTAGTTGCTTAGACAAGCAAGCAACTGCCCTCCAGCATGGACCCAAGTCTTGAGCCAGTATTCTCAGGGCAATTCCCTGTCTTTCATAGGAAAATAGAAAGAATGGTTTTTATACATCTGGAAGTCTCAAAGCTGGAGCTGACATGAGGGCACTCTTTATCTGGTGAAAGGCCTGTGTGGCTTCCTTTGTCCACTGGAGATCTCTGTTTCCATTGGCAATAAGAGCATAGAGGGGTCTGACTAGCAGTCCATAATTATAAACCCACAGCCAGCACCACCCTGCCATGCCTAAGAAGGTTCGGAGTTCTTTTGTGGTCTGGAGTTTCAGGATTTGGCATATGGCTTCCTTGCGAGCCTGCCTTAAACTTCGTTGCCCAGCACTCACCTCGTGCCACCAGTAGATTACTTTCTGTTTCACTACCTGTGGTTTTTTCTTTGATACTCTATATCCGTGGAGTCCTAGGAAATTTGAAAGGCTTACCATCTAGGCCCCACATGCTTCCCTCGTCTGAGTGGCTACTAGAAGATCATCCACGCACTGCAACAGCATCCCTTCTTCCTGTGGATCTTCCCAGGACTCTGGATTATTGCAAGTTGTTTCTCCAATCGGAGTGGGGGAATTTTTGAAGTCTTCCGGCACATGGACCATATGAGCTGTGGTCTAGGACTTTCTCATTTGAATGTAATAATTTTCTGGCTGACTTCGTGGATAGGGAGGCAAAAGAAGGCATCTCTTAGGCCTAAAACAGTAAACCAGGTTAGCTCAGGTGTTAGACAAGTTAATAAAGTATATGGATTTGCTACCACAGGGTATAAATTCTTTGTTATCTTATTGACAGCCCTCAATCCAGTACTATCAATTATTTGGCTTATTTCTTCCCTATCTTCTTTTTGAGGGGGTACTGCTTAATTCTCACTGGTTGTGTTCCTTCCTTAAGCTTGATTACTATGGGGGGGCATTTTTCACCCTCCCTGGCACAGCAGAGGCCCATACCCCCGAAAATACTTATTTACTTATTCTAATATCTCTTTACTAATGTCCTTCTTAATTTCAATGGCTGTTAATGTTAAACCTAACATCTTCATATCATTTGCTTCCAGAGTAACTTCCCCATTTGGGAATGTTTAGCGAATTGGGCATATACAAAAGCTTCTAAGTACACATGTTACTTTAAAGGTTTGCAAAAGGATGCCTTCTCAGACTGGCCAGTTGTTCTCCACACTACAACATTAACATTCTCCAGAGGTACTAAAGCTTTATTTAAAACTGAATATATGGCCACAGTATCAACTAAAATTCCACCCTATTCTTTTCTTCTGGTCTCACTGCCTCTCGCAGATGGGTCTGTTACCTCCTAGTTCTGGATGAAATTGGACTGCCAGGAGGGGGATGGGTGCAAATGGGTATACCTTTGGAGCCTGAGTCCTCTTCCCTTTTGGGGAGGTTCTCCTTATTCTTCCTCCCTTACCTTAGGAGGAGACATTAACAAATCATATGTACTCATTTTGCGAACTGTCATCGCTTTGTGTTTCGGCATGATAATCTTTGTCTGACTTCATACATTGCTATCTTATGCTGCATGCTGAAAAACACGTTTGATTTGCCTTCTCTTTGCTTTGTTTTTTTTTTTTCAAGAGCTACACCAATAGGTCAGAGGGAGCTCTGAACTCACAGTTACTCTGCCATTCTGGGTGATTTCTTAAAGCAAAAAACACATCAGCATACGGGACCTTATCCCATTTACCTTCCCATTTTAGAACAGCATTAACTGCATTAAGGTAATATAAATCTTTTTATTTTCTGAGCTGTCCCTACTGGCAGCCTTCTCCCAGTAAGCCCCTCCCAAAAGGGGCTAGTTCAGGAACCTCTTTGCTCTGGTTAGTTCTCATTATCTCTTTCTCCTTATACTATCTTGTTTCCACCCAAGCCTCAGAGTGTCTTTTCTCAGTTTTTCCTCACACACAGACCTCCAGGTGGCAGGTATCAGATGTGATTCTTCACACATAAGCTTTAAGATCTCAGGTTCTGAATTGACTTGATCAGGAACCTTTAATTTACACTTAAGACACAGAACAGCAATACCAGCGCTTCTCACAAACTCTGCATTGCACATAAGGTGTCAGCCTCTCAATGCACCAAAAGCTACTGGGAATTGCCTGCAGGCTATTCCGTTTATCACTTTGGTGTTTATCACTTAACCTCTATGGTGGGTTGTTCTCAGTCCAAACTTACTATATTACCCACTGAAGTCCCATAAACCCATTCATCTCTTCTATCTAAACTCTGTTTTACAAAATCTCAGTGTTTTCTAGTTCCCTTCTTGCACAATCTAATTAAAGAATTGTTTCTACTGACACTCACTTTACTGCCTTGCAAAAGGCTGTGCTTGTTAAAGCAAAAACTCTGCTATGCCCACAAACACAGACACTCACACACCTCCCCCTTATCTCAAATTCACTAGAGTCAGGGCTTGAATTGCTGGGGGGGGGGGGAAATTGTTGGAGTTCCTTTAATTCTCTTTACCACAGTTAAACATAAATCACCATACCATAGTTCTTCTGTGTAAAATGCTACTCTTGTTGCAAACAAAATCTTAAAATCTCCACAAACACCACTATACAGTCCGAGAATCAAATTACCACAATGCGGGGGAAGAACCACACAAACTCACTAGGAAAGTGCATATCTCTCAAAGTGCCCACTTTTCTCAACACAACACAGCATACAATAATTCAGCATTTACCCACATCAGCTTTCTCTGGTCTTCACACACTCTGGACACAGTCAAAATAACAGCACACAGTAATATTATAGAGATCAAGTCCAAACTACCAGGGCAAAGGAGCTCCCTGAGCTCGTACTCACAGTTAAAATGTGCCAAATCTACACAAATCACCACATTTAAACACAGTAAATATCCTCACTGATGTTTCTCCACTTGTTCTACTTCTCCACAAGGCACTCCCATCTCTAGTCCAGCCGCTCTATCAACACAGGCACAGGCTGAGCACTCAGATGTCTCTGAGTGACTTATTTAGCCATCCTATCTCTCTTTTCCCCCGGGGGCCCCTCAATACATACTATATCCTCCGCACACCAGCAGGTCCTTATCTGTCTGCGCAGGAGGCAAACCGAGACAAGCGGAGCTCCTCCAGGAAAATCCCGGGGCACTCATTGGAGGTCCATCTATCCCTTCTGCCCCTGTGGGGACAGAGACGGTCCCATCTAGGTCGCCAGAATGTTTTGTGGAGATAAACAAAACTTCACAACTTTTGTGAAAGTTGTAAAGTCGGTGTGTTTATTACAGTGCTGGACGCATGTGGGAATCGTTCCCCTAAAATGACATGCGTACTTCTGGGAACTTCAGGTCCCTTTTTATCCCCCTCTCAAATACATCTGCATACAATTTCACAATAGGTTCATACATATTCATTTTTACTAATTTCACGTGACGTTTGCCTCTAGTTCTTCTCTATCGGAAAGAATTCCTAGGTCAGGTTGACCTGCTCTCACAGCAGTCTGTCTGTCTATCACCTTCTGTCTCCCCCCCCTTATCTCTGGCCTTCACTGAAGCAGTTTCTCTGAGCCTAGGCTTTTGCAGTCAGACTACACAGCAAGCTACATACTTAAAGATGTACATTTCACCTAAATCAAAATGGATTTCTGCCCTGGAAAACTTCCACTCTGCCACACTGTATAGAGGAAGCTTACCAGATTAAATACCAGAAAGATGGTCTGTTTAACATTCAGGAGAAACTGAACATTCTCCAATAGGGAGGTAACAGATTCAGAGAAGAGGGAAAGCAAAGGCTGAAAAGCCTCATCTCCTGGTCCTCCTCTAACAAACTGGGTGCATAACCATAGCCATGAAACATTCATACCTGGAACAGACCCCAGCACCTTTATAAACTTCCTACAAGTCATTACCACTAAGCCCAGCAGGATAGCTATTCTAGTCAGTGCCCCTCTACTGCAAAAACTATGTATTAGGGACAATACTAGAGCTATTTCTGGAAAAATAAACCTAGGGACCGTAGAGGTATTAAGATCTCAAAAAAACCTAGGGACCAGAAATACATACAAGCCTCCACCCCAAGAGACATGAATTCAAAAAACATGGCTATTAGCTGCTTTATACCAACACAGAGTAATGGCAACCAAAATGCATTCAGAACAGGGGTTTTTCCACTCTCTCGAGCCCCACACTGGGTGCCAATCATTTGTTCTGGTTTAGGACAAATTTGGTAGAGAAAATCTCCAAAAGGGGTCTTTCCAGAAAGCAAACCCACACGGCCCGTCCCCTCAACCAGTTTAGGAAGGATTCCTCAGAGAGAAGTGGAAAGAACCTGTTTATTTAACAAGGCAAAACTCTCCCCAGCACACAAAATGAACAATACCGGGTGACAAAACTGATTCGCCGCTCTGAAGAAATGACAGTTTCAGAAAGTCTCTCCAGTGGGTGGTCGCTCTGTTATCAGTCCCTCTGGCACTGGGAAAGGCTTGCAGAGTAGGCTGCGACAGGCTGCAAAGTGCGATGTGTCCTCAGTGTTTCCCAGGGTCCTGGTCTGGAGCCAGTTTGAACAGTTCCAAGAAAAGGGAAAGAAAAACAGTCCAGGGAAAGCTTGGACTGCCTCAGCTAGCTAAAATAACTAATAAACTCAAAAGCAAAAGGAACGTGATGTTCTGCCCTGTCCGTGCCCAGACAACAACAGTGTTCCAGCAGACTGTGGAGGACTGAGTCCAGTCCCTGATAGCAAAACTCTGTGCTGCTTCTTCTCCCTGCCTTTGCTCTCAGCCAGTCTTGAAGATACAGAATATAAGATCCAGCATAAACAGAACACACGATTACACAATCACCATAACATCACCCTAGGACAGGTTGAGATAAGGACTGGGAGAAATCACTCACTAAATACAGTCATGGTAAAACAGGCTCTAATTAGAGATATAAAGTGAATTCATTTCTAACAAAATCAAAGCAGGATAATAAGAAGTAAAATAAACCCTTAAAAAACATCTTTCCCCATACCCTTCCCTCCTTCCCATGTCTACTTCCTACCCCAGTGGCGCAAGGAGACAGAGAATGGGGGTTATGGTCATTTCATCAGCTGTGGCTTCTCCCACTGATCAGGGAGAGGAGTCATTCCCCTGCTGCACCATGGGGTCCCTCACACAGGAGATAATTCTCTGTCAACTTCTCTCATGTGGCTCCATCTCACAAGTAACAGCTCTCTGAGAACTGCTGTAGCGTAAGTCCATCCCACAGATATCAGTTGTCCAAAAACTGCTTCAGTGTGGCTCACTCTTCCACAGGGTGCAGCCCTTCAAGGACAGGTGGCTCCAGCCTGGGAGCAGGGGCTCCGTCTCTCCACGGGTCTCCCACAGGATCACAGCCTCCCCCCAGGTATCCACCTGCTCCAGCGTGGGTTTCTCCATGGGCTGCAAGTGGATCTCTGTATCCCTTTTGGACCTCCATGGGCTTCAGGGGGACAGACTGCTTCACTATGGTTGCCTTAGGTTGGAAATGGGTGTGTGTATTCTATTCCCATCTGACAGGGCAGTTATCTTCTGTTAGTTTGGAAGTTTTCTTTATCTCTTCCATAACCAATCCTCCCTCCAGGGACATATCTTCTGTTAATGGACCATTGAGTCTCACTGCATGACTGATAAAACAACATCATCCCATTGTGAGAAGCTCCACCCAGAGGGAGGAGCCAAGCATTTCTAACTGGATATAATCAGGGATTTGGAAGACCACAATCACTATTTTCCACTGGATTCCCAGAGGAGCAGCTATCTTCTCCACTGGATTCCCAGAGGAAGACTAGGCCCATCTACACCACCACTGGACCTTCAGAGGAAGACTACACCCTTCTACAGGATCACTGTTTCAACAGAACCACATCTGTCACTCCAGGAGGACTGCAGCCACCATTTCAATTGGACTGCTACTAACACCCTGACCAACAGGGTGTCAGGTCATATTCTGACTCTGACAGTGTTGTTTTGTATTACTGCATTTTTTATTTTATTTTTTTAATTTTCTTCCCTGGTAAAGAACTGTTATTCCTGCTCCCATATCTTTGCCTGAGAGCCCCCTTAATTTCAGAATTATAACAGTTAGGAGGGAGGGCTTTGCATTTTCCATTTCAGGAGAGGCTCCTGCCTTCTTTAGCAGATACCTGTCTTTTCAAACCAAGACAATGGCCCTCACCATAGGCTACACAGGAATCTCAGCTCCGGCACCTGGAGCACCTCTTCCCCCTCCTTCTCCTCTGACCTTAGTGTCTGCATAGTTGCTTGTTCTCACATGTTTTCACTCTTGCTCTTCTGTAGTCACAATTAAAATTGTGCAACAAGCTTTGTTTTAAATTTCTTCCTTAATATGCTTAATATGTTATCACAGAAGCATTACCACCATTTGTAATTGGCCCAGCCTTGACCAGCAGCATGTCCATCTTTGGAGCCATCAGGGATTGGCTTCTGCCAGACATGGTGGAAGCTTATAGCACCTTCTCACAGAAGCCACCTCTGTGGGTCCCCTGCTACCAAAATCCAGGCTGTGCAAAACCAATACAGTGGTCTCCTGAAAGTGTCAAACTGGCACATGATTTTCCACTTTTCAGAGGTGGTCTTCTGAAATTTTTGGCTGTACATTTTTTTTGGGCAAGATAAGCAGCTATGATCAATCTTGGTGTACAACTGATATAGTGCCCAGGGGAGATGATGCCCAGCAACAGGGTTCTGGTACCTTTGCATGGGATCAATTCTCAGATGTTTTCTATGGTGGGGGAGGAGATCCCATTTCTTTTGAGATGGGGTCATTGTTCCTTTCTTTTGAAAAGAAACTAATTTTGAATTCATGCCTTGGGTGGTCTTGGTGAGTTTAATTGCTTTTCCTAGTATGCTGTTCTATAGGCTAGAGTAGGAATGCAAAAGCCAAGCTGTTGAGCTTTTTGTCCTGATACCTTTAGTGTCTGAGCAGTCAGTGGTACCATTCTGTTTGGATTCTGACTCTCTGAGAACTGAGGGATTAGGATGGTACATAGAACTAAGAAGGAAAGTGCAGATACCCGGGTGCATGGTGCCATTTGATGGGTGCAGTTGAAGTTGTAGGCAGCAAGTTTTCTCAGCTTGCACTTTGGTGAGCTATGTTTTTGCTGGATGTTTTCAAGCTTGTAGCTGGACTCTGAGAGTGACAAAATTTATTAGCACAGAGGAGCTTGTGCTGCAGTTTGAGTGGGATGCAAATAAAAGTTTTTACGTGGAAGGGGAAGGTCAGTGAAATTTTTCTGTCCTGACAGTTTATTTGCTAGCAGTGATGTTTTCAACTTGGAGCTGCACTTTGGGTGATTTAGAGACAGGCGAGGTGCATTTCCTTCTTTTGCAAGCATACGCCACCATCAGGGTGGTGGTGTTATGAGCACTGACAGTGCCCAGTTAAAAGCCAAGTGCTTTTCTGTCCTGGCACCATTTGTGTGAGAGCAGTTAGTGTAGGGGTTCCATTGTGGATCCTAGCTCTTTGAGACTGAAAGAATGTAATGCTGCATATACTTGGGAAGGAAGACAAAGTGTCTCATTGTTGGCTGTGTGATTTATAAGCTGAAAAGTGAATTCCAGCATTGCCTCTTTGTTTTAGAACCTTTTGTGGGGGAATCAGCTGTTGAATGTTCTTAATTTTGTAAGTGATCTTTGCAAGACTCAAAGTGCATGAACATACATAGAGCTAAGTGCACAGACTTGTGTGTGTCATGCAGTATATAAGCTACAAGGGGAAAGTGAAGGACAGCACATGCTTTCTGTTCTAGGACCTTAAGTATGAGAGCAATTTCTGGATGTATCAAGTTTTAAAGCCAGGCTCTGAACGAGTGAAAGAATGTGATGGGACATGCAGCTGAGCAGAAAAGTGCAGAACTCCAGGGTGTCTGTTCCTTTTCACAGGATGCAAGTTAAATGTAGAGACAGCAACATCTTGCTGAGCAGGCACCTTTTGTGACCAATGTTTACACTTGACACAGGTAGTTTAGGTTGAGGAGCTCTGCCTAAGTGAAAGAAAGAATGTGATAGTACATTTAGTTTGAAAGGAAAGCTCATAGCCCTGGTCCACATGGTGTTGCTGATATCCTTCAAAGTGAATGTGAAACATAGCAACTGTTTCCTCTTCTTTGGCTTCCAGATTAAAATTATGGGTCTGGGCTCAGCAAAAGAGCAAAATGTAAAGATGCATGTAACTGAAATAAAAAAGCATATCAATTTGTGTTGTGTGGTTTAAAGCTACATAGGTAAAGTGCTGCCCAGCACTCTTTTGTTCTAGGACCATTTTTTAAAGGCTGTGGATCCTGAAGGTCTCTAGGCGAGACCAAAAGGATAGGATTGAACATGCAGCTTATAAGGAAGTTCAGCTTCCATTTGCAACCCTTAATTTGCACCACAATCAAGAGGCAAGATGAGTTCCTGTGCCAGGAAAGAAACAGTTGCTGGATAACCCCTTCTCCTTGCAACTTTTCAACTACACACCACAGTATTGGTCTTCACACATTCCTTCTCAGCTATTTGTACAGTCACATTCAAAGCCCGGGGACAGAATTGCAAAAGTCCATCAAAAAGCTCATTCACAAACAGTGTCAGCTGAGAATACTTGCTGGATCAACATGTAACTCACACCCATCGAACTGCACCATCTCTCCTGGAGATATGCATTTTCCTTCAAGCTCTATGTACCATCACAGTCTTTCCTCTCACAGATCACAAACACCTTCAAAATGTCCAGCAACTGCTCACATACAAAAAGTCCTATGTGATTAAAGGACCCTCACTCCTCAGTTGAATTTTTAAAAATTTAGTAAAAGACAATAGGGGACAAAATCAATAAAGCAAAAACGTAACAGTGCTGGGTGTGTAGCCGTAGCCAGAGGCACACTGGCTAACCATAGCAACTCTTCTTATATACCCTTTCTATTGCATTGGTCAAATACATATTCATAAAGATTATACATATTCAAACATTTCTTTGAACTCATTTACAGGTTCCAGGAACTCTTTAGCATGGTTCAGCCCCTGACCCGCCTTTTTAGAGCATGTGCAGTAATTGTGGATGTGGTTTTGAGGGCCATGTGTCACCTCCTCACAACGGCCCTCTGTTCCAAGGTTTCAGCTGGTGACAGTTATTGATAGTTGAAGTGTCAGTAGCAGAGGTCCTCATCATGTCGTTCCTCAAATGTTATCTGACCATGCAGACGGTTCAGCTATTTCAGTCATTGCAAGTTAACCACATGTACTCTAAATCAACATCAGCTATTTCACAAATATATCTATTTTAATTATTGCCAGTTAGTCACAAAAATAAAAGCATTAGTTATTATTTCACAACTACAGCTACTTCTGCAAAAGTTAACATATTACAATGCACAACACATAGCATCCACTTTAATATTTGTGAAAGTTACAACTATATGTGTTTATCTCATCCTAGAACAAAAAGTCAGTGCTGGCCTTCACTTTCCCTTTGCAGCCTATAAACTAGATCAAACACACTGGTGATTCACACTTTCCTTCTCAGCTGTATATATCATCACGTTCCCTCAGAGGCCATCGCTAAACCGAAGCATTTCAAACTGCAGTTAGAACAGATAAATGGCCTCGACAGAAAGCATTCGCTGACCTTTCCCTTTACCTATAAAAACTGGTATTCACAGCATATTCACTTTGGTATTCACTTTGAGACACCTTTAGTGTTGCAGAGTCCAACCAGCTATGCCTCACAGAGAAGTAAGTAGCAGGAAAGGAGGCATTCCTAAATTACCCCCTTCTCCCAGCAGTCTTTAAACTGTGCACAACACACTGTGGCTATGCACCTCTCTTCTCAGATATATGTGCTGTCATATTTTCCCAGTCTTACAGATCTCTTTCAAATGTCCAACAGGTGCTTCCATAAAAAAGGCTGTAGAAGAAAAAGCCAGTGCTGGTCTGCACTTTCCCCTTGCTGCATGTAAGCCATACAAAACAAGCCAGTGCTGGTCTGCACTTTCCCCTTGCTGAATGTAAGCCATACAAAACACACCAGTGCACTATGTACTTCCCCTCTCAGCAACTTCTAACAAAATTTTCTGAATCTTGGCGTCTAAAGCTAAACAGAATTGTTTCCACATAGGGTTCGAACAGGATTATGTACAGGAACCAATTGCTTTCACTAATCTTCCTCCTTATTGTTGCAGTACAAACTGATCTGTACTGAGCATTAATCCAGTTATAAATAAGAAACCTAGCTCAGTTCCATTAACCGGCCCCTGGGCTGACTGACAGAGGTTTCAACCAATAATATCTCTCTTCACGTACAAGCATTTCACTGGTTCAGAGTCTAGGGACCAGAAAGATGAGACCAGTGGACTGTCTAGATCTGGGAGGCTTGAATTGCCTATAAAAGTAAACTCCGAACAATAAATCACACTCTTTTGCTGATGACCAACTGAGGTTAGCCAAGTGTACTGTCTCACATGCTTGACTTCCATGTGTCACCTTATGATTGATAACTTGAATTTGGAAGGCAATCAAGTGACAATTACGCTTCTCTTCCAGCCTGTAAAATGTGCACACAACCATGGTGCTCTGCAGGTTCATTCTCAGCCTTATGTAGCATCATGTCCTTTCATCCTTCCAGAGTCCAAAATGTCCATCTACTTCTCCCACAGAACATTGTGCCAGCATATTGTATTTGGGTTGCCTCCAGATGAAGGAAGGAATGATGAATCTGACTCCATGTTCTTAGAAGGCGAATTTATTATTTTATGATACTATATTATATTAAAGAATGCTATACTAAACTATACTAAAGAATACAGAAAGGATACTTACAGAAGGCTAACAAGATAATAATGAAAACTCGTGACTCTTTCCGGACTCTCGACACAGCTTGACCCTGATTGGCCAAAAGTCAAAACAACCCACAGCAGAAACCAATCAAACAACCACCTGCTGGTAAACAATCTCCAGACACATTCCAAAGGAGCAAAACACAGGAGAAGCAAATCAGATAATTATTGTTTTCCTTTTCCTCTGAGGCTTCTCAGCTTCCCAGGAGAAAAATCCTGGGTGAGGGCATTTTTCCAGAAAATGTGAATGCCACACCAGCACAGAAACAGTCCAGCACACTCTTTCTGTCAAAACACGCCAGTGCCATGCACTTTCCTTCTCAGCTCTACATACGATCACATCTGTCACTCTTGTAGTCTGAGTCTAAACTGAAAAAAATTCGGCTATATCTCGCAGAGGTAAATGTGCCAGGACAAGAAACTTGCTCAGACCTTCCCCTTATGTGTAGAATCTTGTGTTTGCTCCCCAAGTGACAGTCCTCTTTCATCTTGCAATTTCCTGCTCAGCTATAGGTAAGGTCGCACACTTCCAATTTTGCCGAGACCATTTTGTCCATGTACCTCCATATACAAAGATGTGCCAGAACAGAAGCAATTGCTAGTGTTGCCTATAATCGCTAGGAAAAAAAAAACCCTTCCAAAAGTGCTAGAATAGTAAAGTAAAAATCTGACCTTTATTTGTAAGCTTCCAGATGTTCTGGTGGTGATGGGCACACTTGGCACTGGATTTTCACAATTTTATAAAGTTAATTAGGATATTGAACAGGTACATCCAATAGGAGATTCAGTTGACCCAGCAACCCATCCCTGGGTTAGCTGCCTTGGAGTTGCTCCAAGGGGTTCTCTGCCCCATTTCTTATTATGACCTATTCTAAGTCCCCTCATGGGAATATGACTAAAAAATATTTAGGGAATTTTTTACAAGGGTAGTTTATTGTTCTAAAATCTAGGGGGAAAGGTAGGAAAAGTAGTGAAGCTACAGCCATGCATTAGCAATCTACAAAGCTACAGCCATGCATTAGCAATCTACAAAGCTACAAATATATGAAAAATATGTAAAAAGCTTAGGCATCGCTAGGTATGTCTTTCTTGCAGCACCGTTTTGAGAAGAATGACAGATTTGTCTTTACAAACAAGCTATGGGTCTGCTGGCAGATAAAGCTAGCACTGAGAGATAAAAGAAACAATGGGAAGGATTTCACTGATTGATGAATGGAAAAAGATATTTGCCTTTACAAACAAACTGTAGGTTGGCTGATAAATTGAACTGGATACTAAAAGATGAAAGAAACAATGGGGGAAAACCTTAAATTACATAAGAATTAAAAATTAAAACTCTTATACATTAGAGGGGAATCTTTGGTATCAGGCATTCTGGGAAGTCGGTACCTCTCAAGTATCTCAGCCAATGGGGAAAGAGAGCTGGGAAATGCAGCTGGGAAATTAAGAAAAAAAGAAGGCCCCATGGCCTCTCCCTTTATTCAAATAAAGTAAAAGGACTCCTCTGTCTCTGTTTTGGACACAAACCTCTGATGTTTGTGGATTAATTTTCCTGACAGTTTCAACAACACACAACTCACTAGGGGGCTATGCACTTTTCTTCACAGCTACACGTACTCTCACATTTTTCACTCTCACTGAGCCTAGCTTTAAAACGGAAACATCCAAGAGCTGCTCCCTTAGAAATGGTCGAAGAACAAAATTCCAGGACTAGCCTGCACATTCTGCTTGCAGCCTATAAACCACACCAAACACACTGTTATTATGCACTTTTTCTTTCTCAGGAATCACATCACATTCAATTGCCCAGAGTTTGAAGCTAAACAGAATAGTTTCCATCTAGAGATTGCATAGGAAAATGTGCCAGCACAGAAACTTTTCCAGCTACAATTGCTAACTTAGACTGCATTCAAATGGTATTCACTGCCTTCTCGCAGCCTGTAAACTGCACTCATCAGATGATGTTCTGCATGTTCATGACTCGAATTAGTAAAACACTCTTAACAGTGTGGGTTGATGAAGATGCGCATGTTTGTGCTCAGGTTAGGCCTTACATGATGAATACACCCATCTGGCTACTGGGACGAGACACATTGAGCCAGATGGGTTTCTGCCTCACCAATGAGGGGTTTTTGCGGTGGCCATTGAGGGGCAGCTGTGGTGGTGTTTGCAGGGGTCCCGGGACAAGGGAAGAGATGACAATCTTGACTCCATGTTTCAGAAGGCTGATTTATTATTTTATGATATATATTATATTAAAAGAAAATGATATATTAAAACTATACTAAAAGAATAGAAGAATGGATTTCATCAGAAGGCTAACAAGGAATAGAAAGGAATGATAATAAAATCTTGTTACTGCTCACAGTCTCGACACAGGTGGCTGTCATTGGTCATCAAGTAAAAACAATTTCACATGCTGGGTAAACAATTCTTCAAATCACATTCCAAAGCAGCAAAACATGGAGAAGCTGAAGCTTCTCAGCTTCTCAGGAGAAAAGATCCTAATGAAAGGATTTTTCACAAAATATGTCTGTGACAGGTGGCCAATCTTAAAATTAAAATGATTAAGAGTCACCAGTCTGGGTTGATCAATGGCTGCTGTCTAAGGAAAAGCTTGCCCATGTTAATGAATTGGTTGATGAGCAATTGAAAAGGGGGCATATTGTACCTTCTACAAGCCCCTGGAAGACACTAATTTTTACAACCCCTAAAAAATCAGGAAAATTGAGGCTATTGCATGACCTTCGAGCCATTAATGCTACTATGCAGGATATGGGACCCCTGCAGCCCAGCCTGCCCTCGTCATCAATGTTACCTGTCGATTGGCAGTTATTGATTATTGACTTGAAAGATTGCTTTTTCACCATCCCACTGCACAAGGATGACAGTGAGAAGTTTGCTTTCCCAGTACTATCCATTAACAAAGCAGAGCCAGCAAAAAGGTATCAATGGGTTGTATTGCCACAAGAGATGCAAAATTCTCCCACAATGCGCCAACTCTATGTTGCCTGGGTACTAGCCCCATTGAGAAAATGTTACTTGTGAAAACCCCCCCTGAGGTTCCCCTGATGGGGAGCCCCTAAAATTTTCTGTGCCAGAATCAAGAGACGAATGGAACTTTTTGATTTTTTTGGTTTTTAGGTTGTTGTTTATTTTTTCTCTCATCAACAGTTGAGCAAACCGTCTACATACCAGACTTAGCGTACAAAGCGAAAGACACCAAAAGGTCACAAGACACACAGGTTCAAAGTCTTTTAACACTATTTTGTCCAATTAACTCTTAGAACATATTTTATTTCTACCTTTCTACCAATAACTAATCATTTGTCTGTTCACGCAAAATCTGCATTGCGGCTCTTTCTAAACAATCACTCTGTGCTACCAACACTGCAGAAAATGGAGTAGATGAAGAATGAGGAGATCAGACAATGCAAAAAATCCTCTATCTTGTCTTCTATCTACCTCTGTACTAACAACCCAAAACTTTAAGTTTTTCATCCTGTGATAAATTATACTACTATCTATTTCACACACACGTAGATTCCAATACATCCTGGAAGCTTTGTCCATGAACAAAGGTTAAAAGCAGTATTCTCCTGGGGATGAGGACTTCTCAGGATAGGAAGAGAAATACTCCCTGTGCCCTAGATTCCAACAGTTACTCACAGTATCTCATCTGTTGGGATTTTAGCTGACTAGAGACTGGAAAAGTACTGGACTCAGCCTAATTTGAGCTATTGCACATGCAAGATAGCGTGTCCTTGGGCCTAGCTGGGTATGATAACAAGTAGACAGAGAGACGTGGGAAAAGGAAATGTAGGCCCAAAAGAATGAGGAATAGTTGATGGTATAGTTTAACCAATAGATCGCTTGGCTTGCAGAATATTCATGAGCTAATTACTTGTGTGTAAAAAAGTTTGAATTTCTTGCTAAATAAACGGAGCTTGCTGAACACTCATATTGAGGGTCTCGAGCCTTCCCTGCACCGAGACAAATGGCCAACTGCAACACTCATCTACCATTACATGGATGATATTCTTATTGCAGGGGAACACCTGGACACAGCAACCCTGCTACCTGCCTTACAGCAACAATTGCAAGAGGCAGGCATTCACATTGCCCTGAAAAAGTCCAGTAACAAGCCCCATGGAAATATTTGAGTATGTTTATCACTAAAGCCCAAATTCGGCGCCAAAAATTAACTATTTGCACAGAAATTCGGACTTCTACGGATGTTCAGAAGTTAACTGGGGACATACAATGGATTTGTAGCACCTGTGGCATTACTAATGAAGACCTTGAGCTCCTAATGGCATTACTGAAAAGGGGAAATCAGACCAATTTGCTTCACAAACTGACTGAAAAAAAAAACAAAAGGCTTTGACTCAAATTGTCATTAAATTGGGTAATTCCTTTGCAGATCATTGGTCCCCTAATTTACCATTGTCCATGGCCATGCTGAATAAAGAAAAACAAGTGCTGAATAGAGAAAAACACGTGATGGCTATCCTGATACAATGGGATAGTCAGGCTAATCGACCACTAAAATCTTGGAATGGGTGTTTTTACCATTTAATTTGAACAAATCCTTGATCACATGCTATGGAGGCTATAGCAAAAATTGTGATCAAGGCACGGAAGTGGACACTGGAAATTGCAGGAATGGAACCCCAAAATATTCTTTTCCCATTAAGAAAAGACTATTTACAATGATCATTACAGAATTCAGACACCTTACAATGGTCATTGCAAAACTTTCCAGGTCTTATTAGCACTCATTTTCCCCCTCATAAGTTTCTTTCTTCACATCAACAGGTGGAAGAACTTCCTTTGCTATCAAAAAAATCTGTAGAAGGCCTCACGGTTTTTAGTGATGCCAGTCGAAAAACTTCTAAAGCAGGCCTTACTTGGCAGGACAAAGGCAAATCTCTCAGTGAAATCCTTGAGGGACCAGGAGATTCTTTTCAGGTTCCTGAGTTATGTGCTGTTATCACAGTGTTTGAAAAATGGCCAAATGATCCCATTAACATGGTTTCTGATCCTCTCGAAGTAGTAGGTGTTGTTGAGCACATGGAATAAGCATTACCGAAGGAAATTCAAAACCAGTGGTTGTGGCAACTCTTTTTACAACTATGGCAGTTACTTAATTCTCGCAAACGGGATTATTTTATTACCCATATCCTGAGTCACTCAGGATTAACAGAAGGTCTGGCTTTGGGAAATGAGATGGCTGACCAATTGGTGGCACCACTTTGGGCCTCTGCTTCTCCTAAGATCAATAAGTTTGGCCAAGCCAGAAGGGCTCACAAGTTTTTTCATCAAAGTGCAAAAGTTTTACACAAGCAATTTGGAATCTCGCTGCAGGATGCTCAAGGAATTGTCACAACCTGTCTGCAATGCCAGAGCATGATTGGTGGATTGGGTCCTGGAGTCAATCCCTGTGGTTTAGGGCCCTTAGAGTTATGGCAAACTGATGTAGCTATCTACGCTTCTATTGGTCGCATTTAACATATTCATGACACCATAGTGTGAGAGTCTGTTGGAATTTTCCCTCATCTGCCTCACGATCGTCCTTGGGAGACCACTGAAGAGAAGACCCCCCCCCCCCCCGTCTAGAATATCTGGGTCTGAAGGAGAAAAGTCACACGCCACGAGCCCTGAGACCTGAAAGCACAGTGTTAAGCTATTGTTTTCACAGGTGTGTTTGCTGTATGCTAAGAAAGGGGCACCATGCCCCGTTTGCAACAATAGCAGCTTTGAAAGCTGTCCCACCTCTTGGCCTGGCTGGACTTCTCCTGAGTTTCAGGTGGTCTCCCACAGAAGACCCTCACCTGTTTTACAACCACCGGGACAGACAGACTGAGATGTTAGAAGCTCCTCCATCAAGGACTGAGACATGAAAAGGTCCCTCTGCTCCTTCCAAGGACTGGGACTGAAACCCCTATCCCAGGAGAGGTGTGTGGGGGATGCAAGCTGACCAAAGCAAGATGTTTGCCTGCAGGTTGTGACCACTGGACCGAGAACACAATGGCTCTCATTTACTGCTGAGAACATGGACTACCTGTTACATCTGTTCCCTATTGTATGTTTCCCCTCCCTCACAATTTTCAGTAATAAAAACCTCTGAGTTTGCTAGAGCCTTTGAGATCTCCCCAGCGTGGCAGGCGGATCCTCAACTAGACTGGACCAAAGGACTTCATCTCTGCGTTGGTAGCTATATCCCCTCTCTCTCTCTCTCTTTCTCTATCTTTTTCTCTCCCTTAATCCCTCTATTGCATTTTTGCTTTGGTTATTTCAATAAAACTGCATTTGATTTGATTATCACTGCAAACCCCCTTGTACCGTGTTGGTTTTTGCACTCTGAGATCATTCCTACGAACCATCAGGTCATCTGTTCACTAGGACGGATCCTGACACATAGACACCTTTTCTGCCATGGTTTGGGCCATTCCTATGACAAGCGGAGGGTCTTGTTTTGTCATTCGACACTTGCCAGGCTGCTTTGCCATCATGAGTTTGCCTCAGGAAATCAAAACTGACAATGGGTGAGGGTATATAGCCCGATGGACCCAGGATTTCTTAGCTCGTTGGGGAGTAAAGCATAGCACAGGTATTCCAGGTAACTCCACAGGACAAGCTATTACTGAAAGGACACATCAAGTACTAAAAGGATTGCTTAATAAACAAAAAATGGGGGAGGATGGGCTGAGCCCACAGGACAGAGTGCTGAAGACAGTTTATGTTATGAATCATCCACAGTTTGTAGGAAATCACAGTGAACCACCAGCATGAACACATTACTCGGGTTTGCAGCAAGATTCTGAATTGATACAGCACCAATTGAAAGTTTGTTTTAAAAATCCTAGGACAGGGTTATGGGAATGACCTGCAGATTTACTCATGGGGGGAAGGGTTTATGCTTGCATCATTACAGACAAAGGACCCCAATTGATACCAGCAAAATGGGTTCATCCCTGGCTTGAGAAGGACACTGATCTCTAATAGCACCAATGAACCAACAATCAGCACTACCTGAAAACCTCCATTGCCCTCAGAACTGTGAACACTTTTGCTACCCTTGGGTGAGACTAGAATTTGTGGGGTGTGGATCAAATAGGTGGTGTGAGTTTAAAGGAGGAAGCTTTCCGAGGTGTTTTGAGTGTAGACATTGGCACAGCCAAGAATTCAACACCTGGGTGGTGTTATCCCAAAAACCAGGAATAACAGTAAATTCCCTGGAAACCTGTTGAGAAGTGTTAAGCTTGTTTGAGTCTCAGGAGCAATTAGGACAGGCTATTCAGTGGTATCATAACGAATGCTGAAAGCTCGAGCAAAAAGCGAGAGAGAGAATAAGATCAAAGCTATTGAATGTGGGCAAGAAATCTTTATTCCTGGGACATGGGGAGTTAGAATGGAGCAGTGGGAACAAATAAAACAGTGGTGGGAAGAGAAGAACCAAGGGAGACAGAATAGGAGGAGAGTGCAGAGAGCAAGAGGCACAAGCAGTTTGGATTTTATCCCTAATCTCATAGGAGAAAGGTTTTTTGCCAAGGATAAGGATGAAGAATAGTTTTAAATTAGACATGCAGGTTTTTTGGAGTCTCTTTCTGTTACTTGTGATATGTGGTGACATCTGTAGTGCAGAAGAAATTAACCCGCCAGGATAGCATCAACAGAATATGTGGCTTACTTGGGCCAATGCTACTGGTGTGGCTTCCTTTTGTTTATCCTTCGGCATGCCAGGAGATCCTTTCCATACATGTTTAATTGGAGTCCCAATAAGTGACTTTGCTGGGTTTGTAAAATGGTTAGGAGCTGGAGGAAAGCCATACGTGGAAGCAAGTAAACCAAGCACGGAGAATCACTGGTGTAACATAACCAGAGGTGGTATAAAATTGGACGTATGCAAAAGGTTGGGGATTAAGCCAAATGGTGAGAGCTTCCAAGCAAGTATAATAATACAATCACTGAATGAAAGCAGACTAGAGCCCCAAGAACTAGACTTATTAGGATTAGTACCAGGAAATTATTGCTTAGTTTTTAACTACTTTTAAAACCCAAAATCAACTAATATGAGCAATGTTCTAGTCCCACAACCCAAAAATAATAGTGCCATCCTTAATCCAAATTCTCCATGGTATAAGAACATGACCAAATACTGCCACAGTGGGACTTATCCTGGAAGTGCTGGTGCAAATGCGACTGTAAGAATGCTTCCACCAGGTATCTTTTTAATCTGTGGGGATAGGGCATGGTCTGCAATTCCAAGTAATTAGTTTGGTGGTGTTAGTGTTTAGAAACACATAATCACGGAATGATTATAAGCAGGTGCTTTTATTGAAGAGCTCTGGGTGTCAGGGGTACAGGCCCAAATCTGACTCCAACATGGGTTTGGGATGAAAACGTTTTCATACCCTTATCATTATATAACTCCATATTAATTATTAAACTTATAATGTTCTATTGTATACATTGATTTTATCCAAGTATGGATTTTTGTAATTTCCATCAAATCCCCCAAACATCATTTCTCATTATTCTTGTTACAATTAAACAATAATTATATCCAATTACCAAACAATCATCACATTTAACAATCATATAATTTATCATAGTCATTAAATGATTATACACGTGCAGTTTCGCATGATTCAGTAAAGCCTAACATTTTCCCAGGGCCTACCAGGCCCAACCTTTCTTACCAAGTCCCCTGAATATCCCATGATTTTAGAAAGATTTTATCCCTATACTATCAGTGGTCCTTGTTACCTAGGGAAACTAACGTTTGCTCCTAGCATGCGTGAAATACTGAATCAGACTATTTGGAGAGCGGGACATAGCAAGAGATCTAAAAGATGATTTGTAGGCTTAGGATCTAATTGCAACAATTGAGTAGAATTTTGGGGTGCTCAAGCATGAATAACAGCATCATTTCTTACTCCAGGCATTGCTGCTGCTCAAGTTTTGGCTATGCTTAATAAGTTGGGATGCTGAACAGTCAAACAACTGAACATAACTTCAGCTATTTTAAATCAAATGATCACTGATGTAGTGTCTTGGTTTGAAAAGACAGGTGTCTGCTAAGGAAGGCAGGAGCCTTCCTTGAAATGGAAAATGTAAACTCCCTCCTTCTGAATTAATATAGTTTTTAAATTAAAGAGTTCTCAGGTAAGGATATGGGAGTAGGAAAATTAAAAATACAAATGCAATAGTACAAAAAAAGAAAACAAACCACTGACAGAGTTAGAATACAACCTGAAACTCTGTGGGTCAGGATGTTGGTAGCAGTCTGATAAATATTGGCTGCAGTCCTGGAGTGACAGATGTGGTTTTGTTGAAGCAGTGGTCCTGTAGAAAGGTGTAGCTTTCTTCTGAAGGTCTGGTCATAGTGTACATGGGCTTGGTCTTCTTCTGGGAATCTAGTGGAGAAGACAGCTGCTCCTCTGGGAATTTAGTGGGAAAAGGCTGCTCTGGTGTTCTAAATATCAGATTATATTTAGGTAGGAATGTTTGGCTCCTCCCCCTGGGTGAAGCATTGTTGTAGTGTGTTCTGTTAGTTTATTTAATGACTCCCCTATTTTCTGTATCATTCCCCCATTTTCTGTAATGGTTCTGCCCTCACCAGTTTTTCCCGCCATTGTGTTGTCAATTATTCGGTTACCTTGGTTACTCCCGCCACAGTTTATGTCAATCCTCTCTGTTATATAATTTCCCCTCCCCTGTGTTTCCTTATATGTGAATTTGTTCTCCTCCCTGGGCCCAGTCAATCACTCCCCACTCCTCCTAGTTTGCCAGAATCTTCTGTGCTTAGGGAGACTTGATTGGCTGTGGCTCCGGGGCCCTACCTTTACATTGTTTCTATTGGGTTTTCTCTCATGCCCATTATCCTAAGTCCACTCCCTTGCCTT
The DNA here is from genome assembly GCF_028018845.1 of Melospiza georgiana. Taxonomy (NCBI): domain Eukaryota; kingdom Metazoa; phylum Chordata; class Aves; order Passeriformes; family Passerellidae; genus Melospiza; species Melospiza georgiana. The sequence continues at coordinate 7,430,095 of NC_080464.1, read as the reverse complement.
CCCCTATTGGTTCCTTGTAAACCCCTCCCATTAATTCCTCCCCCCTTTATAATCCTGTTGCACTCTTTGTTCGAGGTCACTCACTGGCAGACACATTAGGTTCAACATCTGGGTGTCTGTCACTCCCTGGTTGGCACGTTGGGTTCTACAATAAATCTGACAAGTCCCCAGTGAGTGTCCGGACTCTTTACTCTCATTGGCCAGCAGCGATTCCGTCCACTGTGAGCACAGCCCGAAGCCTTCTGATGCTGAGGGGTGCTCACACATTTGCAGTTGGGTGTTGGCCGCCCTCCTGCCAGCCAGACACCTTACTTTAAGGCCACACCACGCTGCAAATCATCTCACAATGGGATGATGTAATTCTATCAGTCATGTAGTATGACTCCATGGCTTAATAACAGAAGATGTTTCCTGGAGGGAGGATTGGTTTGTGGAAGAGATAAAGAAAACTGCCCAGTTAACAGAAGATAACTGCCCCACCTCTAACAGATGGCAAATAGAATACACACCCCAGCTATATCCTTCAACTTAAGACATGTAGATAGTATTAGACATGGCACACTACAAAATAGAGCTGCTGTAGATTTTTTGTTATTAGCACATGGGCAAGGATGTGAGGAGTTTGAAGGAATGTGTTGTATGAACCTCTCTGACCATTCTTCATCCATTCACAGGAAACTCAAACAACTGCTAGATAACATGAAGAAATTGACTGTGAATGATTGAGGATTGGATTAATGGTTTGAGGCATGGAGAATAACTGGATGGTTGAAAGATATAAATGGAGCTTTATTAGTACTAGTAGCCATTATTATATTGCTTTGTGTTATTCCATGCATCATGAAATTGGTGAGCTGCTTGGTAGAAAATATGGTGGAAAGGGTCTGGCTGGTGCAAGAAGAAGAAGGGGGAATTGTAGCAATGTATCTGAACGACTTAGGCCTCAGTGTGCACCAGCCATATCGCTTGTAACTGTTCTTATCAGAATTTTCTCAGAGCACTGTGAAATTCATCAAGGTTACTAAGACATAAACTGTGCTAAAATAAGAAAGAAGCTGAGAAACAGAATTCCAAGACCACAAGAACTATATAATGAGAGGCAGTGAAGCATCTGGACTGTGACCAATCATGTATTCTGAGAGGTGCATGCAAGGTGCGTGGACAAGATAGAAGCACCAATGAAGAAAAGCATGATTAGCATGTGCAGTAGAGTTAGAATGTATAAATAAGTGCATAATGTAAGCAACAAATGGCTTCTGCTTAATCATATTGGTTAGTTGTCCAGGAGTCCTGTTTCCTGCAGCCGGCTTGTACCAGGAGGTGCAACATGGCAACACCTGACCTCTAATCAAGATGTAAGAAAGTGGTCTTCACCAGAGGATGGCAGAGAAGAAGTTAACTGACAAAAATTTGGGAGGAACTAAGGATATAAAAGGCAGAGCATCCATTTTGAAAATGAGAATGTGGCTGCTAGTCACGGAGACTCTCAGCACTGTAATTTTTTCTAATTCAGTCCTTTATTGCATTTTTTGTTAAGGTTTAATAAACCTTTGAAATTTTACAAGTCAGCGTCCGTCCTCACAAATGAGGACTCGTCCGGGATAAAAACCTCATCTCCGTGACCATGGGAGATTTCAAGACAGAGGCACGCCCCTCCGAGTTCAGCAGCTAGATTGACTTCTCTTTGGGTCATCAAGGATTAGCAAGTTGACACCTCAAAGACAGCAAAAGACTGAATAACGAAAAGAGAGGGAAGATGAGTGCCATCCTCATGATTGTTTTGGCCAGATTGTTGGTCCATAATCTGAGTGTAAAAGTGTTACCTCCAGGCAAGTAGTACACGGGATCCTTTCTGGAAGTCCGCTGGAGCTTAAGGACAATTGGGCTGTTGGACATATAAGGTGGGATGTGTGGAAGAGGAAAGTGGGGACCCCGTGGCCAGTGGAATGGGTGAGATAGGGGGATATTAGATTTAAGGGGACCTAAGAGCACCTGGAAACGCCAGATTGAGGGTCACCAGATTTAGAGGGTGTAGGAGTGAAGGCAAAAATCACCAATCAGTAGAGACCACATTCGTATCGGGGTGAGGAGTCACAGCAGCTTTCCCAACCTGCCAGCACAAAGGGAGTCAGGGAGCTGCTCCATATGGAGCCGGCAGCATGCTCAGTGCAATGGGCTTCTGGTGCGTACTTGGAGCAATAACTTCCAGAGTTTGCCAACCCAAGATAAGAGGGGGTGCTGCTGCTGATAGCAGTCACTGGGGGATGCTGAGCACGGGAGTGTCTAGTGCTGGCCCAGTGGTGCAGGGTTTCCCAGGTGGGAGAGATGCGAAAAAGGGGATATACGAGATCTCTCCAGTGAGGGACACAGAGAAAAGGGAGGTAGGAGACCCATGGCTGGTGAGATGAAAACAAAAGAGGAGTAGGAAAAAGCCGCTGGTGGGGTCACCGGCAGTGGGAACCACAAGTAGAGCCAGATTTGTGTAAACAGTGTTTGGTAGCACTAAGTGCATTAAAGCTCCAACGCCACAGGCTTGCCTGCTCACGACGGCTCAAGGAAGCTTAACAGTTGAGCTCCGCAGGGCTGATCTGGTGGAAGGGTACCCGGTTCCGCTGAGCCGGCACTGGTGGCAAGGAAAATCGCCGCTGGGAGGGAACTGCGAGCAGAGAAGTTATGGGGGGTTTCCTGAGCAGGAGTCACAGGCAGGGGCTGGTCTGTGTAGGTGGCAGCCAGCGGAGACCCAGCGTGGTGGCTCCCAGTGCTCACTGCCCCAGTGGAGGCGGTGGTGGTGCCACAGGCACGGTTTGTGCATGGCACTGCTGAGAGTCAGGTGCGGGCTGTGTTGTACGAGAGTCTTATAAACCACAAGGTTTGCTAGCTTGGTGCTGGTGGCGCGGCTGCTAGGGTCAACACCTGGCTTGGTTGTACCAGGATTTCAGAAACAGCGGAAGTCGCTAGCCCAGCAGAGGCGCGATATGCAGTCTACATAAAAAGCCGCTAAAAGTCAAGAACTCCTGGTTGTGCCAGGGCTTCTTCACGATCCACCAGCATAAAGCCAAGCGGATGCAGGGGGAATAGTCAGGCCATACCAGCTTCCTTTTGGCATCCAGCAGCATAGCCAAGTGGGTGCAAAAAGCACCGGGGTGCCATGTGGCAAGTTTTTTGGCAGTCACTTCACGATAGCAAGCTGAAAGGCACCGGGAAGGGGAGGACACGTGAAAATGTCATACCTCCCCTGTAACAACCACCAGCATGTGTGACCGGGGCGCCGAAGCCCAGCACTGTTGTCCCCGGTGTCACCAGCTTGGCAGGGAGAGGGCGGCGGCTTGGGGGCACGAGACACAGTTGCACATGGCCCTGTGGACTCACCTGTATGAGGCTTCCCATAGCGACTCAGGGATGTTGGGAGTAGTGGCACCCAGCAGGGTTGGCCCGGGAGCGCCAGGATGCAGTGTGGAGCTATACAAATGCGGGGAACCATGCAGGCAGTTCGGCGATTGCTTGTGCTAGTGTGCCAGGAAAGGGGGGCCAAGACACTGAGGCGCGGAACCTTTCCAGCTTTCCCATCGGCATAAAGCTGCGCAAGCACGAGACCACATGAGGGGCTCGGTGGCTGCTTGCACTGGTGTGCCAAGGGTGCTGGGGTGCCAAGTCAAGGCAGGAGAAGAGTGGCAGAACAAACGCAGTGGTACAGGGGTCACCGGACCATAAGCAGGTTGTTTATTTGCTTTTGTTTTCCAAGAAGGTAAAGCTCCTTCCTTCCTTCCTTCCTTCCTTCCTTCCTTCCTTCCTTCCTTCCTTCCTTCCTTCCTTCCTTCCTTCCTTCCTTCCTTCCTTCCTTCCTTCCTTCCTTCCTTCCTTCCTTCCTTCCTTCCTTCCTTCCTTCCTTCCTTCCTTCCTTCCTTCCTTCCTTCCTTCCTTCCTTCCTTCCTTCCCCCCTTCCCCCCTTCCCTCCTTCCCCCCTTCCCCCCTTCTGGCTACTTGGGGAAATGGGTTTACCAGGAGAGCCTGTGGTTGGTCTATCAGGGAAACAGGCTCTGTCTAGAGAGCCTATGGTTAAACTGATTAGGATAGGACTGGGAGCAAGTAGGAAGTCCCCAAAGAGAGGAGGAAATACAGAGATGTCAACAGGTATACCCCCTGACAACCCACTGAGAAGAAAACAAACCTGGTAGAGATGTGACCCCTATACCAAAAGTATGCAATAGTATGTAATAGAATACACTAAGAAGGAGATTGAATATATGTACTAGCCATACTGTGAGTCAAAAGAAAAGTAGATTCTGGTATTTTCTGGGGTCCCTGTCATTGGAAGGAAATGATGAATCTGACTCCATGTTCTTAGAAGGCTAATTTATTATGGTATGATATGATATGATATGATGCTATGCTAAAACTATACTAAGGAATAAAGGATACTTACAGAAGCCTACAAAGAATGATAATGAAAACTCGTGACTCTCTCCCAAGTCCGACACAGCCTGACCGTGATTGGTCATTAAGTTAAAACAATTCACCTGAAACCAATCAAACAACCATCTGTTGGATAAACAATCTCCAAACCACATTCCAAAGCAGCAAAACACAGGAGAAGCAAATGAGATAATATTGTTGTTTTTTTTCTCTGAGGCTTCTCAGCTTCCCAGGAGAAGAAATCCTGGCGAAGGGATTTTTCAGAAAATATGGTGGTGACAGTAGATGTATCAAGTTTTAACTACTCTGCACCCCACTCTGTCCAAACAATTCCTGGACCTGAGAAAAACACTAGCTTAGTATCACTGTTTAGTAAGAAATGACACCAACTCACCAGAAGGATGATTGGCAAAAAGCACACGTCTTTTCTTTGGATCACACTTTTATACACTGTTCCGATCCAGGTAGACCTGATTGGTCATTTAGTTCATACATTTCACTTGATTGGCTAATTAACAAGATGCCCTTTTATAAACTATCTTTGAAAATAACAAGAAAACAGACAATAGGAAAAACAACACCTGCAGGTTGTTTTTAATAATAAGCTATCATTGATTTATCTCCAGCTCCCTAAAGTCTCCCAGGCCAATTCTGAGAAAACTTATCTAGTTTTCTCACTCACTGACAAGGCTGTCACATCCACAGCTTAGAGTGTGCTTTGTTTTCCTCCTCCCTTTTACCACCTCCTGCCTTCTTGTTTCTTTGTCTGTGAATACTAATTTTCCATCTGATCTTGTAGCATACTGTTGAGTAGTACTGGTAGGTCATTACTGCAGAATACTTAGATTCTCTGTGAGGGGACAGAAAGTTGGGAAAGCTTTGCTAAGCTTCTGCTCTTCCCTCCTCTCCCTAAAAAAGCTAAGTCTTACCATGCACTGTAATGCTCTGTTGCCCTCGGGCAGTTTGGTTTGTGTGCATCATCTTGAAAATGTGACTGAGAAAATACCTGAAATACAGTGTTAATTTTACAGTGGATTCCTGTAATGCTGCAGAAATCGATCCTTAGGTATTATCCTAACTAGCCTGGCTATTGACTGATTGTCCTGATAAGTATGCAGATGAATGGAAGCAATTCACAGCTCTGATGAGCTCTATTATTACATTTTGAGTGCAGAAATGAGAACACAGGGGTTTACAGAATGCCTGTTACCTTTCATCTGAAAAAGAACTAGAAATGCTGCTACTTCTGAGTTTCTATAGTTCATAACTTAAAATATGGAGGGAGAGAGGGGCAGAAAAAGAATTTCTGTTCCCAAATTTTGAAGGTATGGGTATTGTCCACAATGAAAAAACAGAGTAATTTATCCCTCTTATCTCCTATGGCTGTGCTGTGTATTGCGTCTCTCAATGGTTTTTCTACAATTGTGCACTTCCATTAAGATTTTGAGCAGAAGAGGCCTCCAGTCTAGAACTCTCAGTTCATTTAAATGTTGACAATTGTTTTCTTCATTATTCTTGCATACAGGAATTTTTTCTTCCAAATTTCCAGATTTACGAATTTCAGTGATTCTACTTTATTGCCTGTCATCAGCATTTTCCAACCTTCTTCATTGAAGACTTGACAGGAATAGATGAAGGGACACAGGGCATTTCTGAACTCACTTGGAAAGGTTCCCTTTCCCCAGTTGAGCAAGAAGAACAATCTGAGATATTTCTTTTCTCTTTTTTCTCTTATTTTCATTCCTTGCCCATTTAGAAGCTGCTCAAGTTTCAGCTGGACTGTGGTGAGCTGAGTGTGAAGAGTGGTTTTTGTAACCAGTGTGGCAGGAAGGATACTGCTGAACAACAGTGCTCAAAACTAAGATTATTGTAGAACTCCTTTGTAATGAGATTTAATTTAACACTTTACCTGAAATTGTTGTTTTCCAGTTGATTTTGATGTTGAAACCTGTCGCTATAGAGCACGATACGGCACAAGCATCAGGACTTAGATCAGAAGGCTGTATATGCACATTTATTAAAGCAACATGTTGCCTTTATAGTTTTACAGGGTATTTAAATTTGCTTAACAAACACATACACTGCCCATTGGTCATGAAAAAGAAACAAAGTTCTCAATAGGTGAACAAGGAGCCACGTCACTCTGTGAGTCAACCAAAGTCCATATCTTTTGACTTTATCTCTTTCTTAATGTTGTCATGGTGATAGCCTTGGTACCTTCCTTGAGAGAGATATGAGGCTTTCCTTATCTTTAGGAAGCCTTCGCTGGCTCACAAGAACAGCACAAAAATGTTTTCCCTACAGAAACTATTCATTTTAGCTGCTCTTCGTACAAAGAAACCTTCGGACATGTTTACTCTTACTGCCAGCAGGAGAGAATTTTCAGTAATTTCTGCAAATTGTGGTGGTGGTCTTGGTATTTGTGTGCTTCAGTAGTGTTCATCTGGCCACACTTCATGGGGAAATGGAATTCCCAAAAGACAAATGTTTCAGGTTTGAACTAAAGTGTTTCCATATTTTATGTTCTTTTGTGTGTCAGAGAACATTTAGTCTTAACTTCCATGTAGTCTTTTATAATTCCCTAATTTTTAGCCCTCTGAATGTAAATGCAATTTTCAACACCAACTGGGCTTTATTGGAAATGGTATTGGGTACCCACAAGAAAGGTTCCTCATTTTAGTAGATTGAAAGCAGTGGCTGAGACCATGGCATGACACAGGCAGTCACTTGGTGATCCTCTGGCTAGCTCTCACCTCCTGGCCTGTGCCAAGAGTGGCTGCCCCCTATCCACCCCTCGGGCTGGTCTGGGTGGCAGTAGAGCAGGGCTGCCCAACTCTCAGAGGCAGCAAAGCTGCTCTGTTCGGCTGCTGATAGGAATCTCAAGTCAAGGAAGCCAGAACAAAGGAGATGAGAGGGGCCACTTGTATAAGTTCTCAAGATGGTTTAATCTCCGAGAGGGTCCAGGGAAAAGTGACAAAGCTCCAACAGGATAACAGCAACTTAAGAACAGGGGAGGGTACTAGGGGAGGATAACCAATAGTAGAACAGCAGGGGAGGAACATAGGACAGGGATCAGATTCTAGGTAACCAATAGGGGATAACATGGGAGAGGATCAGGCTTGGCACACCAATGGAACTTCGAGGGAAGGGTGATAGACAAGGAAAGTTCTAGTGAAAGGGATGGGGTTACATTTGATGAACAAGGGAAGAGGGCAGTACTTCCAGGATTGTCAGGGAAGGGTTTGGAATTCAGGGAGGTGCAAGGGAGATTGAAATGGGGACTGACACAAGATTAGGTGGGAAAATAGTAGTAAATAACTTCAGGGCAAAACCATTGGGGAAACCAAATGGGGTACATGGAACAAACCACTATAAATTCACAATAAGGAACACCTTAAGATTACTACAGAAAAACAATCTACCACAATGGTGAGGTTTTTAGCATTTGCTTCTATCAGGTGAGATCTGATGGCCCTAAAGTGGCCTTATGTCTTCAGAGATTTCATGCCCTAAGGAAGCAAAGTCTGAATATACTTGATCCTCTCCTGTCTAATGGGGAGGAACAGAAAATAGCAGAGTTGGAATCACCTTCTCTATTTCTGATTTCTCATGACAACAGATCACTTGGCTCTCTCAGAGTCCAGAATTTACTTTTCATTTTTGATGGATGGCCTGAAGGCATCTGGGTGGTGCAGGTTAGTACTGCTTAAAAAATCCTTTTTGCTTGGAAGTATCCTTCTACCTAGGAGTTTAATTTAAAAATAGACACATGTGGTGAGGCCAGGGAGCTAACTCAGAAATTTTGGTAAGATCCCAAAGAAAAAGGTCCCTATAACGACTGCAGTTATTTTTATAAAAATGTTTCTAGCAGAAGTTTGTTCACTCCACATGAGCCATGTAATAGTTTGGGTGTATCAGAAACAGCACATCCACTCTTAGCCAGGAGTTCCCAGCTCCTCCTATGACACTGGCAGTGGCTCCTGTCAGCATGTTTACCCAGCAGAAAACCAAGGTGACCACGAGATGTGATGTTATCTGCCTAAAAAGTGAACTTGCCTTTATTTTTCCAATTCAAACTCCTGCTAACCAGGTGTAGTTGCCTTCCTGCCTGTGGCTGCCCTCTGATAGCTGAGTCTCACAAGCTTTGTTACACTGCAGGGATTCAGACGCTCATGTAATCTCTGGCACTGCTGTAGAAAACTAAATATATACCTTGTAAAAGTGTACACTGAGTCAGCACTGAGAGCTCTACATCAGGAAGTGATTTTCTGTCTGACTGAACCAAAACTTTGAAAAACAGGAGACTGTTTTGCAGAGATAGACAAAACTCCACAACTTTGTGAAAGTTGTAAAACCAGTATGTTTATTACAGCGCTGGACGCCTGTGGAGATTACTCTCCTTAAAAGACATGCGTACTTCTGGGGACTTCAGGTCCCTTTTTATCCCCCTCTCAAATACATCTGCATACAATTTCCCAATAGGTTCATACATATTTATTTTTACGAATTTTACATGACATTTGCCCCTAGTTCTTCTTTATCAGAAAGAATTCCTAGGTCAGGTTGACCTGCTCTCACAGCAGTCTCTGTCTCTCTTTATCATCCTCTGTCTCCCCCACCCCCCTTATCTCTGTCCTTCCCTGAAGCAGTTTCTCTGAACCTAGGCTTTTGCAGTCGGACTAAATAGCTTTGATTTCAAACTACAGACTCAACTCAAAGATGTACATTTCAGCTAAATCAAAATGCATTTCTACTCTGGAGAATTTCTACTCTGTCACATTTCCCCACTTTTCTAGAAAATAAGTAAATTCTTTTACTTAATGCAAACTCCTGTGACAATAAGTGTTTCTTAAAGCTTTACCATGTACGTTTCATAAGGAGGTAAACACAGCTACTCGCTGTAGTATTCTTCAATTCCAAATTAGCAATATAATGGATAACCTTAAACTTATTCCAACTAATATTAACAAAACTACAGTGGGATGACAACTTATTAAAGACTCCATTTGCAGTTGGTGACTACCCAAAGATCACATCCCACCAGTGATGATCTGCATTTTGTTTTATTCTTTGTAGAATTCTGGTTATTTCTTTTGTATCATGTTGGACAGTAATTAGGGTTTTCTCTCTGCTTTCTTGGGTTTCCCTCAAGATCCCCAGTAGGTTTTGGTGCGTAATTAATTGTTTTACCAATGTAAGGTCCATCCCAATAGGAGTAGGTGATGGTCTGTGATACATTGTGTAATTGGTTTTAACCAGCTGGTGGGATGTCACTGGGGCCAAGTACGAAAAATCACACCCAATAATCTTAACAAAATTACAAATACAAAAACTGGAATGATTTCTACTAGACAAAATAACATCTTTGAAATCAATTTTTACAGCAGCACAAGCAGTTCTCAGGCACACACAACCTTTACCAGTATATACGAGCACAGTTTTCTGATCAGTGACTGGATGAATTGTGAAGTGGCAAAGAATCTGTTCAGTGTCTAGACACACATCCTGGGCATTAATAGTATTGCTTTCACAAATGAATCTCAGCTGTTCTCTAGTAATGAAGGATTCTAAGTTTACTGTTTGCCACTTTTCATTCACTTTTCCTGCCCACACTCTATAGTCTGAAGTGTAGAGTTCTGTCTTTTCATGATTTAATCCTAGTGCAATGATGGGATGGATAACATAAACAGTGGCATTATGTATCATTATGTATGGCAACCACAAAGGCAGTGGCCACATTAGAAGCAGGATCATAGGTGAAATTTACCAAAGTCGACCAGGACTGAAACTTCTTTTCAAAATCAATTGCATTATCCCAGACAACTTTCTGAATTTCAGCTGGAAAATTACCTTCACCCCCTTCCCATATGATCAGAGCTGCTGTTGCTTGCATCTATAACTGTGCTTGTATACAACTGAAAGCTAAAGACACATTATCTTGAACTGTACTAAGTGCTTCTTCTATTAACTTGTCATCTTGGGCCCTGGACTCGTCTCACTTTGGCAGTACTTTTGAAATCTGCCACTGGCTAGATCCTAATGCCAATAGAGATGACTGTAGAGGCTGCTTCAATTTTGCTGGGCTACCTGCTGCAGTGGACAGTTTATTCATCAGTATTTCTGAATCATTTCCATTTAAAACTCTCAATCTTGTCCCTAATATCCCAGTTAGATCCTTTCTTATTCTGCTCCTGGGGTTTACCTGTCTTTGTAACCACGTTGTCCAGCCCTCAAAGGATGTTTTTAAGAAGGAGGAGCAGGCTGTTTGGATTTTTGAGATGTTAATTTGCATTAGCAACTCAAAACATTTGAGAGACTCTTCAGGATTGAACAACAGTTGTTGTTCACCCACATTCCTCACCATGTAGGGGCCTATTTCATACACTTCAGCTTCAAGTTTGGGTTGGCTCTGAACTATTTGATTACTAGTGTGGGTTGTATAAGGTATTTCTGTTGTAAAAAATGCAGTGTCTATTTTAAATTTTAATGAGAGCCCTATAACATGTTGAGCCCAAAGGCAGGTCATTTCTACAGGCTGTATCAAGGTGAGATTACACCAACAGTCTGATTCACTTAGGCTATCACAAACTTTCTGGTGTTTGTATACACCAGGAGAGGTTGAGACACTAACTGCATCTGGTCTCTCATAAGCCGTCCCATTGACCACCCGGCACCCTACCTTGATTTCTTCTCTTCTGATCTCTTGAAGTGTCCACAGTTCTTGTTCTTGCTGGTCTTGCACCTCATATACCTGATTCCCATGGATTACTACAATGGATAGTTTTAAATCTTTTATCTCCGAAAGTTCTCTCATGGATCTAGTAGACTGATTTAAAGCTTGGGACCAAGGCCATTCATCATCGCTTTGAATAGAGGTACTCTCTAATTCTAAGACTGCAGTTATAATTATATACAAAACAATTCTCTAAGTGAAAGTATGAACTACCCCCGACCGCAATATACTCATACACATTTTGCTTGAGTAAGTTTTAATCTGAGTTCATTGCCTCCTGGTGTCACTCTTTAAGGAGCTTCTGGGGCATTCTTCACTCAAGAGTGATGGATCCAGGCATTCTGCTCCTTGATCTTGATTGCAGTGAAGGTGGTGAGAAGCACCTGGAACCATCCCTCCCACTATGGTTCCAAAGTCTTCTCTGTAAGAGACTTAACATATACATAATCTCCAGGCTATATGTTATGTACTGGTCCATCTAACTCTCTGCTTTGAGTTCCAGCCACGTGTTTCTCAATTTCTCTGAGCTGTTTGCTTAAAGCCATCATGTAGGTTGCAAGTGTTACCTCCTCAATGAGGGTGGACATTTCCTTTTGTATTCCATATGGTCTTCCATAAAACATTTCAAAAGGACTCAGCTTTCTTTTAACCTGAGATTTAATATGAATTCGAAACAGTGCCAGTGTAAGAGCTTGGGGCCAGGGTAGATTAACTTCCTGCCCCAGTCTTACAATCTGCTGCTTAATCAAATGTTTCATTTTTTCTACCTGGCTGCTTGATTGGGACGGCATGGAGTGTGAAGTTCCCAATCTATGCCCCGGTGGCTACTAATCTGTTGCGCTATTTTGAAAATGAAATGTGATCCTCTATCTGAGGATATTGTGGCTGGAACTCTGAAGGCGGGTATTATTTCTTGTAATAATACCCCGGTCACCTCTCGAGCTTTGACAGTTCTTGTAGGGAATGCTTCTGGTCACCCTGAAAATGTATCTATCAATACCAGTAAATACTGATACCCTCCTTTCCTTGAGAGCTCTGAAAAGTCAATTTGCCACTGCTGTCCAGGCCCATGGCCTCTCCCAATCTGACCGAGTTTTGGCCTGGGGGTATTTTTGGGGTTAGTCTGGAGGCAAGGATCACACTGTTGGTTTACCTGAGTAATGGTGTGTCATGGTTTAGGCCTGGCACATAGCCAGTGCCCCCATGAGAATACCCTCTCCCTGGTGTCTGCTGTGAGATGTGACCAGGAATAAGCAAAGCAGGCTCCAGCTTAGAAATAAAGAAAACTTTGTTAACTAAACTACAAGAAAAGAAGAGGGAAAAAACTATAAGGGAAAATAAAAAAAAAAAAGAAAACCTTACAAAAGCACTTTCCTCCTCCCCCCCCACCAAATTTCCCAATGCAATACATTCCCCGAAATCCAACCAACTCTCAGTCCAGCACCACCCTTTAGAATACTCAATCTTTAGTTCATGAAGAGGAGAGGAGTCCTTCTTGCAACATAGGCTTCCCCTGGAAACACGCTGAAACCTCATGTGCTTTCATGTCACTCAGTACCACCCAGAAAATCCTTTTGCCATCGTGACATCTTCCTTCCATGCCCAGTGCTCTCACCACTGTGCATGGACCAAAGCTGCTTTTAGGGTTGTCTTTTAAGGATGCCTTGTCTAACTCCAAAAAAAGGCACAGTCTCTCCTTCGGGACATCTGTCCCCCCCATTTTTTTTCACCCCCTGGGGCCAAGGGGTACCCACACTGAACCCTCCTGGTTCTGAGGCACTGCCTCCCCCTAAATCCAGTCTCTGTGTCACAGGAATAAAAATGGTTCAGTCTACGGCTACACAAGAAAAGTCCAGCCAAAAGGCCACTCTGTCATCTCTCCCCACACTCAGCCAGTCTTCTCCACTTCCCTCAGGCCTAGTCCTTGTTATCTCATCTCTTATCTCTCATCTTATTCTGCTCCAGGAGGATCAGCATTTTTGCAAGGTCTCAATCATGTAAGGAAAGGGTTAAAAATTTCAGTCTCTGCCTGTCCCAGAGGTCCGGCACTCCCACACTGCCCTGCCGGGCACCTTCTCTCCACACTCCCCCCTTCTCCTCCTCGGCCGGCCACTATCACATTCCATCGCCGGCTCTCCCTCTTTCTCTCCTGGGGGGGAGGGGGGGGTGGCTGCCCGATGTCTCTTGGTGCTCTTCCACCCTTCCATCCTCAAGGGCCTCCTCACCCCCCTAATCTCTGTCCAGCCCCAGGCCTACTGCATGGCTGCCCCTCCCCCGCCCAGCAGCAGCAGCTGGATGGGGGAGGGAGATCTGACCTCTTTGCCTCGAATTCCCAAGAGAAACTCCCAGGGACGCAGTTCTGCTTTTAACCCCTGTGTGTTCTCAGAGGTGCATCCAAACCCCACTGGCCATATCAGGTGCCAATATCAAAATCTGAGCACCCATTGGTTTGACCACAGCATCTCAGAATTCCCACTTCTTCCTGGTCAAACCAGCACATAGTGGCATATTAATTCCTAGCCACGATTCTTTCAATCAAGTAGGTGTATAGGGCATCTATTCCCCAGTATGCTTTCTAGTCTTCTTGCTTATTAGTGACCACAATAAATGGGAAGGGATTACCAGCTTCTTTTCAATGGTAGCCCACCCTTCTTGGTTATATGTCCCTCTTTGATCTTCAATTAAGTTTCTATCTCTCTTATTAGGTTCTGGCTTAGCTTTAAGGGAAATTTGTCCATCTGGAATTAGGGCTCCTTCAGTAGTTACCTCACCTTTTGCTGCTTCCTTTGCCTCTCTATCCGCCAGCTCATTTCCTTCTTCCAAATCTGTGCTCACTCTTGGTGTGCCTTAATATGCATAATTGCTAAATTTTCAGGCAGCTGAACTACTTCCAGCAGCTGGATTATCTCTTGTGCATGTTTGATGTTCTTTCTCTGTGAGAGGTCAGCAGTCCCCTCTCTTCCTTGATGGCTCCATGTGCATGCACAACTCCGAATGCATACCTTGAGTCTGTATAGATGTTTATTCTCTTCTGCCATTTCCAAGGCACGGTTAGGGCAATTATCTCAGCCTTCTGCGCAGAGGTGCCTTTTGGTAAAGGTTCAGATTCTATTACCTCTCTGCAGGTGGTCACTGCGTACTTTGTATGTCACTTTCTATTGGCAACGTAGCTACTCCTGTCAGTGAACCAGGTCTCTGCATCATCCAAAGGAATGTCCTTCAAGTCTGGGCGGCTGGAGTAGGTAGCTTCAATGGTCTCCAGGCAATCATGGTGTACTGCTTCTCCTCGATTTCCACTGAGAAAGGAAGCTGGGTTGACAATATTAGTCACCACTATCTCTACATCATCTTGCTCTACCATGATGGCCTGGTATTTCAGGAACCACTGTGTTGAAAGCCAGTGGCCGCCCTTTACTTCCAGTACTGCGGACACTGTATGGGACACTAGCACAGTCATTTTCTGTCCCAGGGTAAACTTGCATGCCTCTTGAATATTCAGCACGACTGCTGCTACAGCTCTGAGGTAACCTGGCTATCCTTTGGCTCTTGGATCTAGTTGCTAGGAGAAGTAAGCAACTGCCCTCTGGTATGGACCCATGTCTTGAGCCAATATTCTCAGGGCAATTCCTTGTCTTTCATGGGAAAATAAAATGAATGGTTTTTATACATCTGGAAGTCTCAAAGCTGGAGCTGACATGAGGGCACTCTTTATCTGGTGAAAGGCCTGTGTGGCTTCCTTTGTCCACTGGAGATCTCTGTTTCCATTGGCAATAAGAGCATAGAGGGGTCTGACCAGCAGTCCATAATTGTAAACCCACAGCTGGCACCACCCTGCCATGCCTAAGAAGGTTTGGAGTTCTTTTGTGGTCTGGGGTTTTGGGGTTTGGCATACGGCTTCCTTGCGAGCCTGCCTTAAACTTCGTTGCCCAGCACTCACCTCGTACCCCAGGTAGATTACTTTCTGTTTCACTACCTGTGCCTTTTTCTTTGATACTCTGTATCCTTGGAGTCGTAGAAAATTCAAAAAGCTTACTGTCCAGGCCACACATGCTTCCCTCATCTGAGTGGCTACTAGGAGATCATCCACGTAATGCAACAGCCTCCCTTCTTCCTGTGGAGCTTCCCAGGACTCCAGATCTTTTCCAAGTTGCTCCCCAAACAGAGTGGAGGAATTTCTGAAGCTTTGGGGCAATCTCGACCATGTGAGCTCGAATTTGCGCCCACTTTTACGGCTTTTCCATTTGAATGCAAAAATTTTCTGGCTGGCTTCATAGATAGGGAGCCAAAAGAAGGCATCTTTTAGGTCTGAAACTCTAAACCAGGTTAGCTCAGATGTTAGACAAATAATAAATTATATGGATTGGCTACCACCGGTACAAATCTTCTGTTTCTTTATTGACAGCCCTCAAATCTTGTACGATCTGGTATGACCCATCAGATTTCCAAATGGGTAAAATGGGAGTATTGTAATCAGAATGGCATTCTTGTAATAACCCTAAACGCAGAAAATTTTCAATTATTGGGCTGATTCCTTCCCTTTCTTCTTTCTTTTGGGTGTACTGCTTAATTCTCACTGGTTGTGTCCCTTCCTTGATCTTAATTACTATGGGAGAGGCATTTTTCGCCCTTCCTGGTACATCAGAGGCACATACCCCGGGAAATACTTGACTTAGTATCTCTTCATCAATTTCCTCCTTGATCTCAATAGCTGTTAAGGTTAAACTTAATACCTCTATGTACTTTTGATCATTCACCTCAAGAGTAACCCCTCCATGTTTGAATGTAATGGTTGCTTGTAACTGCTCCAATAAATCTCTGCCTAAAAGTGTGTTTGGTGAATTGGGCATGTACAAAAATTTATGAATACCCCATTGTTTTCCCAATTTATACCTCAAAGGTTTGCAAAAATATGCCCTTTCAGACTGGCCAGTTTCTCCCTGCACTACAACATAATAATTTTCCAGAGGTAATAAAGTTTTATTTAAAACTTTATATGTGGCCCCTGTGTCAACAAAAAATTCCACTCTTTTCCCTTCTTCCCCCAGCCTCATTGTTATAACCATTGGATCCACTGGGACACAATCTCCCAGTCCCCCTCAGTTGTTTTGTACATGTGCAGCCACTTGTTGGTCACCTCGTCTCCATTCTGGGCATTGATCTTTCCAGTGACCAGTTCTTTTGCAGATTGCAAACTGGTTTCTGCCCAGCCGAGGTGGTCCTTGTCTTGGTGGTCCCTGGTTGCATTTTCTTTGCCTTTCCTCCTGTACCATTGCCACCAACTTTTTCATTCCTTGTTTATATCCTTCTCCCTGGTTACTAAATACCCTCCACGCCTCTTCTAGCAAGACTTCAAGTTTTCTCCCTTCTGGTCCTCGAATTTTCCTAAGTTTATTTCTAATATCTCCAGCAGATTGCCTCAAAAATGAATTAACTAACTGATTCATTCCTATCTCAGATCCTGGATCCAGTGATGTATGACAATGCATAGCACCCTTTAAATGCTCTTGAAACTGGGATGGAGTCTCAGAAGGCCCCTGCTTAAGGGAATATAAGGCAGACCAATTTATGGTCTTTGGAATAGCTCTTTCCACCCCTGTTGCTATCCACTCTTGATAATCTGCTAATTTCTTTACCCCTGCTGATACATTAGGGTCCCATTCCGGGTCTTGGAGGGGGAAATATTCTTTTACATCTAACTGATTGCTCTTGCAGTGATCCTCTGCCAAAATCCCTGCTGTCTTTAAGATCAGCTGTTTGTCTGTTTCAGTGAAAGCATCCAGTAGTAACTGGATGTCAGCCCAATCTGGACCGTGTTGCTTGATAACATATCGTAGACGTTTGGCAGTAAGTATAGGATTGATACAATAATTCCTATCAATCCTTTCCCATGCCTCTAAATCAAGAGTTGTAAATGGCACTTTAATCATTAATCTCCCTCCTTCTGGTCCCACTGCCTCTCACAGTGGGGCCTGTAACACTGCTTGCCTCCTAGTTCTAGATGCAACTGGACTGTCAGGAGGGGGGGGGGGATGTGTGTGGGTTCTAGCAGATGTGCCTTCCCCACCTGAGTCCTCCTCCTTTTTGGGGAAGTCCTCTTCCTCTTCATCCTCATCCTCAACCTCCCTTTTCCTAGGAGGAGCTTTCATCCACTCAAATGTATCTCGTTCTTGCTCCTCAGAATGATAAACCTTGTCTCATCTCATACACCATTGTCCTATACTGCATGCTGAACAACAATGTTTGATTTGCCCCTTCTTTGCTTTGTTTTCCTTTTCAAGGGCCAAGACCAGTGGGTCCGAGGGTGGTCTGATCCCACAGTCCCTTTGCCATTCTTGGTGATTTCTTAAAACAAAAAACATATCAGCATACGAAACCTCATCCCATTTACCTTCTTGTCTTAAAAACAACATTAACTGCAGTAAGGTATTATAATCTAAAGTTCCAGTGGGTGGCCACTTTGCCCCGTCCTCTAACCTGTATAATGGCCACCAGCGTGTGCAATATTGGATTAGATCTTTTTTATTCTCAGAGCCCCCCCTACTGGTGACTTCCTTCCAGTGGGCCAAGATGCACCCCAAGGGGTTAGCCTGAGGGACTTCTTTGCTCTGGTTAGTTCCCATTATCTCCTTCTCCTTGTCCTATCTCGCTTCCACCCAAACCTCTCTTCACAGTGCTTCACAGTAGTTTCCCAGTCTTCCTCCCACACACAACTCCAGGTGGCAGGTATCAGATGTGATTTCTCACACACAAGGTTTAAGATCTTAGGTTCTGAATCAGCTTGATCAGGAAAATTTAATTTACACTCGAGGCATGTGCCATGACAATTATTAGAACAGCAATACTAACATCTCTAACAAACTCCGCACTGCAAGAATACCCACGCAAGCGTGCCAGCCTCTTGATGCACCAAAGGTTCTCAGGAACTGCCCGCAGAGGCAGGCTATTCTGTTTATCACAGGGAACTCTAAATCCGCTACAGTAGGTTGTTCCCAGTCCAGACTTACTGTAGCACCAGCTGAAGTCCGGTAGAGCCCCTCCAAATGAACTAATTTGTCTCCTCTATCTATCCAATAATTCACAGGATTCACAAACTCCCAGGGGTCGAGTCCAAACCACTGGGGCAGAGGAACCCCTTGAGTTCGTCTAGTCACGGTAAAAGCATGCACAATCTACACCACAAATCACTACTTTTACTCAGTGATCCTCCACACCCATGCTTCTCCACTACTTCCTCTGTTTTTCTGCTGGGCGTTTCCTGCCCCCACAGCCTGCCTCGGCCGGTGCCTTGGGCCTCACTTGGCCTCTTCAGTCACATGTAGAAACCCCCCTACTCTGTAGATATGCTCTCTTTTGTACACCATGCACTCGCACGATTACAAACACACTAACATTAACCACACAATGCATTAACTACACGACGATACAATGTACGGACACCACACACACAAACACATGAGTCCACTCAAACCCACTCCCAGGGTCGCTAGTGGCCGCTCTATTGGACAGTGAACTCTCCCAGTTGCTCTATCAACCAGGCTGCTGTTGCCTGCAGGCACAGGCTGAGCACTCAGACGTGTCTGAGTGACTTATTCAGCCATCCTATCTCTCTTTTCCCCCGGGGCTCCTCAATACATACCGTATCCTCCGCAGGCCAGCAGGTCCTTGTCCGTCTCTGAGGGAGGCAAGTCGAGATGAGCAGAGCTCCTCCAGGAAAATCCCGGGGCCCGCCTAGGAGTCCATCTGTTCTCCCCTGCCTCTGCAGGGACAGAGACGGTTCCTCCTGCCTGGCTTCGCCAGAATGTTTTGCAGAGATGACCAAAAACTCCACAACTTTGTCAAAGTTGTAAAGCAGGTATGTTTATTATAGCGCTGGACGCATGTGGAGATTACTCTCCTTAAAAGACATGCTTACTTCTTGGGCACTTCAGATCCCTTTTTATCCCCTTCTCAAATACATCTGCAACAATTTCATTATAGGTTCATACATATTAATTTTTACGAATTTCGAGTGACATTTGCCGCTAGTTCTTCTTTATCAGAAAGAATTCCTAGGTCAGGTTGACCTGCTCTCACAGCTGAGGCAAAGTGGAAATTTTCCAGGATAGAAATACATTTTGATTTACGTGAAATGTACATTTTTGAGTTGAGTCTGTGGTTAGAAACCATAATTATTTAGCCTGACTGCAAGGCCTAAGCTCTGTGAAGTTACTTCAGTGAAGGACAGAGATAAGGGGGGGAAACAGAAGATGATAAAGAGAGACAGAAACTGTTATGGGAGCAGGTCAACCTGACCTAGGAATTCTTTCTGATAAAAAGGAACTAGCGGCAAATGTCACACGAAATCCATAAAAATGAATATGTATGAACCTATTGTGAAACTGTATGCATATGTATTTGAGAGGGAGATAAAAAGGGACCTGAAGTTCTCAGAGGTACGCATGCCTTTTAAGGAGAGCAATCTCAGCATGTGTCCAGTGCTGTTATAGTAGAGGTGGCCTTTGAGTCCCAGTTAAATATTTGTATTATACTTCAATATCTGTATATAGGCCTTTGAGTCCCAGTAAAATATCTGTATTGTGCTTCAATATCTGTCGATAGGCCTTGCCCCGGTAGGTCCCAGTTGATCTTGATGGGCTGCAGCTGTGGCTAGTGAAGGTAGCTGGGATAAAAGGGGGTGGGTTGGCCAGTCAGGGAGAGCCTTGAAGGAGCCCTGACTAAGAAGGTACAACCTGCAGGAGAAGGAGTTGGTGTTGTGAAGGTCTACAGCCATAAGAAAACACCAAAAGAAGGTATGGGACTCTAGAAATATAACAACAACAGTATGGGACTCTAGAAATATAGCAACAACAATTGGTAACCCCGGCGTGATAGCTGGCAGAGATAAGACATCCAAGAGCTGTGGATAAGACAACCAAGAGCTATAGAATATTGGAATATGAATCCCAATATTACCAGTTAGATTGTGCCTGGGCCCGTCTGACCCTTGCTGCTGGACCAAAGGCGGCAACTGTGGTGTTTCACCCCAGAGACACTTTTGGCTGGCTGTATGTGGCAGCAGGCACTGAAACAAGTCCAGGCTTGTAGAAACTCAGTTTACCTCAGGTGGGAAGGCTTCAGGCTATGGTGAGGAGGAAAGGAGACGGATTCTGCCGTAGAGTTAATATCCAGAGTTTTATTCCATGGTCACAGAGGTCTGAATCTCAGGTAACAGCTCCAACAGAATGGCGAGCACATGGCCTGAGTAACCTTTTAAGCTCCGGGGGGAGGGGGAGGGAAGGGACAGGTGAGCCACCAACCAGGTGGGAGGGGCAGGGTCTCAAGGGACGAGGGACACCTAGACAGGGCAATGACCCCCAGACCTGAAGGGCATCCTTTGAACATGACCAACCACACGAGGCCTTGCTGGAATGTTAAGCCTGATTGACAGAACTCACTCAGCAAGGGGGCGAGGGGGAAGGGAGAGGGGTATTGCCACACCTGGGAAGCGACTAGGGAGTAAAACAGGAAGTTGCAACACACTGCAACAGTAGAAGAACATAGCTTTTGAGTCAAGGAGCTGTGACAGCCAGGAGCTGTGCAAGAGTACGGCCTTTGAGCCAGGAGCTATGTATGTTATACATGGCCTTTGAGTCATGGGACCTGACGTGATAGTTGGCAGAGATAAGACAGCCAAGAGCTGTGGATGGCCTTTGAGCCAGGAGCTGTGGATAAGACAGCCAAGGGCTGTAGAAGAACATAGCTTTTGAGTCGAGGAGCTGTGACAGCCAAGAGCTGTGAAGAATATGGCCTTCGAGCAAGGAGCTGTGTGTGTTCTATGTGACCTTTGAGTCATGGGAAAATGTATGTATTGTAATGTGGCCTTTGAGTCACAGTGAAAGATATGTATTGTGTTGGGGAAAATATAGCTGGCCTTTGAGTCCCAGTAAAATATCTGTATTGTAGAATATGTGAATATGTCTATGTAAAACCTGTTCCTCTAAGTAAAAGAAAAGGGGGAAATATAGTAGAGGTGGCCTTTGAGTCCCAGTAAAATATCTGTATTGTACTTCAATATCTGTCTATAGGCCTTGCCCCGGTAGGTCCCAGTTGATCTTGATGGGCTGCAGCTGCAATGTCCTTCATTGGGCTGCAGCTGTGGCTAGTGAAGGTAGCTGGGATAAAAGGGAGTGGGTTGGCCAGTCAGGGAGAGCCTTGAAGGAGCCCTGACTAAGAAGGTACAACATACAGGAGAAGGAGTCTGTGCTGTGAAGATCTATGGCCATAAGAAAACACCAAAAGAAGGTATGGGACTCTAGAAATCTAATAACAACAGTATCAAGAAATATAACAACAGCACGCTGTAATAAAACATACCGACTTTACAACTTTCACAAAGTTCTGGAGTTCTTTTTCTTTTCTCCGCAAAACTCAGCAGTCTCTGTCTCTCTTTATCACCCTCTGTCTCCCCCCCCCCCCTTCCCTTTTGCAGTCAGGCTAAATAGCTATGTTTTCAAACTACAGACTCAATTCAAAGATGTACATTTCACCTAAATCAAAATGGATTTCTACTCTGGAGAATTTCTACTCTGTCTCAAGGCCTTACATTGATGAGAATTATTTATTAGAAATTTTTACACAAAACAGTTGTTTTCCACTCAATTTTCCATGCATAACACAGATACTTTTCCCTCTTTCAGTCTGAGATGAAATCTTAATTAAAAATTTTGTTTCAAAGTGACTGTCACCCCTGCAGAGAGGCCTGGAGCTTTCCTTAATATATTCCCAGGGGACTGTGAGCTACCCTCCACAGCAACAGAAGCCACAAATACCCTCCCTCAGTTAAGAAGTAAAACGTGCCCCTTGACAAAGCACAAGCTTCTAAGGCAGTGGGGAAACACTGTTGTTAGTTCCTACCCCAACATCCCATGATAATGTAAGGGGTGAGAAATGCCACATGTGGTATGCACTAGCAGTGATCCTCAATAAATCCATCTAATCCTCTCCTTCATGCTGGTCAGGCTCCTGAGGAAGACAGGACAGCAAAAAGTGTTCTAGTTTGCCCTTATAAAATGAGAGGCAGGAAACAAGAATCCAGTGTAGTCTCTCTTTGACCTTTCTTTCAAGGCAGGCCTGTCTGTTCCCACCCCAAAGGCACAGAGGGTGCTCTTTAAACTGTGCCACAATGTCCCCATCCCCACCGTGTCATGATCCTATGAGGAGAGACCCACGGGGGCGTTGGGGCTAGGAGAGCTCTAGAAGAGTGCTTGTGCATGTGTGTGCCAGTGTGCACGGTTCTGTGTGCACGTGTTGTCTAGTGTGCCCAGATGTGAGTGTACACGCCTTGCTTTGCACAGTGTACATGTGTGTTGCTGTGCACAGCACCATTCACGTAGATGTGCTGATGTGTACACGTGATGTATAGACTGCTCTTTACACGTGTGCTAAATTGCACACTCTCAGGTGCGAGTGGGTCTGTGCACAGCTCTGTGCTTGTGAGTGTGCACAAATTCTGCAAGTGTGAGCATGGCTCTGTGTAGGACATGCATGTGTTAATGTCAATGACACTGCACACATTGGTGTGCACAAACTCTACATGAAAGCAGGTC
This sequence comes from Melospiza georgiana, assembly GCF_028018845.1. Lineage (NCBI taxonomy): Eukaryota > Metazoa > Chordata > Aves > Passeriformes > Passerellidae > Melospiza > Melospiza georgiana. Next base: position 7,407,364 of record NC_080464.1, on the reverse strand, counting down.
TTGTGCTTGCGGGCAAGTGTGCATTGGTAAAGACTGTACATAGGTGAGTGTCTGTGTAGCACATGTGCTGGTGTAGCAGGTTAGGTGCACACAAGTGTGTGCTGCTAGCAAGTACCGTTGTGCACAGGAGCTCTGTGCAATTGAGCACGTGTATATGTGCACTAGCTCTGCACACGTCCCTGTGTGCACACAAAGGCTGGGCACGCCCAGGGATGTGGCTCTTGGATACATGGCTCTGTACATCTGCCTTCTGCTTCACCTAGAAAAACAGTCGTATATATTGTCCTAGGTTACAATATAAAAATGTATTCTATCCCCATCTTTAAGAGCTGTTAAAACCAGGAGGGGCGTTGTTTTTCCTTATCTCCTGTTAATGGGCCCATCAATGCCTTGCCACATTACTCAGAGATAACTCCCTCTGGGAGCCATTTTTGTTTAATGGGCAGTCAAGGACCCACCTCATGACTGAGAATGATATCAGCCCTTTGGGAGATGCTCCACCCAGAGGGGAGGAGCTAAGTATCCCCACCTAGATATAATCTGAGGTTTGGGACAGAACAAGCTGCCCTTACCTGTCACAGACATGTTTTATGAAAAATCCTTTCGTTAGGATTTTTTCTCCTGAGAAGCTGAGAGGCCTCAGAGGAAAAGAAGAACAATAATTATCTGCTGCTGTGGAATGCGACAGGTGGATCTTTGATTGGTCAATGTTGGTTGTTTCTAATTAATGGCCAATCACAGTCAGCTGGCTCAGACTCCCTGAGAGTCACGAGCTTTTGTTATCATTCCACTTGCTAGCCTTCTGATGAAATCCTTTCTTCTATTCTTTTAGTATAGTTTTAATATAATATATGTATCATAAAATAATAAACCAGCCTTCTGAAACATGGAGTCAACATTCTCATCTCTTCCCTCATCTTGGGACCCCTGTGAATTCCAGCACACTTACCCACTGGTTTCCGGAGGACAAGAACTACCAGATCTTTTCTACAGGATCACCACTTCAACAAAACCATTTTATTTGGACTACTACCACCACCATAACTAGCAGGGTGTCAGGTTGTATTCTGACTCTGTCAGTGGTTTTTCTTTTGTATTATTGCATGTATTTTGTTTTTTTCTTTTTTTTTCCTTTTTCTTAATAAATTGTATTTCTGACTTAGAGTCTCTCACTGGTTTTTACTTTCAAACCAGAAAAATATATACACATGTTTGTGTATGTGTCACTACCTAGCTCTGCTGGCTGGAGTGGCCCCTGGCTCTGTATACACTCTGTTCTCGTAGGGAGAAGAATTTGGCTCTACCTATAAGCTTGCCAAAAGGTTCGTGTAAAGTTGTGTACAGTGACTTCCATCAAATTTAGTAGTGTTTAAGTTTCTGTTAAATCCCTATAAACAGGAGTGTCAGCAATTACTGCAATCCACTGCTATTCTAACCTATGTTCCCTAGAAACTGCTGCCATCAAAACGGGATGCTAGGCCAAGTGCTAAACCTCTCTGTGATTGTAACGCTTCCTAGGCTGCACAGTTTCCTTTTGTCAGCAGTGGTGGGTAACTGCTTTAAGAGTCAATTACCCTTTCAAATAATGAAACATATGAGGCAGTGCTATATGCATTATCTTCAGCTTAACCCCTCAGTGGGGAGGTCCCTTTCAAGAACTGCTAACCTCTGAATCAGCTGGTCGAACTGCAGAGCGAGAGTGGACTCACGTCAACAGAATTAAAGGCTGAGTGAAAGAACCCAAAGAATGGACTATAACATCCAAACTGGGTGAGAGATAACCAAAGCAGCTCAAAGATGTCCGAAAAATAGAGTCGAGCTTCCACCAGCCAGCTTGAGGATTGTTTTAATTAACACTTTAGGTGGGGAGTTTGAACCATATTGTTTATTGATGTAATTGTCCTGTTCTAATGGATGGCAATAACAAGCATCTGTTGAGGGGAAGTACACAGGGAGCCATAAAAGGTACTGGGGCAGTCTCCTTAAGAACCAACAAGCGGACTAAGACCAGACTTCTGTGATCTTATTTTGTCCATTCCAAATAAACGTGTCTAAGGAAAACCTGAGATATTTTCCTTCTGCTTCCACTGTCCTCACCCACATCAACAGATGCTAGTATGACTCATTAAAGAAAATGTTTTTGAGAAGTAAAAGTAGATTATTGGAATAAAAAATGAGAGTTAATTGTTCGAGCCAAATGACTTATAGAAAAGGAAAAGTGTGGTTTGTTATAGATGAATAATGTGATGGTTGGCTCTCAAAATTAAGAGATGGATATTCTGTGTATGTTAAGAGAAGTTTTGTAAATGTATAGTGATGTTATTGTAATATGTCTTCTCATAGTCTTCTTTCCCCTCCCCCTTGTAATAGCCTTGGTAGTCAGGGCATTTGGGGAGGGCCAGCTTGTTACTAGGAGGCGCAACATGACGACACCTGACCTCCAATCAAGATGTAAGAAAATAATCTCCACCAATGGACAGCAGAGAAGAAGTTAACTCACAAAACTTTGTGAGGAGTTAAGGATATAAAAAGCAGAGCATCCATTTTGAAAACGAGCATGTGGCTGCTAGTCATGGAGATTCCTAGTGTGGTAATTTTTCGTTATTCAATCCTTTGTTGTATTTTTTGTTAAGGTTTAATAAACCGTTGAAATTTTAAAAGTGAGCGTTGTTTCTCACAGGCCTAATTGGCCATTATTAAGAACCTGAAAGGCAAGAGCAATCTGGGGTGCTGGCCGTCCCTTAACCGAATTACTGCCAGAAATCTGAGTCAAAGGGAGGATTTGTGAAGCTCTCCTCTCCATTCGTAACACATGCTCAGCTACCCAAGTACCATCATTAACTTTCAGGCTCCCAAAGTGCTCATTTTGTGCAGAGAGAAATATGTCAGGACAGAAGCACGTAATGAATTAGCCCGTGGCAGCCTTTCAAGTACACACCATGCCCTGGGGCAATGCACCTTCCTTCTAAGATATGTGGAATGTTACAATTTTTCACTTTCACAGATCCCGGTTTCAAACTTTAAACCACCCGCAGCATACAACAGGTTTAAGAACCGAAGCCAAACAGTGGTATTTACCTTTGCATGTATCCTGCACACATCCCAGTGTGTTCTGCACTTTTTTTCCACAGCTATAAGAACCATCATACACTTCCAGTCTCACAAAGTGTCCATCTACTTATAGAAATGTGTCAGGACAGGAGCAGCTGCTGGATTAGTTTTTCTATCTCCAAGCCTTTCAACTAATCACCTCAATCTGGGCCTATGCAAGATTCAAAGTGCATGAAAGTGCAGACCATCATGTAGTATGTGCACTTAGATGTTGTAAGGAGAAAGTGAGTGGCACATGTTTGAGGTGCAGGTGAAAGATTTCAAATGCCAGGAAGAGGAATGTGAGAAACGAAGCCCACTCCTCAGTTAACATTTAAAGAAAATTTAATAAGGAACAGTAGGGGACAAAGTCAGTAAAGCAAAAGGAACAGCACTAAGTTCTTAGCTGCAGCCAGAGGCACACCAGTCAACACAGCAACACCCCTTATATACTTTGGGTATTGTATCAGCCAACTACATATTCATAAATGGTCATACATATTCAAACATATTAATGTAGTTCCTCCTCCATCCTGCCTTTTTGGAGCATGTGCAGTGGTCTTAGTCATGGTCATTTGTTACTTTTCCATACATTCATCAGGTTTCAATTTCTTCACTGGTTAAATGTTAACATTACAACAACTCTTCACCAGTATTGTTATCACAACAAAACTTTCACATTAAAAGAACTCTAAACTTTAGCAAAACTTCTCTTACAAAAGTCAACATTATAAAACACATGGTATTCACTTTAACAACTGTGAAAGCCAACACTGTAATATATTTATCACAGGAAGATCAGCAGAAGTTATGTGTCCTGCATATTTCTTTGAGCCAGTTGTAGCTGGAAACTATTCAGCTCATCTTTGTGCTCTACAAGCTTGAGAGAATGGGAGTATATAAAGCTGAGAAGCAAAGGGAATAGCACCAGTGTGCTTAGTGTGCTTTATATGCTCCAAGGTGAAGGCCAGCACTGGATTTTTGTTCTTAGACCGTTTGTATATGATCAGATCCTGGACATTTTATGGGTTGAAAACTGGGATCTGCAAGAGTATAAAATAGTGATGCTCCATATAGCTTAAGAGGAATGTGCATAACTCCAGTGTGTGTTGTATATTTAAAAGGATGCGATGAAAAAGGGGTAATCAAGAATCCCTTTTTGTCCTGACACATTTTTCTGTGAGAGAGGTATATCAGAATATTTGGTCATTACAAGGTTGTAAAGTGCATGATGCCTTGCCTTTCCTACTCAACTGTCTTGGGGTGACATGACAATTCATTATCTTGTCATTCCTGACCATCCTTTCTCTTGCCTTACTGATGCCTTTGTATGCTTCCCTTGCCCTTCCTACAACTCCATGGCCTTGCACTGACTTGCTCACCCATCCTCCACCTTGATATTCCTGCTGCTTTTTTTCTGGTCCTGCCTTTCTTTGCCTGCTCCTCCAGTGACTCGCATTGCCTTGACTTGCAAAGTCAACCCTTTATTTGCCTTGCCTTGCTACCCCTCTGTCAGGAAAATTAATCCACAAGCACCAGAGGTTTATCTCTAAAAAGGAGACAGAGGAGTCCTGTAACTTTTTTCAAATAAAGGGAGAGGCCATGGGGCATTTTCCCAAGGGTCTCTCAAATTTTTGGAAGACATAGTCTCCTTTTAAACCTAATTTCCCAACTGCATGTCCCTCTCTCTTTCCCCATTGGCTGAGGTACTTGACAGGTACAGACTTCCCAAAATGCCTAATATCTAAGACATCCTTCTCATGTATACCACCCCCTTTGTCTTCTCCTTGTGTCACTCAGTGGAATTCCTATGGAATTTAAGGTTCTTCCCACTGTTAGCGTTCAAAAACACATAATCACGGGGACTATATGCGGTGCTTTTTATTAAGAGCTCTGGGAATCGGGGTATATTCAACCCAAATCTGACTCCGACCATACATCCAAAACTTTCATGTTAATTATTAAACTTATATTGTTCTATTGTATACATAAATGGTTATATAATAATTACATTTAATTACTAAACAATCATCACATCTAACAATTATATAATTTATCATACTGCTTACACAGGTGCAGTTGATCTGGGAAAGCACAAAGCCTAACATTTTTAGATTCTATCTTTAACTTTTTCCAGGGTTCCACTATCATTCTCCCCCCTTTGAAAGCATTTTCACTTCACTATAGGTGTAAATGTTTTCACTTGATACAGTCCTTTATTCCTCAGTTCGTACTTGGTTCTTCAAATCCAGGGTTGATGTAAACATTGTCGTGGATGTTGTTATGAACTGGAGAACCAGAAGATGGTGGGCGTGGATCTCATGTTAGTGCCTTGATTATCCTCTGGTTCCAGGATGTTTTCTTCTGTATCTCTCCCTTTAAGATGCTGTAAACTAACCAAATCGCTAAGAATACAATTAGTAAGATTATCACACTCTCAATGATAGATTTAATCCATGAACTCACATTCCACCCTAATCCTTTAAAGATTTTTCCTAACCAGCTTGTTATTACAGGGACCTGTTGAAGGTCTCCATGGTGAGAGAGAGACGGTGAATCTTGTTTCTTGATCAGAAGGCTGGATTTATTGATATATGATATATAATACATTACAACTATACTAAGTAGAATAAAGAGAGAAGTTTGCAGAGGCTTGCTAAGCTAAGAATAGAAAGAAAGAATCCATAACAAAGTTGTGTCCAGGGACTCAGTCCCCGGCTTGCTCCTGTGATTGGCCCTTAAATATAAACATGGGAACATGAACCAATGAAAGGTCAAAATAGATGCATCCTATTGCATTCCACAGCAGCTGATAACAATTGTTTACATTCTCTTCTGAGGCCTCTGCCTTCCAGAAGATGCAGAAATCTGAAAGAAAGGATTTCTGTGAAAAAATGTCTGCGACAGCTTGTAGCCAGATCCTTTTGCTCTTCTTGTGCTTCATGCTCTATTTGTTTCAACTGATTGATGTCATATTCTACATCTGCAGTTACATTCGGGATAATAATGCAGCAATGATCAACTTGTCCCTTTAAAAATCCACATACTCCATGCTCTTTCAGGAGTAACATATCTAGGGCTAATCGATTTTGTAAAGTCATTTTTTTGGTGGCTTGTATATTTAATTCTTTAAACCCTTCCCAGGTGACTCTTGCCAGTCTACCTACCTGACCTGTAAGTTTGTACAGCATCTCTCTACTCTGATAGTTTGCTATAGCACTGAGCAATGACTCTAGGGCCCATCCAAATTTCACTCCACTAGAGGGTTCTTGCCAAGTGTCATCTGGATTTTCATTGTCTAGAACTTCTCGTCTTGCTCTTATCTGCAGAAGTTCATGTTTTCCATTAAATGGGGACTTTTTCCAAATTGGACATAAGGTTGGGAGGCCTAAAGTAATCTCCTTTACTTTCCCGTCTACAGGCAGATGTGTTGTCCAGGTACCATCACTTGCTGCCCATACAAATTGTCCTGGACCTTGGACTGTAACCCTGGTAAATCCTATTATTACTTTACAATTCACTCTGCCTTGTTTATGTTTGATCCCTCTGCAAGCACAACCAATTTGTAGGGCTATTGCCAGGGGTGGCATCTGTTTTATCTCTTCATCATCCGAAGTGCAGTTGTAAGTTTTATTACATGCCCACCAACTTACTTTGTCTGCCCTTGTTCTGCTACTAGTGTTAGTGTTCGTTATTGCTGTTTCATTCTCGGGGCCTTCCCACTTAATACACCAAGGGGTGTTTGCCATATATTGGAATCTTTGAAGAATACTCACAGACCACACACTGTCCCAAGGTTCTATCTGATCTTTCATATCCTTGGCCTCACATTCCCATACCAGAGTGGTTTCTGTAACTTGCCTCGATTCGGGTACCTGTTTACATGTAATTGTTTTGTTCTTTTGTATTTCAGGTAGTTTTGATGTTATGATTCCCCAATTTACTGGGTCTCCTGCTGCCTTTGGTATTGGCAGACAGGCAGTTATTCTACTGGTGTTTTGCATTTTGGAAAAGTCTTTGACTAATCCAATCATTACATTCTCAGCCCGAACTGCATTAGAAACCTTTATCACCTGTGTTTCCGTTTGTACCTCTCTCTTCATTCTAGAATGAAGAGTGGTTGGTTGATCATTTTGCATTCCACATCCCAAAGACTTTAATGACCATAACGTTAGCACAATTACTGATAGCATTCTGAAAGCAATTAAACACATCTGATCTGCAGCCTTTGTTCATTCCAGAGTTTATACAGTCTGTGATCCAGGATGAACTTTCTTCACTCGGGTATAGTGAATCCAGGGGTCCACGCCAGCTACTTTGACTGCTGTAAAGGTGGTCAGTAGTACCTGATGGGGTCCACTCCACTTTTCTTTCAGCGGTTCCTCGTTCCAGTTCTTGCTGTGCACCTCGTCTCCTGGATATATGTTATGAACTGGGTTCTCGAGAGTCAGTGGTCTATTCCACACGAGGATACTCCGGAGCGGAGCTAGAGTTTTCCCAAGAGACAGAACATAATTATATACTTCCTGATTTCCTGTGACGTGTACATTAGGGTTAGGCTCAGGAGATTCATATGGTTTCCCATAAAATATCTCATAAGGTCTGACTGTCATCCTATTACCGCGCCTGAGTGGGCGCTGGCTGGTGAGAGAGGGATGGTGAATCTTGTTTCTTGAATCAGAAGGCTTGATTTATTTATATATCATATATAATACATTATTACTATACTAATAGAATATAGAGAGAGGTTTACAGAGCAGCTAGGCTAGGCTAAGAATAGATAGAAAAGAATCTATAACAAAATTGTGGCCAAGGACTCAGTCCCCTAGCTTGCACTTCGTGATTGGCCCTTAATTATAAACACAGGAAATGAGCCAATCAAGGTGTCCATGTTGCATTCCACAGCAGCTGATAATAATTGTTTACCTTCTCTTCGGAGGCCTCTGGCCTCTCGAAGACACAGAAATCCGAAAGAAAGGATTTCTGTGGAGAAATGTCTGTGACATCTCACCATTCTATATTGTATAAAATAAAAGAAAAATGCTGATGTGGAATGACCAGGAAATTCCTTCACCTATAAAATATAGAATACTTACAAATCACTAAAACAATCCTACAATATAAGAAAATTGCAAGAAACAATGCAAGGAGAATTCAAGTCAATGCAGCTTAAGTTGTTTCTTTTTGACATCTGAGAGTCCTTTTTGTCCTGAAACAGCATAACACAATTTTAAACAATTTAAAACAATTTAAACAATTTTTAGAATGTCCTTTTCTTGCCCTTCAGTGCTTCAGCGCTTCAGAGCTGCTGCCCGCTATTTTCAATCTTTTTTATTTAATTTTTAATTTTTTTTTTTTTTATTGAAAACAAAAGAGCAGCACCCGAGCAGAGCAGTGCCAGAGAAGGAAAGGCCCTGGGGGCCCTGGCCCATGCTGGACCAGGAACCCCAAAACTGGCTCACAAAGGGGGACCAGGACCGGTAGGAGAAACCAGAAGCCCCAGAAACACAAGGAGGCCAAGTGATGGCCCTGGCCCAGGAACCTCCTGAGCGCAACGTCCCAGGCAAAACTCATAAGGAAGGCTCTGCAAATCCATAGGCCTGAACCCTGCTGCCAGCACAATGGCAGCACGGGTAGTGAGACGCTTCCTTTCCCCTAAACCTCTGAGGCATGCCTGCAGTGAGGAAGTAGAAGCTGCCCCGAGAATCTTCATCTCGGGTCTGGAAATGTTTGTTTCCCAATGCAACACAGCACCACCCCCACCAGGCTGGGGATCAGAGGCAGGGCTCTCAAAATGCACCTGCCCCCCCATGCCACTAGGGCGCAAGAGAGGCGGCAGAGATGGCAGCCTCCATGGGACAGCAACCGAAACACCACCCCCCAAACCGCCGAGCTTGAAAGCCGGCAGCCAGGCTGCGCCCGCACTCAGCTGCCGAGCCACGCCTCCTCCACGGAAGGAGAAGCCGGCTGCTCGAGCCGCTGCCGCAAGGGCAAACGGCCCGGGACAGTCCGAGCTCGGACAAGCCGCCGGTGCCACGGCAGTCTCTGACAACGGCAAAGCCGCTGGGACGTGCGGTGGAAGCAGCGGGGGAAAAGCCGGAACTGGGGAGGGAACCGCGCTGAGAGTGGGATCCGCCGCGGGCTGCTCCGAGGGTCCCGCAGGTTCAGCGGCGTTTTCTGCTGCTGACTCTGGGACTGTCTCAGCTTGAGGCGGCGGGGATGCGCGGGAACACGCCGCCGCCACGTCCCCCGGCTCTGAAAGCGGCGGCCGGCACGGCACGGGGCCGGCGCCGTCCACCACCGCTGACTCCGGGGTCCGCTGCGGAGGCGCAGTAGCAGTCTCTGTCGCAGCGCAAACAGGCAGCAGCGGAGCCGGGAGAAGCGGCGGAGCATCGCTGTTGCTTAGCAACAGGTCAATCGCCGAAAGTGCTGTCTCTTGTGCAGTCTCTGACACAGGCTCTGGCGGGGGCGGGGAGGCCGGTGAAACCGCGGGCGGGACCTCCTGGAGTGACGGCTCTGGCAGGGGCGTGGAGGAAGCCTCAGAGACCGGTGCCGCCTCCATGTGTGAAGGAGGCGGAGTCTGAGAGGCCGGCTGTGGCTTGAGCAGCCACTGCCATCCCCCCGGAGAGAGAGAAGGGGGATGAGGAGAAGGCTCCATCTGAGCATGCTCCGGAGCAAGAGTGAAAAAAACTTCTTCGCCCGGCAAAATTTCAGCCCCCCCCGCCGCGAAGCAGTGGGGGCTGGGAAGAAAAATGTCCTCCCCCACCGCGTCTTCTGCCAAAGGCGGTGGAAACGGAGCTTGTCCATAACAGTTAGAGATCCATTGAAAACAAGCTGCTCTGCGTTTCAGGACTGGGAAAAGCTTTATAAATGCTGGGTAGATGGAAGGCAACACGCGTCCCTGACTGTAGACGAACTGGATAATCGAGTCCATGCACTCCCAGACAAAAACATCTAAAGCGTACAGGACATCAGTAAAAAACCCAAAAAGCTTTGCCCATCTAAAGAATTCATAGATATCTGTTTCTGCAAAAGGAAACCATCTTCCCTGCACCAATGTTTCCAGAGGGCTATGAGTTTCTTCTCTGAAGGAGTAAAACGAACCACATACTTCAAAGGGTATCTCCCCCATATAAACAGCCATAATTTTCTCGCGGCTGAACCCTCAGGGATAGAAAAGTGAACAGTACCTTTTTCAAAAGTCCAGCTTGCTCTGGCCAGCTCTGCAGGTATGCTGCTCTTGTCTTCCATGTTTCCTGAAGGTTTTTCAGAAGAAAGGTTCTGTTGTGGTCAGCCTTGGCTGTGAACTCTATCCAAATCTTCAGTTCTTCAGCTCATGGCTTGAATCCACTTTTGTGGTCACTTCAAAGCAACCATCAAATGCCACACATACAGGATTTTACCCAATGCAGCAATTTTGCTCCTCTGGTCTTATTAGATTAATTTTTGCTCTCACACGTCGGGTCACCAGATATTACTGCGCCTGAGTGGGCGCTGGCTGGTGAGAGAGAGACGGTGAATCCTGTTTCTTGAATCAGAAGGCTTGATTTATTTATATATCATATATAATACATTATTACTATACTAATAGAATATAGAGAGAGGTTTGCAGAGCAGCTAGGCTAGGCTAAGAATAGATAGAAAAGAATCTATAACAAAGTTGTGGCCAAGGACTCAGTCCCCTAGCTTGAACTTTGTGATTGGCCCTTAATTATAAACACAGGAAATGAGCCAATCAAGGTGTCCCTGTTGCATTCCACAGCAGCTGATAATAATTGTTTACCTTCTCTTCGGAGGCCTCTGGCCTCCCGAAGACGCAGAAATCCGAAAGAAAGGATTTCTGTGGAGAAATGTCTGCGACATCATCCCACTCCTAGGCTTTATCCGAATCCTCAATAGTGCTATTGGCAAAGCCTGGGGCCACTGCAATTTGGCTTCTTGGCATATTTTACTGATTTGCCTTTTTAGTGTCTGATTCATCCTCTCTACTTGTCCACTTGACTGGGGTGTCCACGGTGTGTGAAGGTCCCAAGTTATCCCCAGCAATCTACTTACCTCTCTTACTACTGCAGCTATGAAATGGGGTCCCCTATCTGATGATACCCCTAGGGGTACCCCGAATCTGGGAATAGTCTCCTGTAATAACCACTTAACTGTTTCCTTTGCTTGGTTTGTGCGACAGGGAAGGGCTTCTGGCCACCCAGAGAATGTGTCAACCTCCACTAACAGGTATTTGTATCCTCGAGTTCTTGGTAGTTCTACAAAATCTACCTGCCAATAGTCTCCTGGCTCTATTCCTATCCGAATTCTTCCTAACAGTGCCTGTCGCCTGGCCACTAGGTTGTTTTTCAATCAGATATCACATTTTGACATTACTGATTTTGCCATTGTTAACATCCGTACCGAAATTAAACTCTGCTTTAGCAATTTTACCAATGCCTCTGCACCCCAATGACATTCGTTATCTTTAATTTGTAGAACTTCTCTCATTATCAAGGGGGGTACCACTATTTGTCCTTGTGCGGTCACCTACCATCCCTCTGAATTCTTTTGTGCATTTAGCAAACGTGCCAGTCTCTCATCTTCTACTGAATATTTTGGTTTTGGAGGCAAATTGAATTGGGATACATTAAGCTTCAAAGGTATCAATGCCATTGTTGTTTGTACCTCTCGAGCAACCTGTCGGGCTTTCCAGTCTGCCTTTCGATTTCCCTCACAGATTTTGGAGTTTCCTGATTGGTGTGCTTTGCAGTGTATGATTGCCACTTGTTCAGGTTTTTGTACTGCCTTTATCAATTGCAGGACTGCATCCTGATGTTTAATGTGCGTACCCGGAGAAGATAACAGTCCTCTTTCTTTCCACAGTGCTCCGTGTACATGCACCACTCCAAAAGCATATTTTGAGTCAGTCCAGATATTTACCCTTTTCCCTTCACTTAATTCTAGTGCCCTGGTTAAAGCAATCAGTTCTGCCTTCTGGGCAGATGTATTTGCTGGTAATGCCTTTGCCTCCACTACTGTATTGACTGTTGTTACCGCATATCCAGCGTATCTGGTTCCGTTTTCCACGAAGCTGCTCCCATCTGTAAACAGCTCCCACTCCGGCTGCTCTAGTGGGATGTCTTTCAGGTCTTCTCTTGCTGAATAGGTGTACTCTATTACTTCTACACAGTCATGTTCTAATGGGCCTTCTTCAGTTGTGGTACCTAGGAACAAAGCTGGATTCAAAAGGTTAATTGTTTTTAATGTGACATCATCCTGCTCATTCAGGACTACTTGGAATTTCATCATCCTGCTGGGAGATAGACAATGGCCCCCCTTCTGCTCTAAGACAGTGGTTACCATGTGTGGTATGTGGGATCTCAGCACCTCAGGATGAGGGTGCAGGGCAACCAAGACCACCCTTGGGGGGCTCGGGAGTCCTGGAATGTTGCCAGAAGTGTCTGGTGGCTGGACTTTGATCCTACACAGGAGATAACATCTGTATGAGGACTGGGAGGATTTCACCGGGGTGAATGGTGAAGGGATAAGTTAGTTAGAGTATAATACACAGGGTTTAGGATTTCTGTACAGGGGGGTCTAGAGAAGTAAGATGGAGGAATTGGGGCGTGTCCTGTCCTTCTTCTTCTTCTTCTTGGCCTCCATCTTCTGTGGTGATGGTGGCACTTTGGGATTGGTCTTTACTAAAAGTGCACCGGTTAATAAGAATAGAAGGTATTGGGGAAAAATTATAAATATTGTACACGTAACTTCGGGTATAAAGATAAGTGACCGCCCTGGGGGCTCTCAGTGTGCCCATGGCTGACTTGCTGTGCAGACCTCTGTTGGGCTGAAAGAAAATCTTTTAGATAAACAATTAATAAACACTGAGACCGAAACAAGATCAGAAGTCTCTCCTCGTCCTTTGAAGCGCCGGGCTGTCCAAGGCCACTCTGGGCCTTTCCAGGCCACCTAAACAGCCGAGAAACCGACAGTGGTACATAGACATCTATGTGCCTTCCCATAGTCAGCTTCCTGGCTTCTTGTATCAGCATCACAGTAGCTGCGACTGCCCGCAGACATGGGGGCCACCCGGCACTTATGTCGTCGAGTTGTTTGGAAAAGTAGCCCACCGGCCTTTTCCAGCTTCCCAGATGTTGGGTCAGGACTCCTAGTGCTAGGCACAGCCTTTCATGTACAAACAGCTGAAAATCTTTAGACAGATCAGGTAACCCTAGTGCTGGAGCAGTTGTCAGTGCTTCCTTTAATTTTAGGAAGGCTTCTATCTGTGGCTTGCCCCAGGTGAATGGCTGAGTCTTCTGAGCTTCATACAGGGGTTTAGCAATCAGTCCATATTCCATGGTCCACAAGCGACACCATCCTGCCATCCCGAGGAAGACTCGCAGCTCATGTAAATTCTGGGGCTCTGGAATAGGACAAATAGCTTGGATACGATTAGTACCTAGTTTTCGTTGCCCTTGTGAATTTTCACATCCCAGGTAAATCACAGTCTGTTGTGCGATTTGTGCCTTTCCTCTGGATACTTTATAGCCTCCTATCCCCAGTGAATTTAAAATCTCAATGGTTACTTTTATACAGGTTGCTTTTTCTTCTGTAGCTATTAGTATGTCATCAACATACTGCAACAATAAGTATTGGTCTCTTGGTACTTGCCCATTTTCAGTCCAAATCTCCAGTTCCTTTGCCAGTTGGTTTCCGAATAGGGTCGGCGAGTTCTTGTAGCCTTGTGGTAATCGTGTCCAGGTGAGCTGGGTCTTTCTCCCGTTCCCTGGGTTTTCTCACTCAAAGGCAAACAGTTTCCTACTTTCTTTGTCAAGGGGGATGCAGAAAAAGGCATCTTTTAAATCAATTACAGTAAACCATTTATATATCTCCTTTACGGATGTTAGCAATGTATAAGGATTTGTTACCACTGGATAAATGTCCTTTGTTATTTTATTTATTGCTCTCAAATCCTGCACCAATCTATATTCACCATTTGGCTTCTTTACTGGAAATATTGGTGTATTAAATTCTGATTCACATTCTTCTAAAATCCGGTATTTCAAGAATTTCTCAATAATCTTTACTATTCCTTGCCGTGCTTCTGGTTTTATGGGGTATTGTTTGACTTGTAGAGCCCTTGCCCCTTCTTTTAACTCTACATGCACTGGTTGTGCCAATTTAGATTTCCCTGGTGTATCTGTCTCCCATACATAGGGAATCACTGCATCTTATACCTCCCTAGGGATAGAGGGGACAGGTTTTTCTTTGATCATTAATATCTGTCCCGTCTTTGATTCAGGTGTTTTCATTATAAGCTCTCCATTTTCAAAGGTTATTACTGCATCAAGTTTTGCTAGCAAATCTCTCCCTAAAAGCGGAATTGGACACTTAGGTAGATATAAAAATTTGTGTTTTATAACCTTGTTTCCAAAATACAAATCTAGGGGTTGCAGGAAAGGCCATTTTTCCTCTTTCCCTGTAGCGCCGACTATTGTCGTTTCCTTGTCCCCAATTTGTCCTTCCAAATCATTCAATACAGAAAAAGTAGCTCCCGTATCTATTAGAAATCTGACCTCTTTATGCCCTAACTGTATATTTACAACAGGTTCCTTAACTTGTTCTACCGGTTCTACATCTAGTCAGCTGGTATACTCCCCCAGGACGATCTCCTTGGTAGCCTGCTGGAACTGATTGCCCTGGTTATTCAAACTTGGACAATTTCGCTTCCAATGCCCCTCCTGCTTACACTACGCACATTGATTCGGGCTTAACCCCTGGGTAACTGGTCTCCTACCTCGACCATTCCTGTTATGCTCCCTGAAATTTGGGTTCCCTTTCCCCTGTATTAATACCATAAGATTCTGCTGCTGCCTTTTACTAGCTTCTTTTTCCTGATTGTTATATACCTTCCAAGCAACCTCAAGTAACTTATCCAAATTCCTTAATTCTTCCCCTTCTAATTTTTGCACTTTTCTATGAATGTCATCCTGTGATTGGCCCAAGAATTTAAGAGCGAGCTGAACCTTTGCTTGCTCTGTATCCATTTGGAGGTCTGTATATTTCCTTGCTACCTCCTTAAGCCTCTACAAAAACACAGCGGGAGATTCCTTCCTTTCCTGTCAAACCTCATATAGTTTGGACCAATTTATAGTTTTAGACACAGCATTCTGAACTCCTATTTGGATCCACTCTTGATATTTCCGTAATTTTCTCATATCGCACAATAAATTAGGGTCCCAATTTGGATCCTCAATTGGGAAATTCACATCTAAACTCCCTGTTACTAGTCCATTTCTAATATCTTCTCTTGCCCTCTCTTTGGCTGCCTTAAGTACCATTTCTTTTTCAGTAGAATCCATCAGAGTATCTAATATTACTTGTATGTCATCCCAGTCAGGATTTTGAGTTTTCATAACCATTTTTACTATGCGTGCCACTTTATCAGGATTTTCTCTATAAGTTCCGGCTGACTGTTTCCAAATTACTAAGTCTGTCGGGGAAAAAGGCACTTTTACAAATACTGGCCCTTCCACTCCGACACCTTGTCGCAAGGGGACAATCACAGTCCGTTTTTGTTTGCTTATGCCTTTTCTATGCACAACTGGAGCAAGATTTGACCAACTCCGGGTTCTATGGGCTATTGGGGTCACTGATTCATTACCATTGCTATCTTTTTCACTCGCATACCTCTTTCTCCTTTCTATCACAGTTAGGTTTTGCTCATCTTCCGAGGAAGAGGAATCAGGTGATGATGGGAGAGGAGGATAAAGAGGGAAAGGTGTACTAGATGAGACGGGTTCAGGATTAGGTGGGTGAGAAGCAGGTAGTGGGATAGGGACAGATTAAACAGGTGGGATAGGGTTAGGTTCTCTTGTTCCTATTGGAGCTACTTGTAAATCAATATCTGTATAATTTTCCCTACTCAAGCTTTCTCTTAACGCCAAGTGTTCTAAACAACGTTCCTCACAAACCCCACACTTTGCAGATGTTTTAACCACTAATAATCCACATTCATCCTGCCATTCTGGCTTTCCCCGTAAATAGAAAAACAGATCAACATATGGGACTTCATCCCATTTTCCTTCTTGTTTACAAAACAACATTAACCGTGAAATGGTGTTATATTGCACAGTACCATATTTTGGTCATTTTTCGCCATTCTCCAAGGCATATTCTGGCCACCATGAATTACAATAATCAATCAACTTAGTTTTACGTAATTCTTCCCCAAAGTTACCTTGTTTCCAATGTGCTAATAAGCACCCCAAAGGAGAATTTTGCAGGATAGCGGTGTTACTGCCCAAAATCCCTTTATGTTTCTCCCTTTCAAATACACAAATGCCGACCTTGCAACACTTTCGCGATTGTCTTACAGAAGAGCGCCTAGGCTTGTACCAACAGGAATTCCTTTAGCCCAACCAAGCATAGCTTTCACTGTGTCTTATTTGGCAGGCACCCAAAACCAAAGTAAAAAGCACCTTACCTTTCTCCCGGGGACGTTTGTGAGTGGTGGAAGCCGTCGCGGGCGATGGGCTCCCTGAGAATCCCTCGGTGCTGGCTGGAGCGTGATCGAGTCGCGAACTCGCTCAGCAGCACTCACAAGGGTCCCATCTGGGTCACCAAAATGTTAGCGTCCAAAACCACATAATCACGGGGACTATATGTGGTGCTTTTTATTAAGAGCTCTGGGAATTGGGGTATATTCAACCCAAATCTGATTCCGACCATACATCCGAAACTTTCATGTTAATTATTAAACTTATATTGTTCTATTGTATATATAAATTTAGCCCCTCTCTGAATTTCCAACATAGTTTCTCACTATTCTTCTTATGGTTATATAATAATTACATTTAATTACTAAACAATCATCACATCTAACAATTATATAATTTATCATACTGCTTACACAGGTGCAGTTGATCTGGGAAAGCACAAAGCCTAACATTTTTAGATTCTATCTTTAACTTTTTCCAGGGTTCCACTATCACCACTGTTTCTCTTATCTTTCAGTATCTAGCTTTATTTACCAGCAGACCCACAGATTGTTTGCAAAGACAAGTCCCTCATTCCTTTCACCTCCCTTGCTTTGCATTACATTGCATACCCATCCTCTTCCATGATCTGTATACTGCTTTCTTCCCGGGCCTTGCCATGCCTATCTCTCCTTTCTTGTGTGTTGCTTTTCCTTCCCCACAACTTTCATTGCCTTACTGACTCCTCCATGTCCTTCCTTTGCCCTTCATACCACTCCATTGCCTTTCACTGCCTTACACATGCATCCCCCACCTTTTCCTCCCTACTCCTTTTTTCCATGACATGCCTTGCCTTGCCTGTTCCTCATATGACTGTCATTGCCTTCCCTAAATCTCACTTGCCTTGCCTTGTGTATTTGTTCCAGTTTAGGGCAAATTTTGGAAACAAGTCTTTAAAGGGGCTTATTGAGGCCTTTTACTGGGGTTCAGGGTGTCCCCAGTAGGCTGCATGGGTGCAGATAGCACAGTCCTGTTCGGAACTGACTATCCGAGCTCCCAAGCAGTTCATAGCCACAGGCTACCTTAGCAAGCTTATGTGATATCATCTCTTTAGTGATTATCAACTCATTGTGATTTCAACTCTTAAGCTTGCTAGGTGCCTAGGCAGGCAGACACAGGGAAAGAGAGGAGAAGTCTGTGTGGGGTTCCACAGGAGCGTCTTTACTGATTCGTCTGCGAAGGTCCCCAGTGACAACTCTTCTGCCTGAGCTGGGCAAAAGCAGCTCTGTATACAGGGTACAGGGGTTTCAGAAATTGTCCAATATCAAGGGTTAAAGGAAAGTGACCTATAGTCTTACAGAGAAATAAGCAAGGGTCCAAAGGCAGAAGAGAGGGGCTTCGAGTCCAGTCACCATGAATTGGCATTTCCTATCTTAGGCTTCTGCATGCCAGGGAAGTCTTGCAGGCTCTGGGCCTGCTACAACTCCACTTTCTGTTTTTAGAAAAAAGGTGTTCCCCATAGTTCTTTTGAAACAATGAACAAGGCATGAGAACATAGATAACCCAATGACAATTACAAGGAAAATCCACAACATTCCCCTAACCAAAGATGCAACCCATCCTGTTAATCCCCATTTACCGAAAAGTCATTGACCCAGTCAAGGGTGTTTTCTACTTTCAAGTCCTTCACAAGTTCCTTCAGTTTCTGGATGTTTGCGTGGATGGATTCTGAGTGTGAAGAGAGATTAAAGCAGCATATCCCTTCCAAGTCTTGGCAGCCATGTCTGTGGGCAAACAGCAGGAAGTCAATCGCTCCTCGATTTTGGAGTGAACCATGTCTTGTGGTTTCTTCTTCCTTTAAGAGATCACTCAGGGGAGCAGGTGTAGCGTTGGCTTGCTTACTGAGCCAGCACCTAAGGTGATTTATTTCACCAAGGGCTTTGGCTGCAGCTACCCATGGTAAGAACAGAGAGACAGCAATATTTTTTGGCTTGTTCCAATCATATAATTTGGGATCGCAATTTTCATCAAATTCCGTGTAGGATCTTTTTTGGCCTTTTAATTCACTTTGCTTTTTCCAATTATGTAGCAAGGTGATATTTGGCGTGAGGGTAGAAAGTTTTCCAAGGGTACAGGGACCTCCCTGGAGTTAGGAGGGCATCCCAGCCCAAACTCTGTCACCACAGATGGGAAACGTTCCTTTGGGTAATACTTTGGGGTGGAGAGAGGACACAGAGATCACACGAGCAGTGTAATTACACCAGGCGGGATCGTTATAAGCTTTGCTAATGGGTGATATGTCTTTTCGGTATGTATTTTTTGTCTGGTCAATTTCTGGCCAATTATTTTTCGGACTTCTAAAGTAAAATTTGACACAGTATGTGGCCTTGGAGGACCCCAACAGGTCCAATTCTTGGGGTTGCTCTAGAGCATTGGGCAGCATTTTTGTCCACTCATTCCAAGTATCTACCAGGTTGGGTCTCTTTCTTGTGGTGCATAGGAGCTCTGAATTATAGACAGGCCAGTCATCGGCTACAAAGGGAATTCCTACTAGACATGTGGAAAGTGGGTTAGCAATGCTTCCCATAGATAAGCACATGTTATCCTGTTTTAATGTCTTTGCTAAGGTTACCAAAACATTATGGCTAGGCTGTGGACAAATCCAGCCGGAGGCATGCGGTATGGTGAGGAACATCCAGGCAGTGGTGAGGACAGCACCAATGGAGATATTTTTCATCTTCGGGCAGGATTAGGGCTTCTGATAGGGAATATAAGGAAGATTTGTTATCTTTATGATGGGAGGGGAGGGTTTTCTCCCTGTTTCTTTCCTCCATTCCTTTCCCTCCCCCCCCTCCCTTTTATTTTTTTCTTCTGAGCTAAGGGAGGGGGAGTGGGTATAAGGTTAGGGGGTTTTGGTAAGAGTTAAGACAAGGGAATAACAGGGTTTTTTAGAGTAAAAAGGATAACAACATATAATTCAGAGAACAATTTGGTGTTCAGGCTATGTCTGGCTTATGGCTTGATGCAGCAGAATGTTGTTCAGCTTTCTATTTTGTCTGCTGTCGCGTGATGGGACAGTCTGTTCTTCCGCGTGTGGATATTCAGTTATGTCTTCGTCTCCAGGCAGAACTGGTTTGGTTTTGAGGAGGTCTTGTGTTTGGCTCAGGGGAATTCTTGTCACTGTTTGTGGGAGTGGTGTTTGCAGTGCCTAGGTATGGTTTTATGCTTTTTCCTGAGTACCATCTTGGACCAGATGGTAGTAGAACACACACATACCCTCTTCCCCAAGTAATCAACTGGAAAGTCCCAGAAATTTGGTGTGTTTCTAGGTCCTTCACTAGCACAGGTGGTTTCTCAGTGAGCTATGCTCGGGTAGTATTTGCAAAGTGGTGAAGCATTGGGGGGTCAGGCTCTGATGTTGTTCAATTTAGGAAGTTGATGACATAGAGAGCCTTGCAAAGTCTTTCAACTGGAGATTTGATTCTTGTGTCTCTGCTCTGTTGATTGAGGACTTTTTTGAGGGTTTGATGTGTCCTTTCCACAATGGATTGTCCTGTGGGGTTTGCAGGTATGCCTGTCTTGTGTTCTATTCCCCATTCACTGAAGAACTCTTTTAACTTACAGGAAGTATAGGCAGGTCCATTATCTGCTTTGATCTCTTTTGGTACTCCCAGGGTAGCGAAGGTGAGGGGGAAGTGTGTTATTGTGTGCTATGTAGTTTTTCCTGGATGTACTGATGCAAATATTGCTCCTGAAAACATGTTGACTGATGCATGCATGTATTTTGACCTTCCAAACAGTGTGAAGTGAGTCACATCTGTCTGCCACAGCTGGCAGCTGTTCAGACCTTGGGGATTGACTCGCGTCCCCACAGATGGCATCTGGTAGTTTTGACAGTTCAGACATGTAGAAACAATAGCTTTTGCCTGATCTTTTGAAAGCTTGAACATTCTGATAAGGGCAGGTATGTTTTGATGAAAATATGTGTTCAATAGCTTTGCCCGTACAAAGATGTTAGGGACATTGGCAGTTTCTACTGCCATGGCTAATGCATCCACTTTCCTGTTCTCTTCTGCGATGATACCTGGGAGGTCAGGGTGTGACCCCACATGCATTATATGGTAAGATTGCTTTCTGTGGGAGATTAAGGGTATTAATTTAGAAACCAATTGGTACAATTTTGGATTGGAAACTTCTTTGAGAAGGGCATGTTCTGCTCTCATAGATATACCAGCAACATAAGCTGAATCTGTGACCAGATTAAAGGGTTTGTCTTTGAATTTCTCAAAGACTCTGACAACAGCTGCTAATGCTGCAATCTGTGGAGATCCCTCCACTAGTTGGATGTCAGATTCCCATTGTTGGGTCTGAGGGTCTTTCCATGTCATTACAGACTTGTGAGATGACCCTGAGCCATCTGTAAAGATGGTTAGAGCATTGAGAGGTGTTTTACTTTGGACTAATTTTGGGGTCAGATGAAAGGTTCCATCGCTATTAAAAAGTTCGTGTTTTGGGATATGAACTGAAATTTGGCCTGTATAGCTATCTAGGGAAAACTGGAGATTTTCATTGGTCTGGAGCAAATGCTCCAGGTCCCCAGTGGTAAGTGGCAAGTATATGCATGTGAACTCAAACCCTGCAAGAGAGCATAGGCGAGTTCTGGCCATTTTTATTAGATTTGCCATGATTTCTTGGAAGGTGGTTATTGTCTTTGAAGGCTGGTTGTTTTTAAAAATCCATTCCAGTATCAGGAAAGGGTATTGAAGCTTAGTGTCCCATTGGAAAATCAGTCCATAGAACCAAGGTGCTTTTCCCAGAATGACAAACTGGAAAGGCGGGCTGGGCTTGAAGCAATGGGCTTTGGGTGAAGACAGGGCTTCTTGGACCTTGGTGATGGCATCTCGGACGTCTGTTGTGAGCGTGTGTGGAGAGTCCAGGTCTCTGTTGCCACGAAGAAGACTGAACAGGGGAGCAAGGTCCTCTGTTGTAATTCCTAGCAGTGGATATACCCAGTTGATCGATCTGCACAGGCCGTGTAAGTCTCTCAGGGTTTTTGGGTGGTCTCTGATGGCAAGCTGCTGGGGTACAATGGTCCTTTCCCGGATCTGGACTGCAAGGTAAGTCCATGGGTTGGTGTACTGTAATTTGTCCTCACGGATCTCAAATCCTGACTTTTCTATGGTTTTGATGGTCTTTTTAACTGCTTTGTCTAAGTAAGCTTTTTCTGATGCACAAACCAGGATATCATCCATATAGTGGTGGATGATTGCATCTGGAAATAGGTTCCGAACAGGAGACAGGATGTGAGCAACGTACCACTGGCATATAGTGGGACTATTTTTTAGTCCTTGGGGAAGAAAACATCAATGATATCATTTGAGTGGGGCCTCTCTTTTAAGAGAGGGAACGGAGAAAGCAAACCATGGAGCGTCCTGGGAGTGCAGTGGATGCTGAAGAAACAGTCCTTAATATCTATGATAGCAAGTGTCCAGTCTCTAGGCAGCATCAATGGTGAGGGCAGGCCAGGCTGAAGGGGGCTTATGTCCTCAATGACCTCATTGATTTTGAAAAGGTCATGGAGGAGCCTCCACCTATCTTTCCAGGCTTTTGCAGTACGAAGACTGGGGAGTTCCAAGGGCTGGGGGTCTCTACGATGTGGCCTTTGACTAGCTGTTCTTCCACAAGGGCTTGTAGTGCGCGCAGTTTGGCTTTAGAGAGGGGCCACTGTTCAATCCAGATCGGGTCATGGAGTTTCCAGGTGAGCCGAGGGGTATGTGACAATGCGCATTCCTCAGTGGGCCCGATTAGAAATCCCGAGTAGGAATATGTAGGGAAGTGTTTTGCGGGGGTAGCTAAAAACTCTACAACTTTGTGAAAGTTGCAAAGCTGGTATGTTTATTATTACAGCGCTGGACGCATGCGGAGATTGCTCTTCTCAAAAAAAGACGTGTACTTCTGGGAATTTCAGGTCTTTTTTTATCTCTTTCTTAAATACATATGCATACAATTTCACAATAGATTCATACATATTCATTTTTAAGAATTTCGCGTGACATTTGCTGCTAGTTTTTCTTTATCAGAAAGAATTCTTAGGTCAGGTTGACCTGCTCTCACAGCAGTCTGTCTCTATCACTTTCTGTCTCTTTCTTGTTTATCTTTGTCTTTTATTGAATCAGTATCTCTGAGCTTAGGCTTTGCAGTCAGGCTACATAGCTATGTTTTCTTAACTACAGACTCAAAGATGTACATTTTACTTAAATTGAAATGGATTTCTACTCTGGAGAATTTTTATTCTGTCTCATTTCCCCCCTTTTCTAGAAAATAAGTAAATTCCTTTACTTAATGCAAACTTTTACGACAATAAGTGTATCTTAATGCTTTACTATGTACATTTGATAAGCAGGTTAACACAGTTACTCGCTGTAGTATTCTCTAATTCCAAATTAGCAATATAATGGATAATCTTAAACTTATTCCAACTAATATTAACAAAACTACAATGGAATGCCACAACTTATTAAAGATTCTATTTGCAGTTGGTTACTACTCAAAGATCATATCCCACCAGTGATGACCCACATTTTGTTTTATTCTCTGCAGAATTCTGGTTATTTCTTTTGTATCATGTTAGACAGTAATTAAGGTTTTTTTCCGCTTTCTTGGATTTCCTTCAAGATCCTCAGTAGGTCTTGGTGCTTAATTAATTTTTTTACTAATGTAAGGTCTATTTCGATAGGGGTAGGTGATAGTTTGTGATACATTGTATAATTGGTTTTAATTAACTGGAGGGATGTCACTGGGGCTAAGTACGAAAAATCACAATTGATAATTTTAACAAAATTACAAATACAAAAATTAGAATGATTTCTACTACACAAAATAATGTTGCTATCAATTTTTACAGCAGCACAGGCAGTTCTCAGGCACACACACCCTTTTCCCATATATACGAGCACAGTTTTCTGATGAGTGACTGGACGAAGTTCGAAGTGGCAAATACTCTGTTCAGTGTCTAAACACACATCTTTGGCATTAATAGTATTGCTTTCACAAATGAATCTCATTTGTTCTCTAGTAATGCAGTAAATGAGCCTTAATTGGTCTTATCCTAGGCAAGCTATTACAGCTCCAGAGCTCAGCCCCCAATGGGACTGAGTGCCAGAGGCCAGCTCGCTCAGACCAAGGCTGCGGGTCAGCCCCTAGCAAGCAGGGAATATTCAGCTCTTATATTGATTACTCAGCTCTTATGATTTTAGCTTTGCTTGCTAGGTAGCTTCCCTTGGCTAGAGGCTCCAGCAGATGGTAGAGAGAGGAGAAGGAGAAGACGCTGGCTGTTCCACGTGTATGACTTTATTGGAGGGGTCCGTGAAGGGTCTCGGCACTTCTTCTTCCGAGTTAGTAGGGGTACAGCATGCTACTTTTATACCCCTGGCCCGGTTCCAATCCTGACCAATGGCAAGAGGTTACAAGGACCATAAGGGACCAATAGTAAGGTTAACAAGATATTGCCTTACATGGCTATAGGGATAGGTTATAGGGCAGATGTCCCTGGAGTCAGGAAGCTTCTTTGCTGCTGTGTCAGGATTCTATTATTTAGATTCTCCACGGGGCCCTGGCCAAACCTGATTGTTTCACTACAATGAAGAATTCTAAGTTTACTGTTTGCTACTTTTTATTCACCTTTTGTGCTCACACTTTATGTTCTAAAGGGAAGAGTACTGTTTTTTCATGGTTTAATCTTAGTTCAATGATGGGGTGGATAACGTAAACAGTGGCATTACGTTTGGTAAGCACAAAGGCAGTGGCTACATTGGAAGCAGGATTATAGGTGAAATTTACCATAGTCCACCAGGATTGAAACTTTCTTTCAAAATCAATCACATTATCTCAGACAATTTTCCGAATTTACGCTGGAAAATTACTTTCGCTCCCTTCCCGTATGATCAGAGCTGCTGTTGCTTGCATCTATAACTGTGCTTGTATACAACTGAAAGCTAAAGACACGTTATCTTGAACTGTACTAAGTGCTTCCACTAATAACTTGTGGTCTTGATCCCTGGCCTTTTCCCACTTTGACAGTACTTTTGAAATCTGCCACTCACTAGTTCTTAATGCTAATAGAGATTACTGTAAAGGCTGCTTCAATTTTTTTTAGGCCACTTGCTGCAGTGGCCAGTTTATTTATTAGTATTTCTGAATCAATTCTATTTAAAACTTTTAATCTTGTCTTCAATATTTCAGTTAGATTTTTTCTTATTCTGCTCTTGAGGTATACTTGTTTTTGTAACTATGTTGCCTAGCCTACAAAGGATGTTCTTAGGAAAGAGAAGCAAGCTGGTTGGATTTTTGAGATGTTAATTTGCATTAGCAACTCAACACGTTTGAGAGACTATTCTGGATTGAACAACAGTTTTTGTTCACCTACATTTCTCACTACGTAGGGGCCTATTTCATACACTTCAGGTTCAAGTTTGGGTTGGCTCTGAACTATCTGAGTACTAGTGTGGGTTGTATAAGGTCTTGCTGTTGTAAAAAGTGCACTGTCTATTTTAAATTTAAATGAGAGCCCAATAGCATCACAAGCTTAAAGGCGAGTCACTTCTACAGGCTGTATCAAGGTGAAATTACAACAACAGTCTGATTCACTTAGGCTATCACAAACTTCCTGGTGCTTGTATACACTACGAGAGGTTGAAACACTAATTACATCTGGTCTCTCATAAGCCGTCCCATTGACCACCCGGCACTTTACCTTGATTTCTTCTCTTCTGATCTCTTGAAGTGTCCATAGTTCTTGTTCTTGCTGGTCTTGCACCTCATATACTTGATTCTGCTGGATTACTACTGTGGATAGGTTTAAATCTTTTATCTCAGAAAGTTCTCTCATGGATCTAGAATACTGATTAAAAGCTTGGGACTAAGGCTATTCAGCATCTCTTTGGATAGAGGTACTTTCTAGTTCCAAAACTTCAGTTATAATTACATACAAAACAATTTTGTAAGTGAAAGTATGAACTACTTTTGACAGAAATATACTCATTTTGCTCGAGTAAGTTTTAATCTCAGTTCATTGTCTCTTGGTGTCACTCTTTAAGGGGCTTTTGGGGCCTTCTTCACTCGAGAGTGATGGATCTAGGCATTTTGCTCTTTGGTTTTGATTGCAGTGAAGGTGGTGAGAAGCATTTGGAATGGTCCTTCTTACTGTGGTTTTTAAGTCTTTTCTGTAAGAGACAACATATACATAATCTTTAGGCTGTATGTTATGTACTGGCTTATCTAACTCTCTGCTCTGAGTTCTAGCTACGTGTTTCTCAATTTCTCTGAGCTGTTTGCTTAAAGCCACCATGTAGGTGGCCTGTGTTACCTCCCCAATGGGGGTGGACATTCCCTTTTGTATTCTATATGGTCTTCTATAGAGTATTTCAAAAGGACTCAACTTGTGTTTAGCTTGAGATTTAGTTTGAATTTGCAATAGTGCCAGTGGAAGAGCTTGGGGCAAGGGTAGAATAACTTCTTGCTTCAGTCTTATAATCTGCTGCTTAATCAAATGAATAATTTTCTCTACCTGGCCACTTGATTGGGGGTGGTATGGAGTGTGAAGTTCTTAATCAATGCCTAGGTGGCTACTAATCTGTTGCACTATTTTGGAAATGAAATGTGATCCTCTATCCGAGGATATTGTGGCTGGAACTCCGAAGTGTGGTGTTATTTCTTGTAATAATACTCTGGTTACTTCTAGAGCTTTGACGGTTCTGGTGGGGAATGCTTCTGGCTACTTTGAAAATGTATCTGTCAATACCAGTACATATGGATACCCCCCCTTTCCTTGGGAGTTCTTAAAAGTCTATTTGCTACTGCTGTCTAGGCTCATGGTCTCTCCCAATCTGACTGAGTTTCGGCTTGAGGGTATTTTTAGGGGTAGTCTGGAGGCAAAGATCACACTGTCAGGTAACTTGAGTAATAGTGGCATATAAATTCTAAGTAAGGATTCTTTTAATCAAGTAGGTATATAGGGCACCTATTCTTCAGTGTGCTTTTTGGTGTTCTTTTACTAATGACTACAATATATGGGAAGGGATTACTAGCTTCTTTTCAATGGTAGCCCACCCGTCTTGGTTATACGCCTCTCTTTGATCTCCAATTAATTTTCTATGTCTCTTATATTCTGGTTTAGTTTTGAGGGAAATTTGTTTATCTGGAATTAGGGTTCCTTCAGCAGTTACCTCATCTTTCGCTGCTTCTTTTGCCTCTCTATCCGCCAGCTCGTTTCTCTCTTCCAATTGTGAGCTCACTCTTTGCTGTGCCTTAATATGCATAATTGCTACCTTTTCAGGCAGTTGAACTGCTTCCAGCAGCTGGATTATCTCTTGTGCATGTTTGATGTTCTTTCTCTGTGAGGTCAGCAGTCTCTTCTCTTTCTAGATGGCTCTATGTGCATTCACAACTCTGAATGGATACCTCGAGTCTGTAGAGATGTTTATTCTCTTTCTTTTTGCCCTTTCCAAGGCACGAGTCAGGGCAATTATCTTAGCTTTCTGCGCAGAGGTACTTGTTGGTAAGGGTCCAGATTCTATTACCTCTCTGCATGTGGTCACTGCATACTTAGCATGTCGCTTTATATTGGCAATGTAGCTACTCTCGTCAGTGAAACAGGTCTCTGCATTGTCTAAAGGAGTGTTTTTTAAGTCTGGGCAGCTGGAGTAGGTAGCTTCAATAGTCTCCAGGCAATCGTGGTGTACTGCTTCTCCTTGATTTCCACTGAGAAAGGAAGGGAGGTTGACAATATTAGTCACTACTATTTCTACATCATCTTGCTTTACCATCATGGCCTGGTATTTCAGAAACCTCTATGGTGAAAGCCAGTGGCCACCCTTTACTTCCAGTACTGCGGACACTGTGTGGGATACTAGCACAGTCATTTTTTATCCTAGAGTAAACTTGCGTGCTTCTTGAATACTCAGCACGACTGCTGCTACAGCTCTGAGGCAACATTTGCATGACATTTGCCTCTAGTTCTTCTTTATCAGAAAGAATTCTTAGGTCAGGTTGACCTGCTTTCACAGCAGTCTGTCTCTCTTTATCACTTTCTGTCTCCCTCCCCCTTATCTCTGTCTTTCATTGAATCAGTATCCCTGAGCCTAGGCCTTGCAGTCAGGCTACATAGCTATGTTTTCTTCACTAGAGACTCAAAGATGTTCATTTTACTTAAATCAAAATGGATTTCTACTCTGGAGAATTTTTATTCTGTCTCAGAAGCCCCCCATTGGGATAGAATGTCCCTGCCCCAAAGTGTCCAGCATCCCCACTAGGTGGATCTTCTCTCCTCTGCAGGTAAGACTGCACTCGGTGGTAGCCTTGCTTGGTCCCACAACTCATGCCCACATTGCTGTGGGGTTGATAGGAATCTGTTCCCTGCGATTCTTTGGGAGTAGAAAGGCTTGTGCTATTGGAGTTCCCTTTGAAAGGAAAAATGGTAAGTCCGTGCAGTACACCTGGACAAAAATCTCTTGTCCCAAGTGCACTGTTTGTACTTCTGGAACAACAATGATTTCCTTTGGGCTATGGAGAGTGTCACCTATAATTAAGATGTCAGAAGGACCACCTTTTGGCCCATGTTTGCCTGTGGGAACACGATAAACATTCTCATTATTAAAGTCAATGGACAGAGCAGTTACCAGCTGGCAGCGGGTTCCCATCTGTATCATGCCGCGTGTTGGATCCTCTTCTTGAGGTTAAGAACTTCCTGGGATGGTGCGTGGCTGTATCTGGACGGCTTTTGATTTGTTGTCATAGCGTGGGGCTACACCATGCTCCGCAAAGTCATTTCCTGAATGCTGCTGGTAGCGCTGCTGCTTCTGGGGTCTTTGGTAGGTGTCACGGGGGTTTCTGGTAGGTGACCTGTCTGGACAGTCGTTTATATAATGTCCAAAATCTCTGCAGTGAAAGCAGCGTGCCTGGTCTTTAGAAGCCATTACTGCATATGCACCAGAAACTACTTCAGCAATAGCCTTAGGAAATGCTTGGGCCACTGTATTTTCGGTGGACAAGTCACATGTACAGCTTTTCAGCATTTGTTCTATGGTAGGTTCTTTATCCAAGGGTAGAAACCTCAGAATAGTTTTGCATTGCTCGTTTGAGTTATTCATGTCAAGCTTGCACAACAGTTCTTTTTTTGCCTCTGTGCTCTCTGTTTTTCCAGAGCATCTTTAATTCTGTCCACAAATTTGATAAAGCTTTCATCTACTCCTTGTTTAATATTGGAAAATTGTTGGATAGGGATAGAATCATCCGGGGTAAGAAGTAAAGAGGGTTTTGCTGCAAGTGCCACATCTTGTAATGCTTCCTTGGGTAAGGTGTCAGCTTCATCAGAGGGTTTCTGTAAATCCCCTTCCCCAGACAGCTGTTCGACTGTAAAATCTGGCTTATCAGCATTGTAGAATATGTGTCTGATAATGTTACTAATTGTCTTTTTCCAATGCCTTTCCCATAATATATATTCTGCTGGGGAAAGGAGGCAGTGGGAAATATTTTTAATATCATGGGGTACTAAAACATGTGCCGAGAGCATAGCTTCTGGGAAATTTCTAAAATTATGTGAACTTCTACCATGTTCTTTGGCTATATTTCTTAGTTGTATGAGTTCCTTATTTGAGTTAGATCCCCACGTCTTTCTATTAGTGGTCCCACCTCTCTTTCCCTTTTTATAATCTACTGGGAAAGCATTAATTTTTTTGCCATCTGCCAATCTCCCCCCTTAGTCGCTTCTATCTTAATTAGAGCCCATGGATCAATGTCCTCTGTATCAGAATGAGAGTCAGTGTCACTGCTGTCCTCAGAGGAGAAGCGAGAGCGAGCAGGCAGTGCCCTATGCTTTTTACAGCCTGTTGAAGCAAGATTTTTCAGGGGTTTTGGGGGCTGTGAGGAGACACATGGCAGAGCTTGGCCAGAGGGAGGCAGCAGTGGAGCTGGAATGGCAGCACCATGAGTGGCACAACATGCACAGGGTTGGGGAAGTGGGGTGGTACCGTGGGGAGTCTCGGAGGTTCCGTTCGGGTGGCATTGAGGGTGGGTGGGAGGCTGGAAGGGCTGGGCGTGGGGGCAAAGGAGAAGCGGGGGATGGGGGGCGGTGGGATCGGCATGGGCTGCTGTGGGTAGAGCGTGCTGTGCTCTGGCTGCAGAGTGCAGGCATGCAGGGGGACCTGCTATGGCAGACAGGCAGGAAGAGATGAGGGTGGGGATACACGCAGGGGTGGGTGGGGCGGCAGCAGGGGTGGGGGCTGGGACTGAGGGACTGGCGGCAAGGGTGGGATGGACCGCAGCGGGGGTGGGGGGAGCGGGAGGAGGGGTGGGGGTAGCCGCAGCAGGGGTGGAGGGAGCC
Source organism: Melospiza georgiana (assembly GCF_028018845.1). NCBI lineage: Eukaryota > Metazoa > Chordata > Aves > Passeriformes > Passerellidae > Melospiza > Melospiza georgiana. The sequence goes on along the minus strand of NC_080464.1, from coordinate 7,377,436 downwards.
GCAGCGGGGGTGGAGGGAGCCGCAGCGGGGGCAGCTGCTGCCGGCGCAGGAGGAGCCGCTGCGGGGGTAGGGGAAGCAGCAGGAAGGGTGAGGGGAGCGGACCCAGCGGAAACAGCCACAGTTGCACTCGCAGATAACACACAGGATGCCGCGGAATTCGTGTTTGCCGCATCCGGGAAGGTGGGGAGGACAGGCGGACCGAGCGAACTCCGCGGGTGTGGAGGGGGTGGGGGGGTGCGGCGGGAGGTTTGTGGCAGAGGGTGGAACAGCGACAAAGGCGGCACTAGGACCGAGGGGACCCGGAGGGCTGAATTTCAGGATTGACAGGGGAAGATTGTTATCAGCGTGACTAGTATTTGAAAGGAGGTTATCTGTCCCTGGTTGGGGAGGCTGCAGGGAATGTGGGCTATCTCTATTGGCTTTCTCTACAGCTTTAGTTATAATGTAAACATAGGAATAAACCGACTCAGAAAAATCTTGGTTAGCTTGGAGGATGTACATCGTGGTCCCATCTCTGTCCCAAAAGAAGTCTTTAGTAATGGTGTGTGTTAGTATCTGGAAAGTGAGAAAGTATCAATTTTCTAATTTTTTTCAGGTTACTTTTGAAAGATGACCTTTAGAAAAAGAAAAGTTATTAGAAGACAGGATTTCTAGGATTAGTAAGTACAAATCTCTCTCATTCTGGGATGGTTTCAATATACTAAGTTTAGATCCCATTTTTTCCCGTTCCCTGCCAGCAGACAAAAGGAGGGAAAAAAAGGAGAAAAAAACAAAAAAGGGACCCAAGGGAAATTGCGCACGATAAAGACTGTTTTAAAACTTACACTTCTTCAGCCGGGTGTGGGTCAAAGGTCTGCGGGTCAAAGGTCTGCTGCAGGTGGTCTTGCCTGTGTCAGTCTCCTCGAACACTCGCCCAGATGTCAGCTGTGAGGGTTGAATGACACCCCCTGCAGAAGAGTCCTGCTATACCTAGGGCTTTTCTTCGGGGGTCTTTGCGATCCGAAGGCAGTAATGATCTCAAGAAGAAATGCTGCTCCGGGGTTGTATTCTTTTTGGTGCACCAAGTATTGCAGCCTTTTGCTGGGGTTCAGGGTGTCCCCAGCAGGCTGCACAGGTCTGGATAGTGCAGTCCTGTTCAGAACTGACTATCCGAGCTCCCAAGCAGTTCATAGCCACAGGCTACCTTAGCAAGCTTATGTGATATCAGCTCTTTAGTGATTATCAACTCATTGTGATTTCAACTCTTAAGCTTGCTAGGTGCCTAGGCAGGCAGACACAGGGAAAGAGAGGAGAAGTCTGTGTGGGGTTCCACAGGAGTGTCCTTACTGATTCTTCTGTGAAGGTTCCCAGTGACAGCTCTTCTGCCTGAGCTGGGCAAAAGCAGCTCTGTATACAGGGTACAGGGGTTTCAGAAATTGTCCAATATCAAGGGTTAAAGGAAAGTGACCTATAGTCTTACAGAGAAATAAGCAAGGGTCCAAAGGCAGAAGAGAGGGGCTTTGAGTCCAGTCACTATGACTTGACATTTCCTATCTTAGGCTTCTGCACGCGAGGGAAATCTTGCAGGCTCTGGGCCTGCTACAGGGGCTCTTCTAGGAAAGCAGATTTAATTAGCCTCTCCCCCCAACCGGTCTGGGAGAAAAATACTTCTTTGGAGAAAAGTGGAAAAAACCCTGTTTATTAAACACTAAAACCTAAACAATATTAAACAATAAAACCCCTTGCTGCTCTAAAAGAGATTACAAACTCAGAAAGTCCCTTTCTTGGGTTGCAGCTTGGTTCACTCAGTCTTTTATTAGTTTTTCTGGTGCTGGAAATGCTGCAGCCTAGGCCCGGCCCAGTGGGTCACAGGTGTAAGCTTCTAGGGTTCTTCTGGGTGATTTTCAGTTAAGAGCAAGTTTGAACAGGTCTAAAGAAAAGGGAAAAGAAACCCCACAGTTCAGGGGACTTCTTTGCCTTAGCTAGCTAAAACTAACTAAAACAAAGGAGAGCTCAGTCTCGTTTGTTCATCTGCAGACAACACAGTCCAGGAGCAGAGATGTGGAGGAGTGAGTTCAGTGTCTGAAAACAAACTGCGTGCTTCTTTTCTCTTCCTTTCACTTTCTGGAACAAGTCTTAAAGGTGCAAAAACTTATTATTCAGGATAAACAGAACAAGACAATTGGGGATAAAAGCATCATATAGTTAACCCACAATACCTTGCAATGCCAAAACTTTACTTGTCTCCTCTCCTACCCCTTTTTTTACCTTGCATTGCCTTGCATCCCCCTTCCCTGCCTTGACTTGCTTACCGTTTTTTTTCCTTTGCTTGCTTTCCTTTGTCTTTCTCCTCTCCTGTCTTGCCTTGCCTTGCTTTTCCTACCCAGTCCCACCTATCCTGGCCATTCCTGAACATCCATTGCTTTGCCACTCTAGCCCTGGTGTTTATAAAGCTATTTTTGAAATGAATCCTGTTATCCAACTCAATACCTTCAGGGGTGCCACGTCACCACAGGACTTGTTTTTCAAGGCCCAAAATTATGTTCCAGGCAGTGACATGAGGAGCAGGGTACATCTCCAGCTTCCAGTGGTGCCTTCTACAACTGTTAGCACGTAATGCTTGCCTTGGCAGATTTGTAGCAGTATGATGTTATCAATATGCCAGACCTCCCCATACTTATATTTAGACCACTGCCTCCCATACTGCAGTGGCTTTACCCACTTGGCCTGATTGATCACAGCGCATGTTTCACAATCATGGATTACTTGGCATATAGTGTCTGTGGTTAAGTCCACCCCTCAGCCCATTGGTATGTTGCATCTCTTCTCTGATGACCTGAGGCATCATGGCCCACTGAACTAGAAATAATTCTCCCTTGTGCTGCCAGTCCAGATCTACCTGTGACACTTTATTCTTGGCAACCCGATCCACCTGCTTGTTGTTGCAATGCTCCTCATTAGCCAGACTCTTTGGCACATGATGGACTTTCACTGTCAGCTTCTCTACCTGGGCAGTGATATCTTGCCATGCTTCAGCAGCCCAGATGGGTTTTCCCCTGCACTGCCAATTGGTGTTTTTCCACCATTCCAGCCACCCCCAGAGACTGTTTGCTACCATTCATGAGTCAGTGATAGTGGTGGCCACTTCTCTTGCTCAGTGATGTCCAAACACAGTTGGACAGCTTTCAGCTCTGCAACCTGATTTGATCCATCTTGTCCCTCGGTAGCTTCCACAACTCACCGAATAGCAGAGACCCTGGTCTGAAGTGGCAAGGCATGGAAAATGTCCTTGCTAATCTCCTTTCTGAGTTTCTGATGGCTCTCTTAATGCTCTCTTCAAATTTCTCCATATGCTCAGTCAGGTCTGTTTCCACGGCCAAGACTTGGACTCCTGCCGGAATGTGGACAGTATTTTCATATGTCTTGAGCCTTCTTTTCATAGCACCCACTGGCTCATTCTCCTCATCCCATTGCAGCGTTGCTAGGAAGTGAGAGTACACTTGTGGCCCAAATTGAGCAAGTTTCAACCACATCAGTGTTTTATATTTTACAAGGTCTGGACTTATAGTGGGTTGGTTTTCTTTGAGGAAATGATCTCTAGCACAGCCAGTTCTCTCAAGTGTTGGATTCCTTGCTCCATAGTTTTCCAAGGGCCTTACTTCAGCTAGAGGTCTTCTTGGCAAAGGTATTTCTCCTTCACATTTGTTAAGTCACGTCCAGAGGCCGAGAGGTTCTAGCTTCCTTGCAATCCCCCGATCAATACCCACATCATGCGACAAGGATCCCAAGTGCCATCCTTCAGTACCATTCAAAATT